>NC_133790.1:9493026-9518233 GCF_003597395.2 Chelonoidis abingdonii | reverse complement strand
AGGAGTACTAAAATCGATTTAAATAGCCCTTTAATTCGAATTAGAGGGCTGCGTCGTGTGGACGGGTGCACCATAAATTCGAATTAAAGCCGTTTAATTCGAATTTAAGGCGTCGTGTAGACATGGCCGAGGACTCCTGGCTGCTGCTGCAATGCAAATAAGACAGACTAATAAAACGTAAGCAGGCAGCCACCAGCAGCCCAGCAATCATGTAACTTCCCAGTAACATTTCAAATATAAAGGACTGCTCTCCCAGCCTAACTACACACCAGCAGGTAAAATAACCCCACATTGAACAGTGGGCTCTCTGAGTCTCAAACAATCCTTTGCCCAAGTGCCTGTCAGAGAAGGAATGTTATAAGGAGAGGTTTTCATCAAATGTGCCCAAGGGAGTTAAGTGGAAGTTCCTTTCAGTGCGTTTGAAAATCCCATTTATAAAGCGCTATTCTTGAGTAACCTGGGATTGGATGATCTAAGAGAAAAGATCTCTCTCGTCCCTTGTCAAGGAAATCTGATGTCACTCCCATTTAATTTAATACCAGGAATTTACCCTAGTGGACTGGAAAGGTTAAATTGACCTACATTTACATTGCCTCCCTGGGCTCAGTCTGATCAGTATCTTTTTAAACAAACTGGCCCTTTTCATGTCATTTTAGGATTATAACGCACAAAGATTCTTTCCTATTTGATGCAACAGTCGGTATTTATTTTCCTGTCTCCAGAGAGATTACAGCACTAGCGCCTTCATTTGTTTGTCCAAGCTTGCTCCTTTGGGATAGGATTTTATGGAAAGTGGAGAAGAGGGGGGGAACCCACAAAAGTGACACACACTTTTGTCTCTAGCAGTTCACGGCAATTTCCCCTGCTGTTTTATGGCTGGGAAAGCCAGTGATAATGTGCTAATTAGATCTAACACCATGGCAAATTAACCAAAGACTTAAATTCTTAACCTCCGCAACTGGGTTCAGTGTTTGAATTCTTCTAAGAGACAGACCCAAAGAGGTACAAGCCCAGCACAAATCCAACAGACGTCTCTGCTCCCAGTGCACTTCAGTGCTCTGGCCCAAGTTAAGCCTATTTCTCACTATTGTGGCTTCATAATGCAATTCTAGCCTATGTGGTAAAACTTCAAGGGAGTCTCTACACCCAGTGTCCTGTGGCACCTTATAAACTAACAGAAGATTGGAGCATAAGCTTTCATGGGTAAAGTAGAAAGCTCATGCTCCAATACGTCTGTTATTCGATACGGTGCCACAGGACTCTGTTGCTTTTTACAGACCCAGACTACCATGGCTACTCCTCTGCTACTCTACACCCTGCAGCACTTTCCATATCTTACAGATTCTAATGAATGAATAAACATGGCTAACAAGACAGGAAATGGAGGAGGGAAGTAAACTTTTTTCAAGAGCAGCGCATGCTAATCCAGGTATATAGTGCATTCATGATATTTAATCATTTTATATTTCTACAGCACCTTTTCCCTGGGAGATCCCAAAGCCCTCTAAACTCCCATCAACTTCAGTAGCAGAGGGATCAGACACTATCTGCCAAAGCCACGTGCTGAGAATCTCCCCTTGAAATCCATGCTCTGTATTGGACCCTGCTATCCACGTAGCGTTGCTGAAATGTAGCCAGCCAGGATGGAGGGTAGCGGCCAGGCAGGGTACAATTTGCCAGCATGCAAGTGCATGGAACAGCTAAAGGAGTCAATGAGAACTGCAGGAGCAGAATTTGGCTATGATCATTCTATGAGGACCTTGTGGCTTTTCTATATATTTACTATTTATTTGTAGTATGGTAGCACTCAGGAGCCCTGTTAATAGACCAGGGTAGATGCTGTACAGACACAGATTGAAGAGAGTCCCTGTCCCAAAGAGCTCACCATCTAAGTAACAAGCCCCATAAAACTACACTCCTGTTCTCCAGTGATCAACGCCTTAGAAATACTGAGAATGGGGAGAGAAATGTACGCAGGGTTTACTCAACATGCTTTGTGTGAACAATCAGGAAACACAAAATAACCCAACACAGCCAGAACCATTCCTCTCCTCTCTAATGTAATGATGGAAAATGACTGGAGCTCTTAGAAAGTCTTCAGAGCAGATTTAGAGAAGGGAACAGTTTGATTCCCTGTTCCTAGGGATGGGTTCTCTAGTTGGCAATAGTGACTGCGCCAGGCAATGCAAAGGAGTCATTTCAGCTGGGAGTGGCTGGTGAGCTCCCTGTTGGCATGAAGCTGACGGAGGTGCTCTTGGGAGCCAGCTGACCCACCTCCTCCCACATGCACACCTGTCAGCAGGACAAGAGAGGGTCTGTGGAGGATGTGTGGCAGAGGAAGCTCTGCTGGTGTAAGGTTGCTTAGATTGCTTATGCCAGGAGCACAAATTAGAGCAACCCCTCAGCTATTAAGCCATAGCTGGCTGGGACGGGATCTGTAACCAGATCCCTAAGGTACTCTCTGTAACCCAAGAACCTCTTAACGCCAATTGGCAAGGGGGTGCAGAGAGGCTACAGGGATTCCCTGGTCTGGTAGGCACATTCTACTTCACCAAAGTGTGGCAGGTGAGGTCTCTAATAAAAACTGGTGTCACATTGGTCATCAATATTATGACGAACCACATGCCCAGATGTTGTGTAAGGAGTTCTGTATACACACTGAAGATGATGTTCCTTCAGCGCAGCTAGGGACTGGCCACCAGCAAAGGTGAAAAACAGGTTTTCTGACAGGCAAGGAACGTTTATCTTGGTGATTGTTTACATGTAAATTATTTACTCTAGTTCACAGTGTATAGTTCCCTTCTCCCCAGTCTGAACCAAATGCTAGTGAAGGATTGTGAAAACTTCAAAGGGAGAAAAGTCACAGGAGGAAGCAAATGTGAAAGGGTGGAGCAGGGGGAGAGGGGAAACACCCTGTTTTGAGGTGCACGCTCAGAGGTTTGCTCTAGTGTATTTGGTTGGACTAGGTGAACTCCTGAGGTCCCTTCCAACCCTAATATTCCATGATTTGGGAGACAGAGACAACACCCTATCATCCTTCACCTAGGCCAGTGAGTTTGTTTCATGGAAGAGTCTCAACCAGGCTCAGCTGGAAATGCTGGAGAGAACTTTGGGTTAGATAAACCTCGAGATAGACTGGAGATTAACCTGTTTGTTAAGTTTAGTCTCTGGAAAGCGTGCTATGATTTTACCTTTTATAAGTAACCATTTGTTTCCAATATTCTTACTCACTATCACTTGAATCTTTGATAATACATGTATTCTTGTTTTCACTATAAATATATCTAAGTGCTGTGGTGTTAAGCAAAGTGGTGATCCTAAGTTGAATCTTTCAAGCTGGTGTGTTCTGTGCCTTTGGGAACAGCAGGCCTGGTAATTCTGTGAGTGCCCAATGGATAAGGGGCTGGATGCTACAGGAAATGCTTAGAGGTTGCTCTGTGCTTATCACAGAGAGAATGAGGCCTGAAAGGCAGTGCTAACATTGCTGGTGCTTTCAGTGAGCTTCTCCTCAGCAGGCACAGGCAGATTATAAGGGCAGCTGATAGTGAGATGCTGCACAGCCCTGTGTATGTCTGCAGAGCATCGCATCCTCCCTGGCCCTGAGCAGAGCTTTGGCTTGAGGGTGATTTTAGATCCTGCAGTTTAGCTTAACCCTAAATACCCACAGCGATCGCTGGCTAATTAACACCAGGTGCTTGTGGGTTCCTGCAGGTCGGTTCAGTAAGAAAGGTCAAGGCCCCGAATGCTTATAAGCACTGTAAGTAGTTAAGTTCTCACTGACTCATGCAATGAACAGGCAGCCAGAGAGTCAATTGTGGAGAGCAGGGACAATGGTTGTTTTTGTTCACTGGAGCCCATCTGCTTGGTGACTGATAAGAACCTGACTGAAGTCGAGGGAAAAGCTTGTCACGGAGCCCAGCAAACAGTTCCGGCGGTTATCTCTCAAGGTGACAAGTGAATGGATTGAATTTTATGCATTTGGAGTGTTAATTGTAGGTCAAAATCTTAGTGCTGCAATCCTGCAATAAAGAGAAACCTCAGCACTTCAAACACGGCCTTTCCAAAACATGTTCACAATACAAATGTCTCTGGAAACGAGTGGTCTCACTCTGGATGCTGATAGACCAGTGACCACAACTCACTATTGCAAGTGGCAGATGCTACCCGCTTGGCAGAGAGACAAACGACTGGATTAACAGACGTGGAGGTTGACCCCTTAGGGGTGGTTCGGACAATAGGGGGTAGAGTGCCACTGCCTCGCTTTACAGTTACTTTCTTCTGGAGATAACGGGCAGGCTTCAGTCTCCAAGGGTCTCAGGCCAGCACCTTGTAATGAGCGCTACATTCATTAAAAAAATAAATGATTTTTAAAGGTCATGTAGATTCTGACCTCTGCACTGATACTTATGTCATAAGCCAGGATACAAATGTAGGGCCTGGTCTCTTAGTGGCAGTGGAATGCCATTACATATGGAGGGCCTGAGTTGGCGCTCGTAGATGGGGACTGAGTTGCTCAGGGCTGGGAACTCTGTGGAGAGGGTTCAGACCCTACACCGTCGGCCTTGGAGTGAGTGTTTGCTGTCTAGGGCTCAGAACCGTTGGATGGTGCAGGGCATGATGTGAGAATAGAACAGAACAGTATTTCTAGCATCTGAAGGCATTTATATCTAAACGGTCAGCAGAAGGGCACAAAAGAGAGGCCCTTTTGAAGGTAGGTGGGAGGCTGTGACAGATTTCTGTTACTAATCTGCCTGAGGCATCAGGTGACCACGCTGAGGCCGCAGGATCGATAAGGGAGGGATGAAGGGAGGGGGCCACTGGGTTGTGACAAGGGGACAGGCAAGGAAAAAGAAAGAGAGTCCCAAAAGAGCAGGAGAGGTGAAGGTTATTAGTACTCACCTTTAGGGATGTAAAAGGACAATGGTCAGAACATCTATTTTGTCAGCATTGACCTAGAGGAAGTTTTGTTGCAAGCAAAGTTCTAACCCTAGCAAAGGAAACCTCACAGATACACAGCAGAATTTAAGTAAAATATAAATCTGTTTCTCTGGCATGTCAGCAAATACCAATCCCACACATGTGAATAACTCATGATGTGATGCCATGCGTTTTCCTCTGCAATAACACCAGAGACTCATCGTTGCATTTTGGAACAGAGCAGCCGGTGAGTGAGTAAACCCTTATTCCCGGAATGCGAGTGCCTTTCTCCCAGAACAAATGGCCATCTAGAATCACTTTCCCCATTTCCAAAGACATTGGCATGAAATATATCTGGAATGCATAACGGCCTCCTTTATATTTCCAAGAGCATTTAACTCCTTCGCTACCTTTCTTCCATTGCCATTCCAGCCTTTTGTCGACTGCTTTCATTAATTCAAGGTTTACTATCCATGCCATACCCGAATATCCAGAAAAGTGGTTCTAAATTCTCTGAAGGTGGGGACTTTTCTTAGTTGGTACAGCAGGGAGGAGGGAATTTGACACCTCTGTCAAATTCAGCAATATTTGTTTAATTATACAAAACTTAAAGCATACTTCGTCCCCAGTCTCCCAGGAAGTCTTTATCAGTTTTAGTCCAAGAGCCTCCGATTGAGAGCACGAGACAAGGATTCAGCAGCAGAGATGTCAAGCAGCAGCTGTTGCTGAAGTGTCTACACAATGGCTACTCTGAAGCTTCACCCAGGGTCTAAGCCAAAGCCCATTGAAGTCAGAGCTTTTTCCATTAGCTTCCAGTGGGCTTTGGCCCATGCCCCAGCATCACTCCCAACTCCAAATTGAACCTCTAGGTAATATGACAGCGCTTGAGGACGTGTGGTCCGGTGGAGACCACTGGGCTCTGCCTCTGACTGGCTATGTGAGCTTGGAAACGTTTCGTCACCTCTGTTTTCCCTTCCTACCCTTATGTCTGTTTCCCTATTTAGGTTGTAAGCTGTTTGGGGCAGGGATTGTCTCCTACTATGTGTTGGGCCAGGCGCTAGCACAGTGGGGCCCTGATCTTATTTGCAGCATGTAGACATCGTTGCTATAGAAATAATAATAATTTAAAGAGTAGCACAGAAAATGTTGTCTTGCATCCTTAACTGTTCTGTACCTTTAATTGAAATGGACAGTAATTATATGGACAGTTGGATGATCACCAGTTTATTAAGAACATATTTACTGGAGTTCCTCTACTGTAATTGGTAAAACTCATTCACCTAACAGCTCATATATAATCCAGTCCATTGTTGTTAAACCTCGCTGGTTTTAATTCATTGGATTTGAACATAAAAATCTATTCTGAATCAAATTAGTTGAGAGACATTTTAAGAAATTAAGTGTGGCCTATTTTCCTCCCCCAGACACCAGAAGGTGATGATTAAGATCATATTTTCTAATGATGATGATATGCCAGGACAGTTATATATTCTCAAAGGGAGAATAATGTGCTGCTTATTAGGTGGCCAACTCACCAGAGATATACAAAGTACAAAAATATTTTCATATTGAACCACACTTTAAAAAAAAACAAAAAACTTTCAACCCAGAAATATGGAAAGTTCCTACTGAAAGTTTAAAAGCCTACGGTTGCATTTCAAGGGCCCTACTGTGTCAGGCTAGCTTGCATGTTTCTATAACATCCATCCCTGTAGAGTACTTGAGCCAAAAACAGTCATTAGAATTTGCACCATTTTGTCTAAAAGGGACTTTGTCTGCCCTGGCATTTCTCTACACATTTCCCATAATTGTGCTGGCACTGGCACAGCTCCGGCATTCTTACTTGTGTTACAGAAGTACCTATGAGTCCTACTGTGCTAGGCATTGTGTAAACGTGGGTGCACAGTGAGAGATGGTCACCAGAGAGCTTGCGATGTAAACAGACAAGGCAGACAAAGGGTGAGAAAGGAAAGAGAGGCACCTCCAAGGTGAAGTGACTTGCCCTACGTCACATGGGAGATCAGTGGCAGAACTGGGAGTACAAGGTGTCCTGAGTGCCAGTCCAGTGCCCTATCCTGTGGCCCTTGCTGTATCTAGTGTAGACTGCCTCTGGCATTTTAACCACTGTGCCATCTAGATCTGCTCAGATCAGGGTTAGAAGAGAGAGCAATAAAATTACCTGAATGCTCATTAGCCTTGTCTATACAACAGCTTCCATGGATCCAAAGTACCCTAGTGTAGCCAAGACCTCAGAGACCTCAGTTACCGGTTTGGGTCCAGGCTCAGGTCTACCTTCCTAGCTGTCCCCTTCGGAGGTAGGGGAGGGAGGAGGTCAGATTCAAGGTTCCTTATCCACTTTCCTCCTCTTCCAGCAATAAAGTGAGGTGGGAGGAACTGTCCCATTCAGAACTCGGACACTTTCCAGTTCTGGCATAACAGAACCAAAGCAAAGGAGTTCTTCCCTATCTCAGCATGACATTTATAGTGTATGATTAACTGCTGCCCAGAATTACTCACCTTAACGACCAGCTAGGAACTTAAAATGTGTTTCATACAAACATCAGCTGGCTCTGTGATGTTTCATTGCCATTTTAGTCTTCCAGAGTAATGCTCTGAAGCTTGACATTCAGGGTGAGTTCCAGCTCCCGAGAGAAATGCCCTAAAAGTAGACCTCAAAAGACCTCCAGGCTACGAGAGGTGTGTGTGTGTGTGTGTGTGTGTGCACGTGTGAGATCAACAGCACAGAGCCTGATGAAACTGCACAGATGATGACTGGGAGTGACAAGAGCAGCCCACGCTGCTTTGCAGCCTTGAATTCTAATGAAAACGACATCTGTGTTTAAACTCGTGGGGAAAATTCAAACGCAAGGGACAGGGAACAGCTTTGCCTCTGTTGCTCTGCCAAGACCTCGCTTCTCTGCCACTGCTCTGTAGTGTCAGTTTTCTTCCTTTGATGGAATCTGTGTCCCAGATACTCAGAGGAACTGACAATGTTTTCATAAAGCTTTTCCTTCCCTTTCCATGGCAACACAGTGTGAAGAGGGCACAAAAGGATTATAAGGCTAAAGTTGTCAAATGAGAGTGTCAACAACACTCCAAAAGGTGTGCCAGGAAAACCATTTTAATGAGATGAAATGTTCCAAAGATGACCCCAGGAGGGGCAGCACACTTTGAAACAATTATCTGTGCATTTCCCTGTAATCCTAAACTAGAAAGAACTCAGCCTTTAAGGGCTGTGCCAGAGGAGGATCGGGTCTGTTGCATCACATTTAATACGCTGATTCTCTGCTATGACAAGCTGGTCAAATATAACAAACCTAGAATTCCTCCTTCGCAAACGTGTGACTCTTCTGCATAACAGGGACAAATGAACTGTACAACAGAAGCTGGCGCTGAGCTTCATGGACAGGTTTGCAAACCTCGTGGTTCATTTTTTGTATATCCAAGTTGTGGTGCAGGAAGCAAAGATGCCAAAATACCAGGAGAGATGGTGTCGCCACCGAAAACAACTAAAATTCCCAGCCTCATTGTGCAGACCAAAGGTTTGCATAATCATCAGTGTCTAAACTCTTTTGAGGCTTATTTGAACCAAACCTTGAGGCTCATCCTCAAGTCTACAGTAGCTGAAGATTCACTTTGCTAGAATAAGCTGCGTATGTTCACTTGGAAGTAAGATTGTTTTAACGTGTCTGCTGCTGCTCTTTGACATCCTGCTTTATAGATTGCCTTTTTCCTTCCCGTCGTGGGGAACGTGCCAACTAAAAGAAGCATCCCAAAGAACACTGAGGCCCTTCTTACTAGGTGGAAGGTTTAATTATAGACAGAATGAACAAGTGTGGAACAGTCTGGGATCCTCCAAAGTGTGAGCATATGGTCCCAGATCCTTTTCTGGTGTAAATAAGCATAGCTCCATTGAAATCTATGAGCTGAGAATGGTCCTGGGTCTCACAGGATGGCACCTACATTTATCATCTAGACCTATGCTGCAACCCAGGGCTGCAAACCCATTGGCATCAGGATTAAATGTAAGCTTCTATTTGTGTGTTTAAAGCTCTTAATTCCCTGGTCTTGATAAGCTTGCCCTGCCTGCCTGAGGTTTGTTTCTGAGAGGGCTGTTTGAAGTAGGGCTGGCCAGAAAACAAGAATCTGTTTCACAAACGTTTTCAAGTTTTCGAAATCTGGTTTTGTTCCATGTCCAGTGAAGGTAGGACAAGAAGTAATCAGCTTAATCTGCAGCAAGGGAGATGTGGGTTAGATGTTAGGAAAAATCTTTCTAACAATTAGAATAGTTAAGCACTGCATTAGGTAGCCAAGGGAGGTTGTGGGATCCCCGTCATTGAAGGCTTTTAAGAACAGGTTAGAAACACCTGTCACCAGGCTGTACTAGATCCTGCTTTAGCCCAGGGCCTGTGCTAGATCCCTTTCACCACTACATTTCTATGATTCTAAGTTTAAACATGCCTGTTTCTTTAACCTTTCCTCATAGGTCAGGCTTTCTGGATCTTTTATCATTTTTGTTGATCTCCTCTGGACTCTCTCCAGTTTGTCCACATCTTTCTTGAAGTGTGGTGCCCACAACTGGACACAGTACACCAGTGGAGGCCTCTCCAGTGCAGATTAGTTATCTGTAGAGATAGTTATCTCCTGTGTGCACATCTTATTTACGACCCTCTGGTTAATACACTCCAGAATGATATTGGCCTTTTTAGCAACTGCATCACATTGTTGACTCATATTCAATTTGTGATCCACTATAACCCCCAGAGACTTTTCACCTAGTGCTACCACCTAGCCAGTTATTCCCCATTTTGTAGCTGTGCATTTGATTTTTTTTTTCCTTCCCAAGTGTAGTACTTTGCACTTGTCTTTATTGAATTTCATCTTGGTTTCAGACCAATTCTCTAATTTGTCAAGGTCATTTTGAATTCTAATCCTATCCTCTGAAGTGTCCTCCCAGCTTGCTATTATCAGCAAATTTTATAAGCATATGCTCCACTCCATTATCTAAGTCATTAATGAAAATGTTGAAAAGTACCAGACCCAAGACAGACTGTCCCCTGCAGTACCCCGCAAGATACATCTTCCAAGTTTGACGGTGATAACGTTGATAACTACTCTTTGAGGATGGTCTTTCAATCAGTTGTGTTCCCACTTAATAGTAACTTCATTTAGCCCACGTTTCCCTAGTTTGCTTATGAGAATGTTGCGTGGGACTGTGTCAAAAGCCTTGCTAAATTCAAGATCCATCACATCTACAGCTTCATCTAGCCACTAGGCCAGTAACCCTGTCAAAGGAGGAAATTATGTTGGTTTGACATGATTTGTTCTTGACAAATCCATGTTGGTGGTTATGACTGTGTTATCCTCCAAGTGCTTACAAACTAATTGATTGTTTAATTATTTGTTCCAATACCTTGCCAGGTATTGCAGTTAGGCTGACTGGTCCTTTGTTTCCTTTTTAAAAAGATAAGTACTATATTTACCCTTTTATAATCCTCTAAGAGCTCACCTGTCCTCCATGAGCATTCACAGATGGTTCTGAGATTGCTTCAGCTAGTTCCTTACATAACTTAAAGGATGAATTTCATTAGGCCCTGCTGACTTGAGTACATCTAATTTATCTAAATATCTTTAACCTGTTCTTCCCCTATTTTGGCTATATTGTTATAGTCTTCCTCTACCTGCAAAGGTTTTGTCATCTATTTAATAATAAAGTAGAATGGATTTTCTCATCCCTTATCCTTTAAGCAAGGGTGGTGGAAGTTTTGAACCGACTGAGTCAGATCCTGAATTTCTGTGAGCTCGCAAGCTTCACATCTGCTCAGGATCTGGCCCACACTGGACCACTATGTGTGCATTTGAACCACATCACTAGCGTGAGTCTGTTTCTTTGGGACGAGGGCAGCTGGCTCAGCATATTCAATGCTCACTCCTTTGCCTTGTGCATGTAACTCCGTGTGATTGTTCCACATGAGCCTGACCATAAGGTGATGACAGATCTTGTTTATTCAGGAGTTAGCCTTTGTTTTCTTCTCTATTTATCTGTCCCGTAGGATATTGCTGAGTGGCCTAATGCAGAACTGGGGTTGACACGCTTGTTTATTAAATGAGTAAGGGGTCAGGGCCCTTGGAGACACTCCGTAAGTAAGGGGGAACGTGTGGTGCTGGAATAGAACTGAATAAATGGCAGCCACAGGGAGGAATTTGACTGGGAGAGTGTTTATTTGTTTCTCAGTTTTGTGAATGATTTGCTAGCACAGTCACGCTTGTGACCAAGTGCACAGTCAGTCATGTGAAGTTGAAGAAAACATGATGTCTCAAACATACAAAGATGCATTCATCTGTGGCATCTTCGGGCGCTCTTTTTTTTACATGCAAAGTGTTGATCAACTGACCAACAATTATCATCAGCTGTTGCAAGAGGCTTTTTTTTTTTTTACCTTTTCTCCCTTGCAGTATACTATGTGTGTTGTTTCTTGTTCCTGGATATCGCTATGGGTTAAACATTGATCACGGAGCAGATGCAACTGGGTAGAGTGGAGGGAAGGTGGACCCCCAGGAGCGCAGAAGAGAGAACAGAGCATGGAAAAAAATAGAACTTCCTTTCCAGAATAATGGTATTATCTACAAGCCGTTATTGCCAAGGTAACTCAGTGACATCTCCTCAGTAGATGTGGAAAAGGCCTTTGAACACATAGAGCAGAATATTATGGTTTTAATTTCAAACAAGACTGGCTCTTAGGACATTCGCTAGTATTATTCTGAAGGGATTGGTGCATCAGAACTCTGTAGTTTATGTGCTTCTAGAGTACCAGACGACTAGCATTGGACCGACAAAGTTTATTTGCATTTCTGTACTGTTCATTGGGATGTATGTATAGTATGCATTTGATAGTGTCTGCCATGTTGGTTTGGATGTATAGAGTATGCCCTGTCTGACATCTGCCATGTCTCAAGGCATTCACGCATTTTCATTTTAAAACAACCAACATGTTTTTCAAAGAAGCAAAAAGACAAGCACAGTCTCCCCACTTTAGAAAGCCCCAGGGTCTCCTTGCTCATCCCACCCAGCCAAAGACTGAGAAAAGTTAAGGGCATTCATTCTAGCTAGCACTCTCTAGTCTCTGTAGGTTCTTATACCGTGCTCATCACCGTAATATCTGAGCACCTTAGTATCTGGACCCATGCCAGAGTCCAGGGCCTTCCAATGAGATCATTTTCCCACTAGCTTTAGTCACTTAAATCTCGGTCCTGTTGGGGAGTGGACCTAGAGGAGAGATGTGGTTTATCTGGTACTCAAGGTAGAGCTTTAATAGATTGAAGGCAATTCCTTGAATGGTTAATAGGAAGCTAGTGCAGTTTCTTGAGTTCTCCAGAGCCTAGTACTGTCTGGCAAGACCATGGATTATGTAGTGAAGCTGAGATCCCCAACTGAGAATCTCAAGTCCCTAGTGAGAGCCCAGTGGGTGCTATTGACTACTGGGATGAAGCAAATGGCACAGCTACACTTTTTGTCTCTCTTCTTTTCCCTGGCTGGGACTTTGGCCCAAGCATCTACTAGGGCCTCTACCAAGCATGAGAATGTAAGTGGAGGATAGAGACAGTTTTTGGTATGTACCTTCTTTTAATGCTTCCATATATACTATTCATCTGATGGCTCCAATGTTTTATCAAGGTTTCAGGTTCCAGAGACAGCTGCCATCAATCCTAAACACTATCCATTCTTCTCTTGGCTGAATGCTGGGAACATCTTCACGCATTTCCATCTTTGTCAATTAGGATTATATTTAGGTCCCCACGGTAGTTGACAGAGCTGTATAAGGTCAATTATCCAGCCCACTGCAGAGAACATAAGCAAAAGTTTGCCTTATGGAAAATGGTCTCTGGCAGCTGGATCAGAAATGCATGTGCCCTGGGAGTGAAATCACTGCCAAAGCTTCAGGATGTGTTTGTGTTCTTCTCGTCAGTTCATTTCTGTTTGTAGTATAGCAGCCTGGAAAGGAAAGACAAAAGCATGGAAGTTCCATGCGGTGAGTGAGAAGAAGCAAGACCCCTTATTTGGATCAAGCTAGAGCTGTGCAAAACTTTTCCCCAGCATCAGTGGTTTGGCTGTGATTTTGGGTTCTTACAAAGCTTCTGAGCCTAGAAAACATCATCCGGGGTCAGGCTGCTTTCCCTTCTCCTCAGAAAGGCCAAAGCCCAGTGAAGTCTTTGGAACTTGTATTTCCTTCATAAACCAACACACTGAAAACCACCTGGAAGAAGAAACCTACACAGCATGGTATGCCTCCCGAGAGATGCTGGGTATCTGCAACTCCTAGCAACTTAAAGACAAATTGAGGATGATCATCAGCTGTCAAAAGGCCTTCAGCACCACGCAAATTGGTCCCTATATCTGGGAATAACCAACTTCAGCCAGTGAATAATTAGAAACTGGGGGTAAGCATCCAGCTTCAGCCTCCTTGGCTGCTAGAGGATTATATTGCCCCGTAGTTGTCAGTTGTACTCAAGCTGTACTACTTCTTGACCCTTTGCCATAGAAATTGACACGTGAAGTAACTCCATGATCAGCATTTTTCATCAGACTGTTGGATTTGCTGCTGTTTTTCTACAGTTGATGTGTAACATACAAATGAATGAGGATTAGGTATATGTAAGAAACTGCAGCTATTGCATGCTGCAAATCAGTATTTATACATAGTGAAAACGTATTGCACATATTTTGTCTGTACACAAATACATGGCAGATCCTTCTAATGTGTTGTGTGATTTTGTGATCTCCTTGCCATCTAGGAAAAAAGGAAAATATGAATTAATATTAATAGAATAGGGATAATGTCTCTTTATATATGCCTGAAATAATGCTTAAGACCACTTGTGCATGCTACATTTCAACTAAAGCACCATATATATATACTGCTCAAGACAACAATATTGCTAAGCTCTGCTCAGGCACTGTTGGTGATTTTTTAAATACAGCATCTAGACAACAGGGTCTGTCAAATGCCCTACGAAGCATTCATTTAATTAAATCAATTTAAAATCTGTAACAATGATAAAGAGATGGGATCAGATGACTAAATTTGTCCCATGTGGTTTTTGGCTTGACCTGATAATATTGGAGATGTGGGACAAGTTAGAAAAAATGTACACTCTGTGTTTAATTCTTTTGAGAAGTAGAAATTTCTAATTCACTTTAGGAAATGATAAATATTCCTCCCCTGTTCTAATGACATCTCCTTAGTCACCATGGTGTCTATTAACTCTCCTTTTGAGGTTACACACGTTGCATAGCATTTTTTTTTGTAAAGATGGGGAGCGGGGAAGTTCCTGATTAGACTTTTTAAAAAAGGCAGTGCATTCCAGGAACAGAAGGTTTAGAACAGACACCTCTTGTTACTACAAGTATCTCTTTTATTTCAGACCCTGCACATTTCTGAGAGTTCTGAGGACCAGATCCTCGGCTGCTGTAAATATGCTTTAGCTCCATTGAAACTAACGGAGCCAGGCTGATTTACATCAGCTGCCAAACTGGATCTGGCCCTCTGTCTTTATTTTTCAGTGTGCTGTTGCCTTTATATTTTTCTCATCCAATTGTATTTTTCCCTTTTGTGGTTGCTTAACTTTAAGTGACCATAGTGCCTGTGGAAAACCCAATAGGCTGAGAGTGTGAAACCGATCCCCTTTACAAGAGCCAAAGGCTGGAAATTAAAGTCAGACAAATTCAGATCAGAAGTAAGGTACATGTTTTTAACAGTAAAGGTGATTGAACCACTGGAGCAAACGGCTGAGGGAAATAGTGGGTTTTTTATCGTAACACCTTCAGATCAAGACTGGATGTGTTTCTAGAAGATATGCTGGACCCAACCCCAAGTTTATTTGGCTCAGTAACGGAGCAACTGGGTAAAATTCTATGGCCTGTGTATTATACAGAAATCCAGACTAGGGGATCTTACTGACTCTTCTGGCCTTAAAATCTCTGAATAGAAATCTATGAACCTATGTTGAGCCACAGAGCCAGATCTGGCATAGACAGTGGCAATGCAAGCTTCCCCATGATGCTTTGCTCATACCTAGGGATGAGGGGGCAGCTTAGGCCTCCAAGCTTTTTTAGTGTTTGGCATCTTTCTGTTAAAGTCACCAACAAGGGGTTCTGTCTCTGGTGTGTTTTTCTGGAATTGGACAGTCTGCCATGGAACCGGACTGAGACTAGTGGGCACGTCTCAGAGGAAGGAGCATGTATTAAGCCTGGAAAATCTATTTGTTCCGCATGAGCAAGCAGTTGGATAACAGATCAGAAGACTGCTTCCTTTCTCAACATGCAGTAATGTATATTTGTTTTCCTCCAGTGATGGGAGAACTTGATCGGGTGTTAGCTTTTATGAAAACATTTTCCCCATTTAATTCAAACCAGTTTTTTGAGGCAATTTTAACAAGTATATTTCTAATTACCAGGAAACCCAAGTTATGCAAACCAATAAAGATTCCAGATGGAGAGTAATTTTTGGCCTGCTCCTAGGACTAACAGAGGTAAAACCATTAAAAACCATGCTGCAGCCAGACAATTGTTTTCACCCAGAGTCCTATGCAAAATTAAAACCACAAATGTTTCAAGTTTGTTTCTGAATCTAGGACCATGACTTTGGCATCTTCCCTGAATCTACAGTCCATTATTTTTGCATCATTTGTAAATTTGGCTAAACGAATTCTCCCATCCCCATCGATCTAGGTTGTATTTCAATCCCCTGTATCAAATGGATTTGTCTTTCTAATACTCTGTGAGCTATAAACTGTATTTTGATTATTACAAAGTTTGTCAGTTACTGAGCTATTTTTGAAAAGTTTGATTGATACCACCACCAGCTGGCTAAAAAAGATGGCGTTGCCAAAATATACTCAGTTCTTCACATGCATTAAGCTTCCAAAAACTTTCTGTTCCTCATTCCTTCAAGTTTAACAGATGAGCAGTTATTTATTGCCTGTAGCTCGAAGTCCCAAGGTTTTGGCACTGTTTGTTTGAACCAGAAATTCCATTTTAATGGTTGTTTAGAGCTCGTTGAGGTCCATTTCTTCCTGCCTAATGCGACCTCATAGAGCTTTTAGGTGGTGCATCCAGAATTCATTTTCAGGTGGAAATGGTGGTTCACTCAGATTAACTTTGCCTCTGCTCTTAAAAAAAAAAAAAAAGAACCCAACCAACCAAACAAACAAACAAAAAAACACACAAAGAAATCTCTGCCTTTTTTTAAAAGTGGCCTTTAGATCATGCCCAAAGAGTTTTTGTAGCCAATCTGACTGTCTCCAGACTCTCACAAATCCAATTCGAGTTCCACACAATTTCTCAGAAACAGAAGAGAAACCAAACAATAAAATTAAATAGAGCAGATAATTTCTTCTGTGCAAATGTGAACTTGGCCCACTGGCTTTATACTGAAAGGGTGTGGGGAGACAGGATGCTATTGACCAGAGAGAGAACGGGGCAGGCGCATAATGAGCTCTTTCTGAACCTTACTTTCATGTCTACTGTTGCTTGGGCACATAGGCTTAGAACAGGTTATTTTTCCCTCTGTGATATAGTCAGTTTATCTTTCCAGGGTCATCGAAGGGGCACATTCAGATTGCTAAAGAAGAGGGTAATGAGGGGTGGATGTGAACCACCTAATCCAAAATTCTTGAGTCTACAATCTTGTGGTTCCATCCACATTTTTCTATGATCTTTTCTGTGGCTGACAGCCACAAATATGCACTGGAGGGCAAAATTGGATCCCAGGCACTATGAGAATGTTGTCTTGAGCTGCAATAAACTACCAGCAGGCCAACCTGTTTTAGACTTGCTAGAATGTATTGTTGAACTTCACTGCCATCTTGAGGGGACATATCACAAGCTGGTGGCCACAAACATTAGAGGATGGATAAGGTTAGAGAGGCGAGAATGGCCTCACCTGACGGGGTAAAATCCTAATGACCTGATGCAGAACGTCAGACTGAAGCATCATAATGGTCCTTTCTGGCCTTAAAACCTATGAACTTCACCCTGCAGGTGCTTCTACATCATGTTTCAAATGGTGAGAAGTGAGTGTGCTTCAGTCTGTCCCAAGGAGTGGAGCGAGTGCCTGTTTGCCAAGAACCAAGCACTTAACTGACTTTCCTTTTTTGTTTTGTTAAGTGAGTTCAGAGCCTTAAGCTAATGCAATCAGGGAAACAAACGTGATTAAGACCAAAGCCTTGTCTTGTTAATAGAAAACTTGTCTGTAAATAGCCTTAAACTTGCCAAGCTGGTTCAACATTAAAGGATCGGCTGGTGCCTCTCTCAGATCCTGACCCAAACAACCCCTAAACTTGGAGATGTTCAAAAACTGTATCCAAAATTTGGGGCATAGGCTCATCTCGCTGAAGAAAACCTTTTCTTTCTCTCTAGTCTAAAGATTAGCAAGCAGGTCCTCAAGGATGTAGGTTACAAAAGCACTGCAAAGTCCCAATTGCTACCTCCTCTTATCCTTTTCATTTAACTAGTTTAAGCCTCTAATAGATGTTTACTTTACACTGTAGCTTCTTGGCTCAATAGCTTGTCATTGGTGACCTCAGCTTTTGCTAAATATACATGGCCTCACCAGTTACGTAATGAGCGGTCATTGTATCTGAGTGGTGTAGAAGTATTATGGGTAATCACTTTAGCTGCTTCATCCACTGAACCATGGTACTTATCCTCTTCCAACTCTTTTTCCTTAAACCTTTAGCCCTCAAAATAACTAGCTTTCTTCCAAGAGACAGAGGGCGAGAAAAAATGTAGTAGCTTTTACTGTGATAAGCATGGGCTAACAGCAGCTGAACCCAAGGGCTTTTTACTGACACACCATGCTGTGACAAAGAATAAACCATGCAACTGTACACATAAAAAGAGACTCTGTACTGCCCTGACCCAGCTTCTGACACAAAGTGACCTTATCTTTTCAGGCTGAGACAGAAAAGAGATTTAGAAATCTGCTGAGAAGTCTGATTCATTAATAACCCACCGAAAGCTTTTATCGAATCATTAGCCTTTGTATTGTGCTTCCCAGGCAGCAAAATAAAGAGGAGCTAAAACAGGAATTAAGCTAAAGCAGCATGTTAGAAACCTAGGGCCTATTCTAACCTCCAGTGGAGCCCATGGAAATATTCCTCTTGATTTCAGTGGGATTTGCACCAGGCCCATAGTCATAAGAAGATTGCTGGGGTGAACGGAAGCTGGCATTAGCTGTGGCTGGCCTATTCCATATTCAATAAATGCGCTGCTCTGCAGGAGACGCTCTATTGAGAGTGATGGTTTAGGGCCCAGTTTTGCCCCATTGAAGTTGATAGAAGTTTTGCAATCTGGGTTTGTATTTAATACCGGCACTTAGTTATTTAATGGAAGTGACCCAGCAGGGCAGGCAGTCTCCTGCAGGGCAAGTAGAATGTGAAGCATCCAGAACTGTGCATCCACCCTCACAGGGGATCTTTGATCGTCATCCTGCCGACTGATCGTCCCAGCTCCGTGTAATTCCCCCATCTGCCATCACTGACAGGTGCCTGAGGCTGCGCCAGCTGCTTGGGAGTCACGGAGCCAGTGGCTGAGGCCGGGAAGTGCCCAATCTGTGAGGTGCCTCTCTGTTTAGTATGGGACTGTGGGCTTTGCTGCCATCTGGGAAATGGCATAGATCAGAGTAAAATGACTGGGCCACCATGTACGTGAGGAGCAGAATAAAAGGGATGAGACAAGCTGAATGAGATACAGTGGGAGTAAGGCAAATCCTAGAGCCAGCCCTGGTATAGGGAGCTGCTAGACTCTGTTGCTTGGCATACCTTGTCTCTTGACTCTCTTGCACACTTCATATTTGTCTTTCCTAGTTGGAAACTGCATATCTTTTTTTCAGTCTGCAATGAGTAACGGTCATCCCAGTTCGCTGAAACCGGTGGGGAAAAGGCCCAGGTTTTCAGAACCAACTAGTGGTTTTTGGATGCCTCCAGCATTTTGAGGTACCCAAGCTGAGATGCCTAAAAAAGGCCTTTATATTCAGATGGGGGTGGGGCGGGGCTGGCACTCTCTGAAAGTCAGAGGCTTTTAGGGAGCCTCCAGCTGGGCACCCAGAAATCACTAGTTGCTTCTGAAAATCTTGGCCTGAATCAAGTTTTTGCTTGATTCTTCCTCAGTCAAAACTGTAGATGATGAGAATTTCCCGCCCCCACCCCCCATTTAAAAATAAAGCTGACGAAGGACATAACAAATTGTCCTAGATATACTGAGCCAGATTCTGATAGCTTTATTCACACTGAATGGGACCTTACTTTGCGAGTTGGCCCTCTGAAGTTAAAGGAACCATATCTGCAGTCGGGCACCTTTCTAGGAGTAAGGGGATTTTAGCTGATAGAAATCTACAGCATAGGGCCTGCTTGAGCACACCTTCCTTGCAATGGTGAGGGGTCACTTTGAGACAGATTTTTAGGCACCTAAAGATGCATGGGGCCCAGAGCCTCACAGGCATTTAGGCGCCTAACTCCAATAGATAGGCACTTTATAAAACCCACTAGGTACCCATCTGCATCTAAATACCTGTCAAAAATTTGGCCCTTTGACTTCCAAGGAACTACTTGTGTTTGGGTATGAGTAACTCCTTACCAGTGTGAGTAAGGGGCTTTACTTTCATTTACTTACATTTACTTTCGTATGTGCTGTTTTTCTATAAATAATTTGGGGTGAGTTGAGAAGATTGTGAGTACATTTCATTATTATCCTTCTGTCTAGATTGGCATTTTAGCACCTTTCACATTCTAATAAACTAGGAGGACATGTCACTTGTTCATTTAAAATTCAAAAAAAGAAATGTCTGCTCAATTTTCCTTCGATGCCGGTCCAGTGGCTTGTCCCCTTTGTGTAAAGTATTATATATTTCAGTATTCACCTTCTGTCTGACAGTCCCTTTAAGACCAGCTGTGTGAGAGTTTGGAACTTTACGATGTATCCAGATCAGGAATATTCCAGAACATCAATGTCATCAAGATTCCAATTGCTCTTCTGCTCCAAGCCCAGTATGATCCTGAATTCACGCACACAAATTTAGTTGAGACTGTAAATGTGCCATATTTGCAGTTGCTATTCGGACTGTTTATCTTGTTGGTTCTAATTATGTCAAGTAAGTCATTATAATTTTATGTTCTCTAGATTTGCATTTTTGCCCAAGGGCACCATAATTAGTGTGCTTTATAGTTTAGTGGTTCTGAGCACAATCAATGCAAAGTTTTTAACAACAAATCAGTGTAGGGGACTTGGAGTGAAAGGGGCTGAAGTCCATAACTGGAGGCTGAGGCACAACCTTGGCTCTTCTAGAAAAGAAACATTCCGTTACTGTTTGCAGGGTGCAGATACTCAGGGTTCTAACATCATTGTGTCAAAATGGGATTCCTTCCCAGTCTCAACAAAATGAGGATGAATAATTTGTACCCTGTTAAAGAATTTTCAGTAATACAGGAGCCTCTTGCAACTCAACCAGGTCTTTCCCTTGGAATTTCCTACTTTCGAAAAGCTCAGACCTGGTGAAACGACATTGGGTTCAACTAAGTTTCACTCATTCACATTGGTTCTCAGGTTAGCCTGATCTCGCTCATCCATTCTCTTCTGTGTAATACAGATAATACCTCCCTCATTGCTCCCTTGCTTTTTAATGAAATGTGCTTCCCAGGTTCTTTGGAGGTGCCTCCAAAGAGCAGTTTGTTTTGGATGATGCTAATCTCTTCTTTAGGCCAAACTATCATCAGTTTTAACCATCTAGTCTGTCTTGATGCTTGTACCCAATGTCCTCTTTAAAATGGAAATACTTGTAATGTGGAGCTAAGTTTTCAAAAGAGCTCAGATGCAGATTTTCAGGGCTCAGCATCCCCAGCTAGGGCCAGGTTTTCAAAAGGTGCCATTCCCACTGTAATGCTTATGGCCAGTTTTGCCAGAGAGCTCAACACCCCGCATTCTGAGGTCTCTTGGAAATCTGACCCATACTTTCACCCATCTCCTCTGAGTCTTTTTCTCATTAGGGAATATAGGAGAGACAGAACTTCCTAGCATAGGACTGCTATCTTGTCTGTTCTTTCCTGGTCATGCCATTTTCTTTCCAATTTCTTATTCATTGATTGTTACATTCCGGGGTAAATCAACTCTGCCCATAATGCGAGAGGCTGAGTGACCACTCAGCAGGCTTCATTACATGGTCGTGTTCTTTTTTTTTTAACTCAAATTTAAAACTCTCAGGAGCATTTTTCAATCTTTTTCATGAAACATTTCATTTATTTATTACAAAATCATTAACATAGTTTCGGTCTCTGTTTCTTTCTGCTTTATCCAAGGGATTTTCCCATGACAAATGTCAAGGTCTCTCCTTAAATCTAAGCCTAGCAAAGTGTGAAAGAACAGTGAGAACTGACCAGAAGTCCATCTCCTATTGCCCTGGGTACTTCGGGCTAAATTACTGCTTTTGTTTGGTTCCCATGAGAAAGTTTTCCATTGCAGATAAGGGCCAATGGAGAGCTATTAAAATGTTGAACTTTACATAATCTCACGTATGTCAAATGATATGTTTTCTTGAAGTGATTCAAATCTGTCTAGATGTTCACATGGCCCCATCTCCATGGGGTGTCTGAGACATACCATCATTAAAAAACTCAACCTCACCACACCAAAGGGTAGGGAAATATTATTATTCCCATTCTCCAGAGAGGGTGACTGAGGAGAGACTAAGTGACTTGCCCAAGGTCACACAGGAAGTCTATGGGAGATCTGGGAATTGTTATTTATTATTTGTATTCCATAGTTCACAGAGCCCTAATCATGGACCAGGACCCCATTGTGCTGGGTGCTGGACAAACACAGAACAAGAAATTGGTCCTTGAACCCAGAATGCCAGAGTCCCAGACCACTGCTTTATCCACAGGACAGTGCTTCCTGTAAGTAGCACATTATGTCTTTGCTCAGTGCACGATATCCTTCCTTTGGTGTAAGACCGATAAACACACGAGCTTCATCTAAACTTACAATCATCATCATTATGCCCAAAATAAATATGCACATCAGAATTAACAGTCCATCTTTCTGGCTCTCTCAGCTTTCATCTCTCATTCCAGTCCAGTAATTAATGTGCTGTTTGCATTCTGTTCTGTTAATTCCAACCCAATGGTTAAGTCAAGATAGCACGTATTCTTGGTGCAGTTGCATCAATCTCTTTGTAAAAAGGACATGCTGTTCAGTCCATACAGAGGCGCTTATGGGAGCAGAATGCTGAATAATGCCTGTTGTGGTGGGTTTTGTAAATTGTTATACTGGATGCTCATGTGAGTGTGCTCAACAACTATATTCAATCTTGCATCCCATGACAGGGCAAGTTTAGCAATTCTGTGCGAGCTGACAGTTTTAAGAGCAATCAAAACAAAGACATATTCACAGAGCGAAGATACCCATCTCCCCTCCAGGGTTCCCTGTAGCTCCTCACAACTCTCAGCTAACATGGGTGGGGCGACCTTGTGAATTTTAAGGACCAACCTCAGATCTGATGCAACATGGAATCCAGATTGGTCTCGTATCATTCTGCTTAGCGAAGAAGCTTCATGTCCAAGTTAAGGCTTAGTTTCAGCAAAACCCTTATGCCCATTCTTAACTTGCATCAACTGCATCCAGATATAAGCACATACATGGGTCTAGTTGAAGTCAATGGGATTTAGGCATGCTTTGCTGAATTAGGGCATCAGTAGGGACATTTTAAATAGGTCCCATGCCCAGGCTGTTTAATAGAATATCAGGGTTGTAAGGGACCTCAGGAGGTCATCTAGTCCAACCCCCTGCTCAAAGCAGGGCCGATCCCCAGACAGATTTTTGCCCCAGATCCCTAAGTGGTCCCCTCAAGGATTGAGCTCACAATCCTGGGTTTAGCAGGCCAATACTCAAACCACTGAGCTATCCCTCCTTTCTACAGTAATAGTAGTCATGCATCCAAGGGCAGAATTTGATCCCCTCTGAGGGCTGTTCATGTAAGTTCAACGGTATTTTAAAATGTCTCCTTCATTATATCCCATCCGCATACCGGCTGTCTGGATGCCAATGTTAACTCAAGCAGAGTATAACTTTTCATCTGGACTGCAGATCCTTGGTTCTGCGAGGCAGCAATTATAAATGCACTTCTTATTTCCTAGGTGAAGCATTTCACCTTGAGAGCTGGGGTAATGGATTGGCACAGCCTCCCTTTTGCTTGGCTAGCATGCAGAACAAAGCAGCCACTCTGCATACTGCCAGTTATTGCACGGATAGAGGGAGCCAAGCTATCTGGAAGAGAGCGCCAGAAAAAGCCGGGTTATAAGGGCTGAACAACTGCACCCAAGAGCAATGCCAGATGCCTTTGTCTGATCTGCTTTGATTTCTTCTTTTAGAGCTATTTTGCAGCTTGATGTGACAAGACACAAGAAAACATATGTGGAGTAAATCACAAGTGTTCCTTCCTAGGGGTAGAGGGTTAGATACAGCCCTTGCTGGGTGTCCTGACCATGGGGTGACAGGTGGGTTCACTCCTCCTAGAGGAGCCGCTGTGACTCAGAGTCATGATTCCTTCCTCAGCCCTGCTCTTGTTCCTGAAGTAGGAAGTAACTTCCTACAGCCCTTTACCCAGCTTTGGCTGCTCCTCCCTGCTCAGTGGCTCAACTCTGCTAGCCGCTCCTCTCTGCGCCCTCTCCGGGCAGCAACCTTGCTCTTGTTCCCCCTCCCCCACTGCATCTGGACTTCAGTTCTCAGGAGACCCAACGTGACTGTGCAGGGGAACTGTGGGAGATTTCTCTCCCCGGCGTGGCTGCATTAGGATCTATCCCATAATATCCGAAGGCATGTTATCTTAAAGTATTTTGCCCCACTCTGACTTGAGCCCTAGGTTCACCAATGGAGATCTTTCCTTCCCTGCTCTTTAGGAAGCAGGTGCGAACTCAAACAAACAAACATGTCACCAGTTTCTCTTGACTTTGGACTTGACCTCTTTATCCTCAGCCAGTCAGCCTGCAACTGGATTCAAGTTACCTCTGGATTCAATTCCAAACAGCCCCCTCAGCCATCACAAGCCTCCAACACCAGTTCTGCTGCCCTTAATGCTTACAGCTAGTTGACAAAAATCCTTACGTCGGGATAATGTGAACTTCGAAGTTGCAAAGTTGTTTTAAAATGTATTTATTTATAATACTCTACTTGTCCAGGGGGAGCAGTTGGGGGTTCTTTTGGGCAGATACATAAAATGCTGTAAGATTTTTCATTCTCATCACCAGTTTAAGGAGCAGGCCACTAGATTTTTGTGCCTGGGCAAGTAAAATTTCATGACATTTTTGCCAGGCTGTCTTAAAAACAAAGATTTTTTTTTAAAGTATTTTGTTTAGCTGCTAACACCTAAGGTCAGATTTTTCTATTTTCTTGGCCAGAGGAGATGAAAGCACTGACACCTAGAGCAGGGGGAGGGATGAACTCCTGGACTAGGTTTAGATATTAGTATTGTCATTGATCATTGCAAGAGAAGGAGTAAGTCCTGAACTCGGTTTAGGCATGTAGAAAGCTTTTGAATAGTTCCTCCAAACAAAGGGGGGAGGGATAGCTCAGTGGTTTGAGCATTGGCTTGATAAACTGCAGGTTGTGAGTTCAATCCTGGAGGGGGCCATTTAGGGAACTGGGGTAAAAATCTGGGGATTGGTCCTGCTTTGAGTAGGGGGTTGGACTAGATGACCTCCTGAGGTCCCTTCCAACCCTGATATTCTATGATTCCAATAGCCAAGAGAAACAATCCTGCTGCTGAAAGCAGCTAGATGTACTAGTTTGCAAAAATTAAGGGTTGGCTTATAGCATTGTCTTGCTTCCCACCCACTCATCCTTCTCCCCTGCTGGAGCCCTTTTGGATTCCTCTCCTTACCCTACTCCTCAGGGACCTATATCACCGCCAGCGGGGTCTTGTCTACATGAGACTTCCCTGGGAAATCTCTCACTGTGGCACCGCCACCAGTGCTGTGCCGCCGGGAGGGCTAGTGTAGCCAGGTCACGGTGGTTAGCAACGGTCTTACCTCTGTGTCGTAGAGACCTGCACTGAGCATACTGAGATGAGACGGTAGCAATAAAAGGAAAAGAGGAACTATCCTGGCTCCTCTGGCTTCCCGTCATTTCTGCAGGGCTGCACCAGGCCTAGAACAATGCTTGGAGACTTAGGCTTGGTCTACACTACACGTTTAAACCAATTTTAGCAGCATTAAACTGATTTAACGCTGTACCCATCCATGC
>NC_133790.1:9372866-9491286 GCF_003597395.2 Chelonoidis abingdonii | reverse complement strand
GGGGGAGACTGCGAGAACTATGGGATAGCTACGGAATAGCTACCCACAGTGCAACGCTCCGGAAATCGATGCTAGCCTCAGACCATGGACGCACACCGAATTCATGTGCTTAATGTGGCCACGTGCACTCGACTTTATACAATCTGTTTTATAAAACCGGTTTATGTAAAATCGGAATAATCCTGTAGTGTAGACATACTCTCAGAAACAAATCTAGGGTCAGGACTGCCCTTCTGTCCAGCCCTCTAGACGCTGAGCGCTGTCCCTTACTCACCCTTAATGAGGAATTCTCAAGCTCTACAAAATATTCCATTTCCCTTCCAAGATGCTAAATATTCTGGGTGAAATCCTAGCCCCCACTGATGTCCATGGAAGTCTTGTCAGTGACTTCAGCAGGGTCTGGATTTTATTCACTGCTTCTACAGCACTTGGTGGTCCTTGGGAGAGGAAGACAAGGCTCGGGAGAAAATACCAGTCTGCTGTCCTTAAAATACTCCTCCCTAGGAGCCATGCAAGCTGCTTTCAGGAGCAGGCCTAAAACTGTTGCCGTGAGATGGAGAGGGGCCAGCATGCCAGCTCATTCTCATTAATGAAAGAGATTGAATTGCAGAGGTCTAATGCTCCAAGCAAGCTGTAATCTTTGAGAACCTGGTAGTCGATTGCACTTTCCATCCATCTGCTTGTGAATGAATAAACATCAAAGTTAGTCTGTTTGCTCAGTTGTCTGTCAGAGTTGGAACTGGGTGAGCCCTATAGGGGCAGGTACAAGCAGAGGAATGGGGGATTAGGGAAAGGTAAAAGCAGAGGTGGATGTAGGGACAGATTTCTGCAAAGCCTTGACCTGGATAAAGAAGTTCTCAGAGCGTTTTTACGCTTGCAAAATGTGACTGGTATCAGTTTGGCCATTGTCTTTCTAGGGAACCCCTTACAAAGGAAGCAGTCTTGCTGCAGATGAAATTTACATTCTGAAAAATCAGCAGCTTCCTGTCAAAATCACCAGATTCTGCAGGATCTTGTTTCCTAACAGACCGAAAATATCTGTTGTGTTTTCAATTGAAAAACAGCTGAATTCTGGCCATGAGAAATGTCCCCATAGTCTTGCTGTTTGGAGGTGCTGCAAGGCCAGAAGCTGCCCCAGCTTCTTGCAGGCTATCTTTTCCCTGTGCTAGGACATACCTGTCAGAACTAGAGGGGTACCACCTTCAGCTCGTCTCCTCTCCTTTGAGTTAGATGGGTGGGTCAGCCCTGACATATCTCCAACAGTGCTCCCTAGAGTCACAGGTTTCAAGCTGTACTGGCGCAGTATCTGCTAGCTCTCAGTACATGGTTAGTATTGGCATTTTGGAGCTGTGTTTGAGCTATGATCTCATCTGATGAAAAAAGAGCAGGGCAGTGCATGGCTCACAAGCGCTTCAGGAAGCATTTTGGGGGATTTAGTAAATGATGCTCTTCTGTCTGATTCACAACTGAACAAGTCTCCCAGTATGGTGCTAGGGGCTATATTGGTCAAATCAGGGCATCTGATCATCTGTGACTATTAACCATGCTGTCGCCTGGAATTCCAATAGGACCGGTTCCATTCCGTCTATCTGAGACTCCCTTGTAGTTTGAAGGGGATAGAATATTCTTCTCCACTTTTATGCAGCAGTATCTTACAGATAGTACAATGGGTCATGAGTCAGTCTACAGTCCATCTCTGCATTCAGTCAATATTATGTAGAACGGGCTGAAAAGTGTAAGTATTTTTAATGTACTTTTCAGATGTGTGGTTATTCACTGGGATTCATAGAGATGCCTTCCTTTACTAATGGTACCTTCATTTCATTGCAATAGCTCCTATATCTTTCCTGTACAATATGCTATATTCCTGCACGTGAGAAATACAGTAACTGAATAGCATGTGTAGTGACTGCATCTCCTAAGGTTTTCAGCACAAATTGTGCTTTGCATGGCAAATGTGAGCAGAATATTCTTTGCCACTTCAGGAAGAGTCAAGTGGCTCAAGTGATCACGCCTTCTCTCAGTCCCATCACTTTTGAGATACGTGCAAGGATTCTTGCATAAAACCCCAAGATGAAGCTCAAGTGATTTCTCCGTGTCGCCTGATTCTGAAGATGGAATTACAAACACCTGCAGAGTGTATTTTGTCTCTAAACACGGCACATTTTTTGACCTTCATGGTTTCCAGGTCCTTTCCTGATTCCACGCACATACTCCCTCCCTTCACCTTGATTTAAAATGTAATCAGCAGAATGTTGTACCACGATTCACCATTTCCTTAATCCTACGTCTGAGAGTCCCAGTACGGGGCCATGGTGGAGACGTAAGCGTTGATGGCCCTGGTTTAACCAGAAGGACCAAGAAGTAGTGGCTGTAACTGCATGTATCTGTGATGGGCCTGAAGGGGTTAAACCCCTCATGGGGCCCAAAGGGTTGAAAGGCAGTGCTGAGCCCAGGAAGCCCTGCCCCTCTGGGCCTGCCGAGGAGCAAACTGAAAGGAGCGCCAAAGCCCAGGCAAAGCGTGGTGGGCAGGCTGCAGGAAAGAGAAGCACTTCCCCAGAAAGCCAGCTAGAAGGCTGAGCCTGAGAGGGGACCACAGAGTGGGTAAGGCCCACAGGCAGTGTCTTCTCTAATCACCCCCACACACAGCCCTTTGAGAGAACCACCAGGTCCAGCAGAGCCAAGCTCCTCTGGACCCTTTGTTGTGTGACTCACTGTTGGACTGTTGGGGTCATGCCCCCAGATGAAGGGACCGATTGGTAGGGAATAGCCATGGGAAGCAAACTTAGACTTGCTGCAGGGAGGGCCCTGCTGGTGTTGCTTCCCACAGGGCCCTGGAACTGGGATCCAGTGGAGAAGGAGGGCCTGAGTCCCCTTACCACATCTCTTAAGGCTCAGATATGGGTGGAAAGCCACAGATCACCCACTTAGAGTCAGGAAGAGGCACCCCTACCGCCCTGACAGGTGAAGAGCCCGAATTTGGGCACACTAATCATTAGGCCCCACAGCCCTCAGAGCCCCCTATCCCATTATCTGTTCTCGACACCAAAGAGGTCCTGTAATTCACAGGACATCTAAGAATGAGCAGAGGCCAACTTGGGTGTGCTGGGAGCTGTGTGGTGACAGCATCACGGAGTGTCGTTGCTGTGTAGCTCACCCCAGCAGGATTGAGAATATGACTGGAAGAGAGTAGTGAAGGCCATAGAGTCAGCTGGCATTAAAACACTGGCACCATTTTCTTCAGCAACTGGGGTATGAAATCCAGATCCAGCGTTCTGTGTGTCTCCGGCCCATCTGTAGCAGAGGGACGAGTGCTGTGGTGCGTTAACCTGTCTCCTCAGGACACCAGGTTCCAGTCTGACCTAACTCACCAAGAAAGTGAGCTTGGCCTTAGCCTGGTTCTTGCAAGGAACCTATCTACGTGGCAAAGCCACCCCAGAGTGGGGGACGCCTGTTGGCCTCGCTGTAGCAGAGCTGTGGCATGGCAAGGCTGACGGTGACCGTTACTACTGGGGGGAAACTTGCTGCCCGTGCCATGCTTTGGCTCTGGACAGTGCAATAAGGGCCCGATCCAAATCCCAATGAAGTCAGCAGACGTCTTTCCATTGCCTTCAGTGGACTTTGGATCACCTATTGGGTTCAATGGCAGTAGGACGGAGCCCTATATGAAACCTTATAGGCACCCAGTTCTCTAAAGTATGGAAATCCTCTTGAGGATCTCAGCCCCCTCAACTCCAGCTTGAACCTTCAATAGGACTGGTGGGTGGTCTGTACCTCCCAGGATTGGGCCTTTACGCAACATGGCCTAAGCCTTCCAAAGCTGCTTAAAGGATTTGGATGGGCCGTTCCCATTTAAAAGACCGAGAATTGGCCATCCCCAGCCCTTAGGATACTGGAAAAAGTCCAACCCTGTTCTGGAACAACCACTTGTCAGATCAGCAGATGTAAACTTTTGCTCCTAAACACCAGTTTGAGAGGTGCTGGTGAAAGAAGGCATGTTTCGAGTTGTGCTGATCTGAGGACACAGTGGCTTCTCCTCACAGCAATTGACCTGGAAAGTTCATATGATACGACTGCAGTTTCAGCCTTGCCTGTAGCCAAATGTGACTTTGACAGAATCCAGCGTGTTTACAATGATACGAGTATATATTTTCAAGGTTAATTTGTATTTTGGAGCAGAAAATCTGGGTGTTGCCCTCGTAAGCAACATCTGCAATTTATGGATTTAGTCATGTTGGGGCTGGATTCTGCTCCGCAGCTGGTGGTTTTGCAGAGGTCGAGAATAAAAAGCTTCTCTCCTACCGCCCTCCCCAATCAGCTTAAGCAACAAAAGCCCAAGGCACAACATGCAGTCTGAGAAAATTTGTTTAAATTGATAGGGCTGATGCTGTGGATCAACATGCTGTGATGCTAATCTGCAAATAGGCTGCTCTGAGCCACCAGGACCATAATTCAAAGCTCAGCATGACCGCCAGCAGGGACTGTAACAGAGAGTGGTGGCTAGGGTCTTGGATCTTACTGTGCACAGTGGGAAAAGGTGTGTGTGTGTGTGTTTTCCACTAAACCTTTACTGCCAGGGATGAAGAGCATAGGGGGAGGATGGACTTGTGGGAAAGGCATTGGCCCGGGAGATCAGGGATCACGTTCTGGTCTGCCACCAGCTTAACCAATGAGGATAAGGACACTTTCCTACCTCACAAGGGTGTTGTGAATGGACCCTAGAGTGGATGCAAATGATAAAGCAGTGGGCCATTGCGTATTTATGCACAATTAATATAACTTGCAGGCTGCGGGAACGGAAGGGCTCTGTGTTTCAGGCAGAGCACGCAGGGAAGGTGCGAGCTAGAACAATCCTCCTCCCCCAACTCTCTTACACCCCCCCCTTTTGTCTGTCTTGTCATTTCCACCCCCCACTTTTGACCCTCAGGGTCTGATTCTCCAGTGCTTTGTACCGTGCCTACTCATTAACACATGAGCAAAGTACACATGTATTGCAACCAGATCAGAATCCATCACTCCCTGGTTGTAGCATTTTACAACCATTCTGCACCGGTATAAATGACAACATCTGGCAGTGGAGAGCTAGGACTCAGTCTTTTTTTTTCTGTTGCAAGACTTGTCCAATCTTTTGTGCGGCCCACTAAACCAGGTTTACAATCATGTAGGTATTGAGTAGCGCTGTGCCCAGCTCAGAACCAGTAAGTTTGAAGCTCACTGGAAAAATTGATTCCCCTCTCTCCCATCTCAAATGGCAGTTACTATGATGTCTACAAAGCCTGAATATTGTAATAGCTGGCACCTGTATGTCCTCAGACTTTATAAACCATTGAAGAAGCAGGTAGGCAGTAGAAATCCAATACATTTTGAATTAGATTGTCTTGGGGCTGTCAGACGCCCATGGGAGGTTCTAGCTGTCCATGCACGAATCTGAGAGAGTAAAAAAGGGATGTCAGGACGCAAGCACACGGAGAAATTCCGGAGGGATGGATCACATTAAAAAAATATATCCAAGAAAAATGCTTAACATAAATGATGAGCTGTTTCCACTTACCCTTATCCTTCTGACACATCAAGAAGGACGTCCTACTGTTCAGCCCCTGGGAAGAATGGCACTTTCATCTGGCAGATGACAGTGGGTGGGGGAACCCTGACAGGCCCCCAACTGACAAGCCATACGAACAGTCACTTCAAGTTAATTGAAGCTGACGGGGAAAGGGGGCCCGAGCACTTTTCCTGCCACAGACAGAATGTGTGGCATCTTCCGATGGGCAATTTGTTCATCTGTGTCAGTCTAGCCAAAGGACACTTATCGAAACCAGCCTGCTTGGGAAGGAAAAGAAAAGCATGAATAACATTCTGAGGGTTAAAGAGCTCGAGACTGCACGTTGCTCTGAGAGGCTATTAAAGAGCAGAAACCCCTCATTGTGGAGCTGAGTAATTGGATAAGAAAGGGCACTTAGTGTTCCAGCCTCTCATTTTGTCAAGAAAGCCCTGACTGGGGACTAAAGAAAGGAAATGGGTGTTTGTGGAATGATGATGTGCAACTATAGATTTTTTTTTTTACTATCATTAACAGCCCAGAAGCAAATCAGTTAATGCCCCCACAGGATGGCTCTCCCACACCACGCTGGGCCTGATGATGTGTCTGGGACCTGAGGACAAGGCATTCTCAGCAAAAAGGGGTTCTAGTCTTGTCCCCTTCCAGGAATCTGTTTGCGTAGCCTTTCCTACAACAGAGAGAGCAGATCTGTTCCTCGCCAGGTGTAAATTTGGTGTAGCTCCAGAGAGGCCTAATCCAAGGTCTCGATCTGGGCTGGTGGCTTTTCAGCAAACCAGGCGTTCTCCCACTTTACGCCTCTCTCCCCAAGTCGGGAATCAGTCCGCAGTGAGGGTGGAGCAGTGACTTTAGTCCTTCCAAGCTGAGAGAGAGCGCCAGATTCTGATCTCATGTTGGTGTACGTCAGGGGTAAGTGCACTGCACGCGGCAGAGTTACACTGGTGTGAAATCAGAATTGGACGGTGAGGCTTAATACTTGTATTTGGTGCCTGGACACCCCAGCAATTAGCACACTAGAGCTACCTAGAGAAACTGTCCCTATCTAATCTTTTGTCACTCTTGGTAGTCTAGTCAGTTACGCACTCTTTTTCTTTTTAAGGTGAAGAGCAAATGACAGCGTAAGTTCTGCCCTTCTGGATCAGAGACTGGTCTGGCACGTGTTAGTGTGGCATCAGCAACAACAGTATCTGATGAGCTATAAATCCTCTAGTGGCATCCAGTCAGGTGTGCAGCATAAGGGGGAAATTCCTTTCCAGCTGCTGGAAGATGATCATCTCACACCCTTAAGCCATGAAGTGTGATTGTCCTTATTTCAGGGTAAGTTATGTTTCGTTTCAGAGAAACTTTCAGTTATCTCCTCTGAACAGAACTCCATTGCAAATAACATGTGAGCACAGGATCAGAAATTGTGCAGGGGAGGAATCATCAAAATCATTCAGTGGAGTTACACGAGGATTGACTCTGGCCCAGGATGTTCTGTGGTCAATCACATTGATGTTGCCACCTCTTCCCCCTTTACTTGGCCAATATCTGCTTGATTGTGTACTGCACGTATTTTCTATTCCCAAAATACATATGAAAAACAACTATAAAATGATCATGTATTGGGTGCTGAATAGTTTGAGCTAGTGTGGGCTAGTAGATAGGGAAGCAGACTGTAATTCTGGAAACCTGGGCTCTACTTTTGGCTCTGCCGCTGAACTACAGTGTGGCCTCGGATAAATAATGTCAACAGTCCGTGCCTCAGTTTCCCTTCCCATCTGTTGTCCATCGTCATTACCTGGACTGTAGGCTCTTTGGGACAGGGTCTGTCTTTCAGTAGCTGTATGTATAGTGCCTAGCTACAGGGTCCTGATTTTGATTGGGGCTTCTAGCTACTACTATAATATAAATAATAATCTGGGCATGGATTGGTTGAACCTTCCGTTTCAAATTTGATTCATGCTTCTGAATCCTTCCCCCCCGCCCTTTTTCTAAGTGTAATTTATTGCTGACCTCCTGAAGTAAATGTGAAAGCTTTAGCCATGCTGAGAATGAATCTATTGCTGTTCAAGAGATTACCTCTACGGTTGTGTGGTTAATTTGGACACAAGCATCTTAAGAAAAGGGCAGTTTTATGAAACCTAGCGTTAGCTCTCACTGAGGTGACCAATGTAGCTGCGTTCCCCTGCCTTAGTATGTCCCAATTGGCTAAGAAAAGAAAACTGAGTAGGAAAATGTTGAAACTGGTTGCTACTGCTTCACTTAAGTGAGCCGTCCTTTCTGGAAACCAAGTGTAGTGAAGAATCTTGATGCTTATAAGAGAGGAGAAAAGTCATGACTGAAGCAAAGAAGCTGGATTCTAGCCTAAGCCACAGCTGCGGAGAGTTAACTTACTATGCTCCCAACATGACATTTTTCTGTGATTCTCTCATTTCAATGTGGAATAGTGCATATATTATGTCCATAGGGCGCTTGTAAAACACCTTAAACATGGCACATGTGCCATTATGGAGCTCTATTATAGGGAGATAGAGTTTTCAAGGCGGAGGAGGATGTGTGTGTATGTGAGAGAGAGAGAGAGAGAGAGACCAAATCCAAACTCCTCCAAATTTCTGCCTGGTGAGAACCTAGCTGTCACAGTTTTGATCCAATAGGGAATTCTTATATTCCTATATGTCATGATCTCATCACCCCTGATGAGCTAAGTAAGGTTGGGCTTGGCCAATGCTTGGATGGGAGGCCTGCATGGAAAATCCCTGGGTAATCATTGACCCTTGCTATCAAATCATGATTTTCCACTAATAGCAATGGTAGCATTTGACATCCACATTCCACAATGTCTGCGATACCTGAGACTGTTTGGTTGCCGACATGGTGGCCAGGCTCCCTGTCAAGCCTGGCATGGATGCTCCTGGTGTCGTCGCTTCTCTATCTGCCAAACTGGGATGTCGGATGTCTCACACTCAAGATGGTTGTAAGTGTCACCCCATGTTGTCATCCCTCCTTGATGGGACGATGTCTTGGATCCCACTTCTGGTACCATGTAGTGGTCAGCACTCAGCTCTGGAGCGGCCCAGTGTGGAACTGTGGTTATGTCTCTGCCTCAGTCTCCCCAGCGAGCTTTCAGTAAGTTCAATGAGGCTTAAATGCAGTGAACAAAACCCTTCAGGGCTCGAGTTTATTTAATCTCCCCCCAAACATGATATGTTAACAAGCCCTCTCCTTCTGCTGTAAGTTCCTAGGCTTCTGCACTGGCTGGTGTGCTGCAGTCTCTCACCCTGAGCCAGCACAGATCCCCCAGGCGTCCCTGCCTGGAGAGCTTTGTAGTCTCTCTCCTCCAGAGCTCTCTCTTTGTGTTGCAGGCCTGTTCCTCTCTCTGGGAGCCTTTGCTCTCCAGGGAGACACCACTGGGAGAGCTTGCTCCCCTGAGCAGCTCTCTCCTCAAGAGATTCCTCTCTGTGTCTGGGCTCCTGCCTGAACCCCCATCCCCTCCAGCCCTTTATCAGGCCCGAGTGTTCCCTAGCTACTTATCCCATTAACCATCCCCCAGTGAACCTGGGCTGGCTCATTCTCCTTAGTGGAGCCTGTCCCAGGAAGGCTGGCTGCCTGACCCTCATAGGACAGCCTCCGGATAGATGCTATGTAAAATCACTTGCACTTGCGAAGATTCCATGGTGCTTCCATGATAAACGGGGGGATGAGCCCTAGCTCCTAGCCAAATTCTTCCTCAGCCACGCAGACTGAATATACAAAATAATCACACCTACAACCTCGTACTTGCAGTGCTGCTAGAACAGAACGGCTGCCATGTCCTCTCTCGGAGATGGCTGCATTTTAGGGATGGGTGAAATGTTCACTTGGGTGGTACATAAAACACCCAGAACCATATAAACTCTGGGAGGGACCTTGGGAAGTTGTCCAGTCCAGGCCCCTGCGCTGAGGCAGGACCAAGTAAACCTAGACAATCCCTGACAGGTGTTTTGTCCAACATGTTCTGAAAAACCTCCAGTGATGGGGATTTCACAACCTCCCTTGGAGGCCTATTCCAGCGCTTAGCTACCTTTACAGTTAGAACATTTTTCCTAATATCTAACCTAAATCTCCCTTGCTGCAGATTAAGCCCATTATTTCTCCAGTGGCAATGGAGAACAATTGATCACTGTCCTCTTCATAACAGCCCTTCTCATATTTGAAGACAATCATCCAGTCCCCCCACAGTCTTCTTTTCTCAAGACTAAACATGCCCAGTTGTTCTTGTTTTAACCTTTCCTCACAGGTCAGATTTTCTAAACCTTTTATCTTTTTTGTTGTTCTCTTCTGGACTTTCTGCAGTTTGTCAACATCTTTCCTAAGGTGTGGTACCCAGAACTGGACACAGTGCTCCAGCTGAGGCCTCACCAGTGCCAAGTAAAGCGGGACAATTACCTCCTATGTCTTACATACAGCCCTCCTGCTAGCACACCCCAGAATATTAGCCTTTTTTGCAACTGCATCACCTTGTTGACCCTCATTCAATTTGTGATCTACTATAACCCCCAGATCCTCTTTGGCAGTATGGCCACCTTACCATATATTCCTGATTTTGTAGTTGTGCTGCTGATTTTTCCTTTCTAAGCTGAAGTACTTTGTGCTTGTCTCTATTGAATTTCATCTTGTTAAATTGAGACCAATTCTCCAATTTGTCAACTTGGTGTTGAATTCTAATCCTATACTCCAGAGTGCTTGCAGCCCCTCCCGGCGTGGTGTCCTCTGCAGATTTTATAAGCATACACATGTAGGCTCTGAATCAGGAAGTCACTTAAGCATGTGCTCAAGTCCCATAGATGTTAAGCGTGTGCTTTGCTGACTTGTGGCCCTGGCTCATAACTGTTCTGCTCTAACATTCCTGAAGTCTCCCTCTGCAGTAACACAATGATCGAAGATGCCATTGCAAATTCATATACAAGATTATCCGTATTTTGAATTAGGAAATCTTGTAGCAGCTACGGGTGTGAACTCCACCTTAGGTCATTGTATTTCTGCATGGGGTCTGGTTCCCAGGGAGACTGCAAGGCTGTTGGTGCAGAACAGAATTATTTTGAAGGCAAGAGTTTACACAGCTTAAACTTTGAACTCTTGTGTTAAACATGCAATATCCCAGCTTTAAATCGGTTGGCTTTCCATTCCTGCAGGCCAGAGTCTGTGCAGGTTCTTTTACATAAACAAGCTGACAGATGCAAAACTCGATTATCAGGATGCTCAGCATTCCTATCATTCCAGAGATGCCTGTGAAAGCTCAACAGGGACCAAAGGGGGACTACTTAAGGGAAACACACAAACACCTCCCTCTTCAGGGAAGACCTGCCTAGCTACCCATGGATTTGGTATCAGTATTAAACTGTGTCCTTATTCACATTCCCTCTCCTCCCTTAACCTCCTTCAAGACCTTTATAGATGGCCAGGCCACCCCATTCCCCTCCCCATCATACTTGCAGTGGAGAGAGGATGGATGGGAGTTTATTAGGAGCCCAGCTACTTGGCCCCTGATTAAGGATTGCTGTCACTTGCACAGGGCTGTGTGCTCTTTCCCAAGACAGAACAAGATGCCTTCACTGTGCTTTCAGAAGCTCTGCTGGCCAAGCCAGAAGAGTTCAGAATGGAGATCCAAGCCAGTGTGTATCCCATAACAATGCAGTGAACTGTAGTGAGGTTGCCAGACACTGTACAGTGTAATCAGTGCTAGTAAGATGAGCATTTTCACAAGAGGATTATTAGCAAAGCTCTATGAAAATGTTCAGTTTATTTCACCAAAAAATGCAGTGGGGGTCGACTGAAACCAGTGGTGAATTCAGATCAAATTTGACTAGTGGTTTTGGCTGGAAAAAAAAACAACAGAAATTTTTGAAAATGTCAAAATATTTCATTTTGACATTTTCGTAATGAAATGTCTTGATTTTTTTGTTTCAAAATGTTTCGTTTTGAAATTTAGCCAGATTTCTTTTAAAACAAACAAAAAAGGGTTTTAAAACACTCAAAACAAAAAGGAAAAAAAGTGTGTTTGACCCAAAGTGAAATAGTTTCAGGCTTTTATTTTGGCAAGACAAATAAAAAAAAAATTCTCTTCCCATTCCAATCTAAATAATTTAAAAAAAAAAAAAAGGTTGGTTGGGTCACCAAATTGAAAAATCGATTATTTGTGCCACGCTGATGATTAGTTATTAGAAACTTTATGAGATTCCATTAAGGGACAGGATGGCTGAGGGGGGATGTGTGGGACATGGGGAATTGGTTTTCACTTGGGTTTTATTAGTTAAAATTCCAGCCCCAACTGATAGTGATGGAGAATCTCTGCACACTGCCTGACAACTGTTCAGCTGCTATTTGACGTTGTTGGCGGCCTCTCCAGTGCCTGTTGGATGGCTACTGCCGATGACAGCCATGTTCCTTGTGACTCAAAAGGAAAAGGCTTTTGGTTTTGGAGCGACAGGGCCAGCGTTCTAAATCTCGACTCTCCTCCCTCTGTGAGTGTGATTTTTTTTATATAGTAATTGTTTTTGCAGCATGTGGATTTTTTTGCAATGGTCACCTCAAGCATCACCATCAAAGTTATCCTAACTGGCACCTGGGCCTGGATCCTGACCTTTGGTCTTAATTTCTAGAGGTGGTCACGCCCAGGAGGAGAGACATTGCTGAGGTCATGTGGGAAGCTTGTAGTGCCATCGCCTGTGTTGTACATGGAGCTTGACTCTCTTCTGATCCAGCACCTTTCATCACCACTAATTTTACTTATGTTTAAAATAATGTTCAGCTCTCAGGTCGCACTTTCTAGCTCTAGAAATCAGAGCATTTCACAGCGAAAGGTAGCTATATTATCATCTCTGTTTTATAGATGGCGTAAGGGGATAGGGGGAAATGAGGCATCTGAAGAGGTGACCTATCCAAGATGTTCTAACAAATCACCAGGCTAGAACCCAGGTCTCCTGTCTCGCCCCATCATGTAGTTAATGACTGATTGGATCATTTTGGCTTATGTAGAATTGGACCAAAAATATATTACAAAAAATACTCTTAAGCAATATTACTTTATCCTTTGTGATACAGCATGGCCAGAGGGCAGCATAAGAGTGTTAGCAGGGGGCCTTATTCCCTGCCAAGGGAGGAAGGTTTGCTTTAGATTAACTAGAACACTGGGCGCAATTAGAGCACTGACTCCATTAGGCACCGATCCATTAGAGCACTGCTCACTTAGAGCACCTATCAGTTAGAGCACCTGAACTCCAGTCAGGATACACAACCCTGCTTAGGCAGACAGGGTCGTTATGAAGGAGAAAAGGTTTGGATGGAGCAGAGTGCAGTATTGCAGATAGAGAAGAGTTTGTCCAGAAGAGATAGAGGTTGGAGGAGGTGTCTGCGTGGATTTGGATAGCCACACAGCCCCAGAACTGGAGGCGACTGCAGGCCTTATGTAGTAGGAGAGAGCGCGAGAACCTCACAAGCTGACGGGGTAGAGAGGGAAGTAACTGACCAGAGGGGAAAACCGCTAGTCAACAGTGGTTCACCACAACGCCAGGCCCCTGGATTGGGACTTGAGGTAGAGGGCGGGTCCAGTCTCCCGCTCACCACTTCCTTCTCCAAGAAAACATCTAGAGGAATGGTTAAGAAAGAATTGCAGAGCAAGCAAATACGCCAACCCTCCCAGAAAGAAAAGGCGAAAGGACCCAGAGAACAGTACCGGCAATTGACCACACCTTCTAATCTACGAACTGTGAGCTACCCAGCTACCTTGGCTTCTCCTCTTCCTGCACATCCTATACAATGCCAAAACCACCTTTTCTATTCAGATATTTCCTGCGTGGCTATGCTCATCTGAATCAGAGAAGGGTGGAAGGACTTGAAGCGATCTTCAAGTCCAGACCCCTGTGCGGAGGCAAACTAAAGAAACCTAGACCATCCTGACAGGTGTTTGACTGACTGATCATGCTTTAATTTGCTGTGATGCTGCAGCGTGATACAATATGATGCAGGAACTCTTCGGGATGTGTAAACTGAAAATTGGGAAGGATTCCTTGCGGGGGGTGGGAATCAACCCTTTTACACGATGTTGGTGTCACTAGGCATTAATACATCAGGTAACCGGGAGGGTGAGGATCACGAGTGCGATGAAGCCCTCCTGCTCAAGCCTCAATGAACCAATTGTTCCTCCGTGTTAAACACTTTGTGTAACCTAGTGTAACCCAATGTACTAATAGCTGCAAAATGTAGCGTTAGCAGTTAGTTTTCTGTTATAACAGCCAGTTCTCTGCTGTAATACACTGAAGCTAGACTAAAGTGAACTCAAGGCCACTGTTAGATACAGAATACATGTCTCAGCAGCGGAGAGGGGAGGAGGAAGGGGAAAGACAAAAGATTGAGTGAGAAAAGATGCTGCAGCTGGAAGGAGGAGGGAGGGGGAACGGGGGATGAGCTAGTCAGCAGGTTTTGCAGTAAACAACTCAGGTATAAAAAGAAGAACATGCTTGTTTTACGTTTGCTTGATTTGAGGCATCAGTCTCCTTGCACTGCTTTGAGATCTCAAATAAACTTTGTTTGCTTCTCCACCCTGGTGTGTTTATTGGCACGGCACACCGGGCGACGGACACCCCCACCCGCCCGTTGCTTGGCCTCGGGCACTTTATGCCGGCAACATGCCCAACCACTGTGCCTCACCCGATTCTTAAATCAGCAAAGAAAACAAGTCAGTCAGTCAGCTGCTGTGCATCTTGAAGTCCATACTAGCCATCAGATAGCTTACTATATTTAAAAAAAAGGAATAGACATTTATATGAATCAGAAGAGCATCTACAGTTACACTAGCTAGAATAATAACGCTGGGACTATCAGTTCTCCCTCAGGGAATAACTGATCACTAGCTGGAGCCAAGGAGGCATATTGTAGTGCATAATGTAGAGCATTATAGGAGAGTTTTATGTTGTCAGAAACTGGATACGGGACTAGATGGTATTTCCATGTATGGCAATTGCCTTATTCTGTCCTCAGTACAATAATGTAGTCCGGTGTCATGGTAGGAAACATCAGCTGGACAGTGTTGCCTAGTGCACAGAACACTGGACTGGTACTCAGGAGAGGTGGGTTCTACTCCTGGCTCTGCCGCTGAATAACCTTGGGCAAGTCACTTTAATTCTGTGTGCCTCTGTTTCCCCTCTCTGTAAAATGGGAATCATTATACTGACCTCTTCTGAGCTGCGGATGAAAAGCACTGTAAAAGAGCTAGGTGGTTTTGATGATGATAATATCTAGCTATTTCAGATATTGTCTGTTGCATATGCAAAACCTTTCAGTCTTGGGATTTTGACTAAAATTAGAGGAAGAAAACTAATCAAAACCATTCTGTCTCCGAAAAGACTCTAAACTCAGTGGGAAACAAACAGAATTCAGAGTCTCTCTTTCATATAAGACTGAGGATTTGGATAGAGTCTTGATGCACAATACTGGTGTCTGATACATTTTGGTACCTCACTGTAAATTCTTGATTTAATGACAGAATTACACCATGTGTTCATGTATCCAATAACTGCCTTTGTCTGCACATTATAGAATTTTTGAGTAGCAAGGGAGTTGCATTTCTGTTTTGGAAAAGTATTTTCCATTCCAGTGGACATGGGTACGTGTGTCTTTCAGGGCTGCCCAGGGGGGATGGGGGGGCAAGTGGGGCAATTTGCCCTGGGCCCCACAGGGGCCCCCACGAGAATATAGTATTCTATAGTGTTGCAACTTTTTTTTATGGAAGGGGCCCCCGAAATTGGTTTGCCCCAGGCCCACTGAATCCTCTGGGTGGCCCTGGTCTCTTGTAGCAATAATGGCATCACAGTTTGTGCACTATGATGCACTGAGCCTAATGAGGACAGTTCATTCTACTTCTCCATGGAGTTTCAGTGTATTGGTCTTGGGAGCAGCTTTCTCAGATGTAACAAGTGAATCAGGACCCTTAGGTCATTGCTGGGGATCAGTAGTTGGAGATATCTATGCTATGTCCTTTTTTGCTTGTGAAGAACACTTTCCAGATTTGACTCAGTGCTATGTTTACGCCAATGTTTTTAAGTCTTGTTAATTGCCAGTTAATTTGCAGTAGTTGACATGTTTGTGTGGACATGCCCCAAATATTTTGTTCCAGCCTACAGTTGTTTGTAGAGCCCCAGGATGCAAAACGCAATCAATTAATATTTTAACCTGAGTTAACTTAACATTAATTGGCAATCCATTAACTCAGGAGTAAAAAGTTTAGCAACGACAAACCTAATGTGTCCTCCTGAGTCTGCAGACAGGGAGGATAAGAAATAGCCCTGAGAAAGATGTGAACTCCTCTGTTATAATGAAACATTTACTCTGAAATCGAACGCTGGTGCTGTAAGGGCCTGCAATGATCATTTTACCAAAAATATTCAGTTACTGTGGGATTGTGGCTGGGTCTTGTGACCCAGAGTGAGCAGCAGGCAGCAAAACAGTCACTATTTCTGTGGATGACTCAGCAAAACTGGCAATCACTCCCAGTACCAGCCTAAGGCAGCAGAACTCCTCAGAGCTCACCATAGGTGCAGGTGATTTTTTGTATCAACACAGCGTTAAACTGGTAAACGCAGAGTATTGTACGACCTTCCCAATTCCAGGAGCCAAAATCCAATGCATAATTGTAGCGTTTCTAACTGTATCAATATTCTAGTTTCTTACATCATCTCCATTTTTCAAAGGGCTGATGAGCTAGAATATTAAATAATAGCAGGAGAACTGCTGAGGCTTTTCCATTTTACTGAGGGGAGGGAGAAGGGAAGTTTGGCCAGTGAGCAGACTGCTTGAGTGCTGCAACTTCCGAACTAAATGCAGTTACCATAGAAATATTAATTGGGACCAAAACCTGGAGTTGATGCTTAAGCGGAATACAGAATATTACACAGAAAGGGAGCATGAAAATATGATGTACATAGATGACTATTTGGTGTACATTGGCAGGTAGCTATACTGGAGGAGATTTCAATAGAAAAGGGCCGCACGCTGAGAAACATCTGGTTGGAGGGCTGGGCATCCTCCAATGCTGTAGAGGTCATTAGAAATTGAAGATGCTTGGGTACCTCACAGTAGAGATGCTGCAGCTGTCAGTAATTTACCATCTCCTATATATGACACTGAGAAACCCGGCAGCTTGGATTTGCAGGGCTTTTGCAGGTTCAGTTTGCCAGGATTGGCAGCCCCTGAATTTTATTCCATCTTGTTTCTTTGATCCCCAAAACACAAAGCAAAACGCAGATGAAACTCACCCAGTTCTAGGTGGAAACAGGAGAGGGGTCTCAGCTGCGAAGTTGGGAACTGGCTCCAAACTTCATAGGGGTGTTTCAATGTGGAGTTTGGGGGCAGGTCCTTCTCTGGTAAAATCTGTGAAAAACCATGTGGTTTGGGTCCCATCTGAAACCATGAGTTGGCCCAGGTTTTCTGGTTTTACCTACAAAGCAGAGTAGATTGTTTAGTAATTTGACATGGCTTTCTCTTCTGTTGGTGGCATAGCCACAGCTAGTAGTAATAGTTATAATAATAAAAAAAATTGGAGGGGCAGGAGGTTCTGTGGAAATTTTTTGCAAAAATGCAAAAACTGAACATTTCAATTGTTGCTGTGGTGCCTCATGGGAGTTGTAGTATGGGTGTCCTGTGCCCCCATTCTTCTGTATAGACCAGTCTCCCCGGTCAGACTACATCTCCTATGATAAACCTTTGGCTCCTCTCCGTAGAAGGGAAGTGGTGCATCATGGGAGTCCCTGGCAATGGTGCATTATGGAAGATGTAATCTAGTGGGGGAGCCTACTTCACAGAAGAGAATGCGGACAGGAGGCAATTGAACTACTACTCCAAGGAGACACTTCAAAAAACTGGAAATTGCTGCAGAAAGACAACTTTCCTCAGACCATTTCATTTAATTGAAAACCCCCATTTTTCACTAAAGACCAGTTTGATAGAAAAGTTTCAGTCAGCCATAGGCATAACAGCTGGGGGAATTGCTGCATGTCAGATCCTGGAACTGAGCTGGTGAACAATCAGGAGCTTTGGTGACACACAGTACTGTTAGAGTCCTGTAAGGATTGGCACACAAGGGGCACCAGCAGTGAAGCAGGCGCCTCAGTCTGCCATTACACATGCCATGGCAGCAGCCAGTCGGAGGTGGTGGTGAGGAACAGAGCAGAGCTTGAGGGAATAAGCAGCTGCCTGAGTGATCTTTCCATTTAAAAGGAGGGAGAGCACAATGAAGTCTTATTTTTTCCCACAAACCACCTCCCACTGTGTTATGTTCTAAAGTTAATTGCAAATGAGGAGATGCAAATAGCTTATTTTGACTTCCTTTAAACAGTACTTCCTTTAAACAGTACCCCCCCTTTTTTTTTTTTGAGAGGCGATCCTGTATCTATTGGAAAATAGCAATTATTTCTGTAATTCCCTAGAATTAGTGGATTTAGTTGAATGGGTAAAATCTGAAGCAAAATGCTGATTAGATATATGCTTGAGTTTGAAGCGTCAAACTCACTGTAGGAGAATGTCAAGCATTCCCTCACGCTCTGTCTTCTGGGCATAAATCATTGTTTTCGAATATATTATTCTCATCACAGCTTGGACTGTCTCCTGCCATGCTCTTTAATTTAAGGAAATCCTGCTTTCTGAGCTGTGGCTTTTGTGCAGCAAAAGTTGCATGGCCTGCCTTGGAGCTCTCTGTGCAAGTTCCCTTTTTTAATTGCACCCTTGTGATTATAGCGCTAGCTCCTCCCGTGTACCACCTGGTTTTCAAACAGCAGTGTAGTCAAGGGTAAACACTGGTAAGAGGGTTGATCCACTTCTCATTTGGGGGAAATGGAGTTTAGGTTAGTTTACCCATTTTTTTTTTTAACCACTGCATCATTGTTTTCAAGCAGCTCAGAAATGACTTGGCAGACACACGTTCATTGTTGCTCCATGTGGCTAATCCAGGTGGAGCAGCCTATATGTTGGCCATTCATTCTCAGATTTCTGGATCTGATCCAAAGCCCAATGAAGTCAGCATGGATCAGGCCCTCTGTGCTCAAGGAGCAGGAAGGGTCCTGGCAAAAGCTTTAGCCCTCCAATGTCTTTTAAGGAAAAGCTGAAAAAGGAAATAAAAATATTTTCCATTAGACTTGATCTAGTGTAGGAGCGGGCAAACTACAACCCAAGGGCCACATCCAGCACTTCAGACATTTTAATCTGGCCCTCAAGCTCCCGCTGGGAAGCAAGGTCTGGGGCTTGCCCCACTCTGGCGCTTCAGTCGGGGAGCAGTATCGGGGGTTGGCCCCGCTCCATGCATGTCATGACTCTGCCCGGCTCCCAGAAGCAGCGGCATGTCCCCCTTCTGGTTCCTATGTGTAGGGGCAGCCAGGGGGCTTCACACACTTCCCCAAGTGCAGCCCCCGCAGCTCCTGTTGGCCAGGAACCACAGTCAATGGGAGCTGCAGGGGCAGCGCCTGCGGATGGGGCAACGCGCAGAGCAGCCTCGCCATGCCTCCACATAGGAGCCGGAGAGGGAACATGCTGCTGCTTCCGGGAGCTACTTGAGGTAAGCGCTGCCCAGAGCCTTCACCCCAGTCCTCCTCCTGGGCCCCAGTCCCCTGCCCCAGCCCTGATCACTCTTCTGCCTTCCAAACCCCTCAGCCCGAGCCTGGAGCACCCTCTTGCACCTCCAACCTCTCATCTCCAGCCCCACCCCAGAGCCTGCACCCCCAGCCAGAGCCCTCAGCGCCTCCAGCCCAACCCTCTGCCCCAGCCCGGAGCCTTCTCCTACACCCTGAACTTCTCCTTTCTTGCCCCTCCCCAGAGCCTGCACCCCCAGTCTCACCCTCTCTCACACCTCAACCTCAATTTCATGAGCATTCATGGCCAGCCATACAATTTCCATAGCCAGAGGTGGCCTCGGGCCAAAATGTTTGCCCACCCCTGATCTAGTGGAAGGGCACTGGCCTGGGATTTCGGAGGATTGGGTTGTAGTCCTCCTTCTGCTACTGACCTGCATGTGACTTTGAGCAAGTCACTTCCCCTCTCACCTGTTGTGTCTCAGGTCTATTTAGATTGTAAGCTCTTTGGGGCAGGACTCTCCCTATGTGTTTAGCACGACTGGGCCCCAATCTCAGCGTGAGCTTCCAGGCACTGTGGAGACACAAACAACAATGAGGATAGACTCTTGGACTCAATGTCGCCCTTCCATTATCAGTGCCAAACACAGTCACCCCCTCCGAATGTTGCAACTCACGTTCTGTGACCCCAAAAGCAGTGGTCAGGAGCCTTACATCCATGGTGACCCTTCCTAGGGCTTTAGGGTGTGGGTGGGAGAAGAGGCAAGGCTGTCTGCCCTGTTGCCTTTTAGCCATTGAGTGGAAGAGATGTCAAGCACCATACATCCCAGCTTTCCACAAGACAGAGACTGCTTGGGCTGCTAAGTGAGAGCAGGGCTGTGTCACTGCATGCTCTGCTCCCCCTCCAATTACTGCCAACAGGCAGAGGCAGAGAGGCTGTAAAAGCATTCACCAGCTTTAAGCATGAATGCTAGCCTTTGCCACTGGGATAGTGTGCTCTGCCTTTTATCAGGAGGAAATCATGGATGACTGTGTGTTGTTAAACACTTGCATATTATAAATACAGATGTTGGTCTCTTCCTCTTCTGGAATAATTCAATACATCTGCTTGCATCTGCCAAAATAACCTCCCAGAGTTACAATCTGAAAATTGTTTCATTTGAATTGTTTTAAACCCATTCAAAATATAAGAGAGAACCTTTCCACACAAAGGTGAGCTGTCCCTCTGTGCATGTTAGCCATGGACCAGAACTTTGGATCTAATTCCCCTGAGACTTCAGGGAAATTCGACATGGAACCAAAATTCACAGCTCCAGGCCCAAACAACTAGATAACAGCGTTCCCAGCTCAGATCCCAACCCAAACTCCCTCAAACTGTGGTGAAGTCTGGATCTGAACATTGTGGTTCTGACCTAGCTAAGCTATGTAAGAAGGATCTCAGCTGGAAAACTGGGTTTTATGAACAACCTCAGTCTTGGGGGAAGTTTTGGATCTGAATCTGCATTTCCTGAGCTGAACCCATCTCTAGTGCATGTGTTTGTGTTTTCAAGTCTCTCTGCTTTGTACTTCAGATAAGAGAAGCTGCAGTATGTACCATATGGTACTGAAGTTACTATGGCACTGAGCATTTCTCTTCTGTTGAGAACTATGCAAACAACCTCTCCAAGTCCTTCAGTAAATATAGGAGTCCAGGATACAGATCAGCCTTGCCCTAGGAAGGCTATATTTATTCACCAGTTTCCTTTCCTTCCCCCTTTCATTATCCAGGTTGTGCCCTCGCTTCCCCTCGCTTCCCCCCCACCCCTCCCCAATATTGCCAGGAATTGCCCTTTTACTTCCCCCCTCCCTCATTTCCACATTTTTGGGCTTGTAAGTCCCCTGATGCTTCTTGCATGCATCAAGTGAAATGTTCCCATCCCTCACCCTTGGGGTCTGCCTCATGCTTCCAGGAAGCAGATTCCACAGGAACCCCTTGAAAGCCAATCGCAATTTTTGTGTTTATCTCTTTAGCCGGCTGTTTCTCTGCTTATAGAAATGAGGGGGCGGTGACACCTGCCTGCCTTTGCAAAGCACTTCTGGGGAAAACCACCACGTGCGTACAAAATATTTACCATCATTATTACTCAGAGAGAGGCCAATTAAGATGGCTGGTTTATGTGGCTGAGAGCACTGGGAGGCCACCTGCATCCTTCCAAGCAAAGGGAGAGCAGGGTATTGCTTTGCATCCGTGCTTCTCTTGATTGAGTGGTGTTGACATTCTCTAGTGAGAGTCCCATCCAGTCATCCTCAACAAGGATGCTGGTGGCAACGACGAAGCTGCCAACTCCAGAGGGGATGTGAAAAGTGCCTGTAGTGGCCACCACTGAGGTGAATGGATACTGACCCCTGCCCTGTGACAGGGGGATGGACCTTGTGACTGAGGCCAGGGAATAAAGTTGAAGCTCTTGCTGATTCTCCTGTGGGTTACAACATCCACTGTTGGTGACAGAGAAGGGAAAGGTGGAGTGCGAGACAATGGGCTTGTCCACACGGCACAGCAATGCGCACTAGAGGGGTGTGGATTCTAAAGCGCACCAATGTGTTGCACACTAACTGGCCCGTGTAGGCTCTCCTGGCGTGCACTGAAAATTCCCTGCTTCACACTGACATCACACTTACCAAAAATGGTTTTGAAGGAGTGGGACATTTTCTCATTTTAATATTATAAAACAGGATGATCCTCAACAAAAGGATCCCATAGTAGGCAATGGCTCTTCCCATTCTTTTTCCACTCCAACCTTTTTCCAAGGCTTCACCGTTTCTGTCCAATAGATATAAGAAAGGAACTTGCTCTGCCAGAATAAGTCTCAGAGCTGTCCCCTCTAGGAGCCCCTGCTCTGGCCTGTTCCAGCTAAAACAATAATCCCAGCCATGAAGGTCACTCCTTTTTCAGGAGTTCATGGAGGGATTATTCACACCGTTATCTGCTTTGCAAGTTACAGGGCAGGTTGTGATAACATGTCTAAAGTTCACCTTCTGTGACATCCCAGTGCACTCTCCTAATGAAAAAACCAACTGCCTTGCTTCAAAGTAAACCCTTTCAAAGTATAAATCTCGGGCTCCTTTTGCAAAGTGTGAACCAAGGCTTAGTTCTTCAGATACTTGTTTTCTCTGAAGGGTTTGGGGCACCTGATTCTTGTGGGGGGAAGCGGGGCTAGAAAATCCTGTGGCATTTTTAATAAACTGCTAATTTAACCCAATTGTGATAATCAATGACTTGCTCGGATGAAACGGAAGATAAACCTTTGATTTTTTTTCCAGGATGCTGCCGGTAAATTTTGAATTAGATATTCAATTACTTAATTTTTTAAACAGGTTTTGATGAGAAAAGCATACTACCTCCTTTGTAAAGAGAGATTTATTAGGGATAGGCAATGACTGTACCTCAGAGATCAATCATTCACTGTTTCTTTCAAGAGATGATTCGATTACTTTAAGATGTGTTGCCTGAAAGAACAAATGGGGCTCTGTTACCCCTCAAGTTAATGAAGTTCCTTTAGTGGTTTTTGTGGGTTAATAATTTTCATTGACGCTGCCTTCTGTTTTATCATTTCATCCTTCCCAAGAAGATTAGCTCAAATAAGAGAGAGTAAAAAGCGCTATTCATTTTCTGGGCTGAGTGCAGTATGAAAGGTCAGAGTCTTTTCATGTGTAATTTTTACAGGAAAAGTTCTTTAAACCCATCCCACTTTAAGGCATTTGCTGAAGCTGTGGCTGGTTGAATAATGGGGGAAAAAACAGAATTAGTGAAAGTTTTCACTGCTTAAAAGGGCCATGTTGGTTTATTGTTCTCTAGTGGGGTTGTTGAGTTTGTTCTTCGTATTTTGGACCAGGTATTCAGGACAATATTAGTGACTCCTCCTGGCAATGTCACTGAGACTATGCACCCATCAAAGCGGATGGTAGCAGCTTTCAGTGAGTATGGCCACATGCCAGATTCACTTGTCCAAAGAGAAAGATTTGCATACAGCCATGTTAAATTTCCCATTATCTAAATCTGAACCCACCAGTTTATCCACTACTGTGCGTCACTTCAAAGACGACAGTAACAATTTACAATCCTCTTCACATCACTCTGAACAAATACATAATGCCCTTTCTTCCTAGGCAGTAATGATTAATAAATTGTTTTATCTCCTGGAACAATGAGATCAGGACCCAAAGGTTAAACCTGAATGAGAACATCTTTCTCACATACACAGCATCTGTCGCACCTTCAGCATGACTCACAGATGTTAAGTCATTAGCATCGTTTAGAGGCAGGTGTTAAAACTTTTCCTCCATCTGAGGAACAAAGTGCTGCATTAGGGAAATGAATGATGACTGGAAGCAACAAGTGTTAGGTATGCTATTTTTCATTAACTATTTTCATCAACTCTTCTCTTGTGTAGTGCTTGATCCGATGCCCAGTGAAGCCAGTAGAATTGTCAATGGATTTGGATCAGGGCTTAATGGAGAAGCTGGTCTTTATGGAAGCCAGTGGCTGTGTCCTTAAACATCTCCTGTTGCGCTACTGGGTTAGCAATGGTGGGAATGCTATTATAGATCGACCATGGTTGGACTGTACCACCTTGGTTTATCCTAGCACTTCCACCACTCCTATGACCCATAGAGCAGCTCTGGTGGGAGTCTGAGAAACAAGCTAGTGAGCTAGCCAATCTGTTATGAGGATTAAGGACAGACACATTAAAAATGTGTCGGAGCAATTCCATGAGTCATTCAAAGTGGTAACAGCCCCAGTTTATTTCAGAGTGACTTTGTCTAGTTTTGTTTGTGGATTGTTTGTAGTGTGACATTTTTAATGTCTCTGCTCGTAATCATGCTGTTTTTTTAGTAACAGCACCTTGCACAGCTGTCGCACCTTTCACCCAAGGAGTCCAAAGCATTTAACAGGCACCGAAGGAACCTCACAACACTCCTGCAAGGTAGGGCAAGTATTGCTATCGCTGTCTGTGAGAGGGAACTGCAGGGAGTGGACCAAGGTTGCTTAGCTCATTGGTGGCGGATCTAGTAATGGAAACGAGGTTCTTGCTTTTTGCTCCACGTTGACATCAGGTGGGCTCTTCACAGGCACAGAGCAGCTTGCAGAACTGGGGCCTCAGAATCCTGCCTTTCAGGTTTTTGTGCTGAGCAGCAGAACACACTTACTCCAGCAGCACCCAGCCCTGCACCATTTTAGTCAGCTGGACTTTTGTACCTGCCTTCAATGGGAACAGGACAAAGCCACAAGTATCAGTGCAGGTGATTGATGCTTAGATTCCGTAAATTTGCTCCTAGCAAGTAAAGATGGGTTGTACCTGGGTCCCCATCAGAAATAACGCAACAGGTTACTGCTGAGCCACCCAATCATCTCTGTCAGGTAATTTGCAAGTTTAGAAGGTGTCATGTGATCTAATGAAGGGGACAGCCCTAAAGCGTTGGCTCTTGCAAGCAGCATTGCCACATCCCACAGTTTAAAGAAAGGTGCCTCCTTTAGTAAAGTTCTTTCAAGCCCTGCCCAACATTTCAAGGAAAAGGAGGTGATCAGAAGCAAACTGCAGTGCACAAGATTGTCCCCTTCACTGCTGCGTCCATATGGTCGCTGAGGTTTTTGTTTGCTTTTTGTGCTTTATTAAAAAACAAAACATTAAAACCAACACATCCTAACTTGGTCTGAAGTCGATTGGGAGAATGATGTTGTTATGGGAGTTACAAGCAAAAGAGAATTGAACTGTCTTGTTCTGCGTTTGTACAGCACCTCGCACAGTAGGGTCCAGGACTGGGGCTCCTGGGCACTAGCACAATACAAATAATAAAATCTATGAACATATATAGATTGTTAATATAGAGAGTGCCATCTACTGGCATATAAGAATATGTAACATTGTTCTTAAATTTGTAAGACAATAAAGTTGTTGTTGTATACTCCAAAGGGCTTCCAGATTACATAGGTTTTAGCAGATCTCACAAGAGACTGAAACTAGAACTGCCCAGCCCTAACTTGAAGCTAAAGGAGTGTTTAATCAGACCATTTAAAACCATTTCTGTTAAGACCCATTTAACTCAAGCACCCATCAAGCTGTAGGTAGCAAAGCTCTCTTTGCTAAAGACTTAACATCCCCTCCTCTTTCATTTGGAAGTCTGAGAAAGCTGGTAGTTCAGCCTAATTTGATGTCAGAGTCAGTCTAGTCCTCTTGAGGATACCCCAGCAAAAGCAGAAAATCCCAGGCTTTCATGTATTAAGGTTAAAAAGCAGGTCAGACTTTTTTGTTTTGTTTTGGAGAAAGCTTTATAGCCATTTTCATACCTCATTAAATAGCAGCAAAGGACACAAACATGCCATTTTTATTCTCCTTTTGTGGTTTACCTTTAAGATCCATCAGATGTGGTTGATTATAAATGCAAAAGTAGAGGAAACCATCTGAACACTCAGGCTCTGTCCATTCTATGTGGAATATTGTACTGAAAAGCCAAGCTTGCGTGTGCTGTAACCTATTGGGATAAGGATGAGATCTTCTGCGCAACCTTTTAAATTGTTGTTAATCATTTGAAATTCACTGAGTACCTTTGGCTAGATCGTGCATAGACTCTTGTGTGAGGTCCTAGGTTCTTTAGGAGACTGGAAATGGAAAATCCAGCCGTGTGCCTTGGAGGCTGTAGCTGAACTTAAAGAAAACAAGGATTGAACAAGTGAATTCTCACCCCAGCCTGAAAAAGGCAGAAGGCCCGTGAGGGCAAGACTGGTTTGCTCCATTACTGGGTAAACGTGGAGACTGGGGGAGGGCAGACTCAAGAGCCTTCTTTTGAACTTTCTGTAGCATTTTATAATCCACTTGGCTATCATTACGAACAGTGCCTGGCAAGGGATAGCTCCAGATACATTCCTGTTCTTTAAAACCAAACCTCCTCTTCGAGATTCACCCTTGTTGCCTGTGACTAAGCACTAAAAGGATGATCATGGCGTATTACTTTTCATTTGCACAGGGTTCAATCGGTGATAAAGTTAAAGGGAGGGAATGTAGCTGTTTCCAGAACAAAAAGTCATCTGTTTTCTTTCAGGGATTTTGACTCTTATTCCATCAATTAAATGGAGAACAGTAAAGCTCTTTTGTCTGCCAGGGGACGAGAGGAAAAAAGAGGCAGGGCTTTCTTGTGAGATAACTAGTTTCATATGATCACCTAAAAGCCTAAAATTGGTTTTAATGCTTTAAAAAGTATATATAAACTGTAATTTTTAATGGATCTTATATAATTGATTTATTATTTGTGATTTTTTTTTTTAAACCCTGATCTTGGAAACAAACACCAGTTTTCTGGGTATACTGGAATCCGCAAACCAACTCTATTGTTATTTTTCTTTCTTTCATCCTTGTATTCGACTGTGCTGCTTTCTCTGGAACTTGGGACTCAGTAGCTTGAGTTGATGAAGGCCATGTCTACACAAGCAAGTTTACAGTGGCATAATTGTATGGACACATCTGGACTGCTGTAAGATCTCCCAACGACATCATAAAACCACCATCTCAAAGAGTGTTGGTAGCTATGTTGGTGGGAGAAGCTCTGCCACTGACAGAGCACCGTGCTCACTACTGCTTATGCCAGAGAAACTTATGTCGCTCAGGGGAGTGTGTTTTTCACAAACCCCTCAGCGACATAAGTTTTGTCAACCTAACTGGTAGTTCAGACATGGCTTAAACAATGGAACAAACAAATCTGGCAGTTTGGTGAAAAACATTCCTATTGTGTAGGATTTACTCATTAAAAAGCCATGTTGCCTAAAGGTTCGTGTGCAGATTGTTCATGGAATACAAGGGATGGTTTGCGCTCTAAAGCAGAAGTTCCCCAAATTATAGTCCATGGATCACTGGGATCTGGAGAGTGATTGCTGAGCTATCCCTCCTCCCTGCATCTAGATCTACAGTTTGCAACCCAAACCCATCTCTGGGTCAGATGCTTATGTATGGCCCTTATCTGCTCTCTACCTAAATGTCTGATCTACTTGCAAAACTCAACTGGAAATCTCAAGAGAGCAGTTCTGCCTTCAAGATTTCCAGAACTTCCAGTAAGACTAGATCTAGGGAAGAAATTGGGATTGGTCAGGCCAGTTCTCCAAAATGTAGGTGTCTGAGCTGCACAGGAAACTTCCATGAATGCTACTGGGAGTTTCCCAGAAAAGCAATGGGAATAGAAACCCCATAAAGGATGAGAAGGCCTAGTCTGCCAGTTTAGGGTATGTCTACACTGCAGCTGGGTGTATGAATGGCAGCCCATATCGATGTCCACGTGAAGGCTGTATTCTAGTTAACTTGCTCAAAATAGAAGTGATGGTGCTGTGGTGCTAGGATCGGGGGAGGGTGCAACTCATGCTGAAGTGCACGCTGCGGGATCCTCGCTTCTATTTCTAGCAAATTAGCTAGTGTGGGTGTGTCGCCACACACAGGTTGCCATTCAAACCCTCCGCTGCAATGTAGATGTCCCCTTAGTGCCAACAGCCTGTAACATGGGGGATCATGCAGCAGAACACAGCAGGCTCACAGGAAGGACTTGGGAGCAAGGCAGGGGCAACGTGCTTTGCCTCCTAGGGGTCACCAGCCCAGAGCAATCCTAGAGGCATCCACATCCAGCCTTTCTTGGGAGAAGACATGAGGTAGAGAGGGGGCAGAGTAAAGGCTAAATGAACAGGTTTTCTCCCTGGGTGAGGGAGGGATGTGTTTGGGTAATGCATCAGTGCACGTTATTCTCAAGAGCCTTTATAGCAAGTAGTAGGCTTTATTACTTACGCAACTTAGAGACATACCAGAACACCCCTGAAATGAGTATTCAGCAAAGAGATCATTTCAAAGCTCCCCTCTTCCCCCTAGTACTGTATCTGCTCCAGTCTAATGGCACCAAGAAACCAGTATGATAAGGCGGGTTGGGCCAAGTTCTGCCCTCAGTGGAAATCATTGCAGTTTGCAAGGTTATCATCAATGGCAAATTTTTGTTCCACTTTGTTTTCCATGCAATGTTTTTTTTTAATATTCTTTTTATGGCACAGGCTAAGCCATGGTATAATTTAACCTGCTGCTGTGTACAAGGGTAGGCCTTGTCCTCCTCCCCTAATGCATTTTTTTTTTTTTGAATTGCAGAAGCCGCATGCTGAGGTGTGGTCGATATTTTAGAAGCAGCTGGCAGACTCCACAGGGTAATTATGCTCTCAGGTCTCAAATAGCCTGTAGTTCTGTAACATGCAGAAAATGCTGATGGGATGTCTAGTCTGCCTTATCCTGCTGAGCATCATTTTCCTTCGACTTACTGATTCTTTGCAACTTGCTTCCTTGATAGGGGAAGGGAGTATGCTCTAGTGGATAGGGCACTGGTTATGGAGTTGGGACACCTGGGTTCTGTTCCAGGCTCTGCCACTGGCTTACTGCAGGGTCTTGGGCAGGTCACTTCACCTCTTCAGGCTTGTTTCCTCTCCCACTCTTTGTCTGCTGTGTCTATTTAGAATGCAAGCTCTGTGGGGCAAGGGCTGCCTCTTGCTACATTTGTACAGCACCATGGGGCCCTGAGCCTAGGCGGGGGATTGAGGCACTACTGTGCCATAAATAGTAGTATTGATCTGCAGTTTTATTGCATCTTTCACAGGCTATTTTCCCTAAATACTTCTGGAGATAAAGGGTTACCCTGGTCCCTGCTGAATGGCTTTTGTGGCCATCTGAGAGGCAGCTCTAATACAACGCCTTCCCTGGGAGCTATAAAGTGGGTTGGTTCTTTCTGCAAGGCCTTGAGTCCCAGCTCACAGCTAAAGTACATCCAGTTCCTGTTATCGTTCTGATAGCAGGAGAGCGCAGGGGACTGGGAACTGGGACTCCGCCGAGCTAATCCCAACTCTACAGTGCAGCCGTGGGCAAGTCGCTTGCCTTCTCTTGGCCTTGTTTGCCCATCTGTCAAGCGAGGATGCTGTGCCCTCTACCAGCCGGGGACAATGAAGTCAGAGAGAACTGGCAGCCACTGTGATTCTGAGGCAGAGCAACAGGCAAATGGCATTGTGTGCCAGGGAGCGGTGCCAGGCAGCTCCCGCCTGGGCTGGGCTGCTTCACTTGGCAGAAAGATCAAGGACTGAGGAGTGAGTGTGTCTGGGGAGGGAAGTGGTCAGGCTGGGTGGAACAGGTCGTCTGGGGAAGGAGGGCTGGGCGGGCAGAAGGGGTCTCGCGGGTGAGGAAGGCACTGAAATGATGAGAGCTGTTCTTACTGTGATTTTTGGTCTAAAATAACAACAATCCTGGGAAGTGTCTGACTCAGTGAGATTCCAGCCATCTTGTGCGGCACGGCTTTTGTTGCTACTTTGTATTATTTAAGGATTTCTTCACCTTCAGTGCTTTGTGCATTGATCTCCCATGAATCAGGGAGGCAGCAGATCTTCCTCCCCCTCGTGGATTTAATTGATCCCTGGTCTCCATTTCTCTCCTTGAGATTTTCCTCAGGTGTCCATTGCTTTTCTCACTGGACTTAGATAGGGCAAAAGCTGAGCAACATGATGTCACTTGAATGATTGCTGTCCTGCTCCCTTGGGCAGAGGATTATTGAATCAGAGAGATGGCACTGCACCAAGACACATCTCCATCTAGTTCACCTCTTTACTCCAGCCAAGTCTACACTACCACTTACTTTGGTATAACTTATGTCGCTGTGGGGTGTGAATAAGCTACCCCCCAAGCAATGTTAGATGCACTGACCTAAGCCCCTCTGTGGCCAGCGTTATGTCAGTGGGAGCAGCTCACCTGCCGACATAGCTCTCCCATCTGTATAATAAATCCACCTCTGCAAGAGCTGGTAGCTCTCTCCCGTTGACGTAGTGCTGCTAGTGTAAACTAGCCCTCTCGCTTTGCACTATAGGCTGCTTTTGGCCTCAGAAGTCATGGATTTGTCCCTCTGCCATCTCCCTAAGTAGGTTATTAGCAGGATTACATCATATGGCAATAGACCTGCATCTCTATGTGTTAAGGATAATACGACGCAGTTCTGTAGCACCATTCACCCTGAAGATATTAAAGCAATGTGCAAATACAACAGCCAGGAGGTAGGTCAGGGGATATGCACAAACCACTTCTCCCACCACCACAGTGCAGCCAGCCCTGAGATGGAAGACAGCAGCTGATTAACAGCGCTATAGCCTAGCCAGCCAGTTCTACACAGCAGCTTAGCACGTGAGGTGTAAAAGAATCCCAGCTCTCATTGAAATTGCAGGTGATTTAGAAAGGCAGGATGTGGTTTCCTGAGCTGGAATACAAGCAGAACACCAGGGCTAACACCTGTACCTGGATGACCAGTATCTTTAATGATTACAAGTGTTCAAGACTTTAAGGTTTTATGTTTCATCTGGACAGCAGTAGGTCTAACAGCTTCATGGCAGAGTAGTGGTTCTGTTGTACTCTATATAGTTCTTACTACGGTGATGAGCATGATCTATCTGAGCATCCTCAGCCTTTCTCCATAATAGAACCCCTCTCATTTTGCAATACAGGAAGGGCAGGGTGATCACAGTTTACCTGGAGACTACAGTTATGGTCACAGCACACACACACAGAAGTTAGACAAAGAGAGACAATATGCTTGCAGCATAACACAACTTTATTTCTTGGAATTCAGGACAACATACAAGAACCCTGAAACAGAGAGAGACAAAACAGGCTGCTCCCTAACACAGAGCAGCTCAATTCGTCCTACCTTAGACTGTCTCTCTCTCTGCAGAGTGGCTGGTGCTACGCCCTGATCACATTTTCCCTACAGAGGCCACTAGCCTCCAAGCAGGACCAAGGAAAAAAACTCCAAAATTTTGAAGTGAGAGCTTGTATTGAAAAACTGTGTTAAAATTACACCACCGACAAACAGCCCACATTGAGAACTCAGATGGCAGAATGCTACCTATCCAGTCCTCTGTACCAGGGGACTTACAGTTGGCAGCTGTTCTTGCAGGTTGAGGAGGAGTAGGCTACTTGACCTGCGATAGATCTTTTCCATCTCTAGCTTCTACCAGCCAGTCTAACTATGGACTCTGCAATCCATGGGCTGGTGTGGTACTAAAGAAATAAGATGTTCAGACCTATAAAAGAAGGTCATTTAGCTAGCAGCTTGTACAATTTCCTATCTTGGGTTTAATATAATTCAGATAACTCATGTCTATAAACACACTTGGGATTAAATGCAATATTTGAATCATGGGCCAAATCCTGCATCCCCACCTGACTTCAGCTGGGCATGCGAGGATGGTAGGACTTGGGCTCAACTTCAGCACAAGTTCACCAACAAGTCTCAGTCCTTCGGACTAGGGTCTGAATGACTGTGAACTTGAGCTTGGATTTCAGATAGGGAGAAGGACATGCCTCTGTTTCTTCTTAATCAGATCTTCATGTGAACTGTTTACATTGGCAAAAATAACACAAACCAGCCATCATCAGTACAGGACTTGACAGGAGCTGATTGGTTTCATAGCACAGAGCAGCGGCGCTGTTTCACTGTGGTCTGCTGGGGAGGGCAGTCCCAGCGCTGTGTCTGATGCTGGATAGGCAGCTCCCTGTTACAGATGGAGCTCTGTTGCTGTAGCTTCCCAGGAAGCTGAGCAGGGGTTACCCCCTAGATTTTACACACACACACACACACACACACACACACACACACTCACTCTCTCTCTCTCTCTCTCTCTCTCTCTCTCAGATTAGGTAAATCATCCCCTAAAGGACGCAATGCCCGCTGGGGGCGTGATGAGTGGTATCCAGGATTTCAGACGCAGGCTTTGTTTGCAATATGCCATGAATGCCAAAAGTTGGGACCAAAATTCCCTAGGGTGTGAATCCTTTGGCATAAAATGAGCCTGTTTTTTCTGGTGAACATTTCATTGCCTCCAAAACAATACAGATCAGATCCAAATGGCCTGTTTTTCTGGGGTGTGGGACATCCACAGTCCAGTGTAGTCAGTGGCTGCTCAGCACCCCTGAAAACCATGGGTCTTGGATTTGAAATTATTGCCCTTATTTTTCATTCCCCAGCTATCATCTGCACCTTATTTATCTGGGTCTCCTTCCATCCTGTCCTCGCTCTACCCTGATTGCCTGTAGCTTTTGCCCTTCCCTCCCCAAAACTTGTACCAGTCATTGGCCTAGAGGATCCTGAAAAGCTTATGCTGGTCCAGAACAGTTGTGGGATGGTTTGTCAGGTCAGTCTAAGTTACCTCAGAAATCTAAGTCTCGGTGGTAATTGGAACCTTTGCCTGGGGTCTCCAGGGTGCAGGTACCGAGAAACAAGGAGGGAATTATTCACCAGCTACTGGGCAGACCCAATCCCTGGCTGATGCAAATGGTCATTAATCTTCTTATGTTTAACTTTGACTTTAAAATCCCATGCAGCGCTAAGGTAAACATGAAAATGGCACACATCACCGCTGAGTAATTAAAACACACACACACACACACACATACACACACACGGGCAGCAGTACTGATTTCTACATTAGCATGATAATGAATGTTCTCACTGGATGCTTGTAATTATGTTTTCTCTTTTTTTTTCCCTTCCCTCACAAAGTATAATTAATTATGAATAGAGCCGGATTTTGACGCTACCAGATTTCCCCCCTCTCTTGGTTCCATTTCTGCCTATTAAAAATGTATGAAGGAACCAGAGGTAAAGTCATTTTCCCAGACGGTTTCTCTCGCTTTTTTTTTTATTCCTATTAAATTTATAAGCGCAAGAGGGAAGCAGAAGGGCACATTGGAGATTTTTTTTTGCTCAGGCTGTCTCCTAACAGACAGTGCCTTACCGCCCTGGAATCCATACCCCTTTTCAAATGCTATTTCTAAAGTGGGGCTCTTTACAGAGGTAGGATTTTGCTGACCCAACAAGTGACTCTGGACGTGTCATCATGACAAAAAAATAAACCATGACAGCGAGTCTCAGAGCCAAGGTCTACAGGCTCCCTGAGCTCGCGCTATGGTGCTCAAAATCGCTGTGTAGCTGTTCCAGCTCGGGTTGGAGCTCAGGCTCTGAAACCCACCCCTTTTCCCAGCTGTTCAGAGCCCGAGCGGGAATGTCTGCATTGCTATTTTTAGCACCAGAGCGCAAGGCCAAGTCTGTACATCAGGGCTCTGAGACTCGCTGCTGTGGGTTTCTTTTGCCATGTCGACATACCCCCCTCCGGGCCTACAGAACTGAAGCATTGACAGGATGTAACAGGCTTTTCCCTTTTTTTCAAAGTGTTTAAAGCAGGAGGCGTTGGCCCTGATTCTCTGATGGTATTATTTCCAGTAGAACCTCAGAGCTATGAGCACCTCGGGAATGGAGGTTGTTCGTAACTCTGAAATGTTCGTAACTCCGAACAAAATGTTATGGTTGTTTTTTCAAAAGTTTTCAACTGAACATTGGCTTAACACAGCTTTGAAGCTTTACTATGCAGAAGAAAAATGCTGCTTTTAACCACCTTCATTTAAATGAAACAAGCACAGAAACAGTTTCCTTCCCTGGTCAAATCTTTTTTTTAAACTTTCCCTGTATTTGTTTAGTAGTTTGGGGCTTTTTGGGGGGAGGAGGGGTGGTCTCTGCTGCTGCCTGATTCTGTACATCTGGTTCCAAATGAGGTGTGTGGCTGTCCGGTCATTTCGTAACTCTGGTGTTCGTAACTCTGAGGTTCTACTGTATTATTCTATCAATTGTATTTATTATAGTAGTCCCATAGGGACCAAGTAAGAAGAGATCCCTGTTGTGCTAGATACTGTACAAACACAGTAGTAGACAGTCCCTGCCCCAAAGAGCTTACAATGAAAATAGACAGAAGAGACGAAGGGCAGAAGAAAGACTATAATACATCAGCAACGCGAACAATGATATAGCAGGAAATGGCATATTATTGCCATGATTATTAGGGAAAGAGAGGGGACATTGAAGTAACTGGGGTGTGGGAAGGGCAGGACAGGAGAGGAAGGAGGACAGTATTGGGGGAGGTGAAAAGGGTGATTGAGGTGAGGGAACTGCGAAGGAGGAAAGGAAGAAAGGATTGGAGCAAACAGCCATTCAGCACATGGGAGAGGATGTCCAGTCGAAACTGTAGAAAATACTTGATAATATCATACGTGTCCATTGGCCCATACTTAACTGCTTCTGCAGTGGCTTTCAGAGCAAGTCCAGAGTGGGCACACCAAGGTGGCTTTAAACCACCTTTGGACTTTTTCGATCTTGGGGCTGTTCTGACACTGTTCCAGCCCCCAGTGTAAATCAGAGCAACCTGCAGGCTGTTCTAAGTTTTTCATGGCCATTCCTGTAATAAGGATATGGGAAGCCTGGCAACCGTACAGGCAGACTCAGCAGAAAGGCCAAGATGTGTGTCCAACATGGAAACTGAATCTCACTCTCACCCCTAAAGCAGAAGTATTCCAGGATGAAATCACTTTTATTCCAGAATTGGAGCATCCATGCAGGACCTTACACTGGTATAACTACAGCAGAATCATTATAATTAATAAGAATTGTACATTTGTCTGTGTAGACAAGCATTGAAGTTACAGCCGTGCCAGTGAGATCAAAATCAGATGTCCTGTATGCTTTTTGTGTGTGTTCTCATTAACCCAAACCCCTCCATTGGGCTTGTTATTTCAAATACTGATTAAAATCCACGTGTTAAAAATTCAGAGGACCCTCCTTGTGTGAAGAGAAACTGGTATCTTTTTGCAAAGTAATTTAGATACTTAGCTTTCTACAGGGGTCCATGGCACAATTTTGGGTATTGTTTCCAATTATTTCCATTTAATTTAATTTTTCTTTATTCATTGCACGTACAAGTTGGACATCTCAGCTGTGAAAGTAGGTGGTAAATTTTGTTCTCATTAAAGCTTCAAGCCTGGTTACTTCCCAAGGTGTACAGATACTGTGAATTAGATGAGTCACTGTGTAGATGAGCTTAAAGTTTTAGTGTAGTGATTAAAAGGATTGTTCTTATGTATGGTGTCCCTTTTAAAGGTCTAATGCGTTCAAAAGGCTACTGGGAGACCATTCCTTCCAGGTATAATGCTGCTAGGTATGATGCTAGAGTATACTGACATACAATTTTTGTACCCCATGGACCATACTGGTTTAGAAACCAGTATAAGTAGTATAATCCCCTAGTGTGGACTCATTATATTAGCAGAAAGACGAGTGCATACACAAGTTATACTTTTGTAACTACACCTCTACCCTGATATAACGCTGTCCTTGGGAGACACCGGAGTGCGCAGCCCCGCCCTCCCAGAGCACTGTTTTACCGCGTTACATCCAAATTCGTGTTATATCGGGTGGCGTTATATCGAGGTAGTGGTGTATATTTACTGTTCTCCCCACACCTCCATGTGGGTGCAATTATACCAGTATAAAAGTGCTTATACTGTATTCTTGTGAGGGCAAGGGAATAAGCTCCACCTGTATAAGGCACCTTGATAATGACAGAACTATATTCACTCTAGGGGTTGTACCAGTTTAACTGCGTTGGTATGAAATCGCTCATTTAGCCCAAGGAGTTACACCCGTACATAAACTTTGCATTGACTAGGCATGAGGGTTCTGGCTAGAACTCGCCTGCTGTGCTGCTGAAAATCCTTAGCCTTCCATTAGCAGCACTGGAGAGTCAATGGGCGATGATCGCTGGGGTCGTGGTACCATCCATGACAGGGTGACAGTCTTCTTAAGCTGACTCTGGTACCCAGCCTCTGTCACCATTCAATGGCCTGAATCTTGAGTAGCTTCCAGAGCAACAGAAAAGCAAACCAATATTAGCAACTAACCTCAGTACTCAAGGGTGAGTCAAGCGGGATTTTGTAGTTGTTCGACCAGATTCTCTTCTGCACTGAGATTCAACCAGGGGGTGCCAGCAGGTTGCTGGGTGTGATTCACTGATTCTCCACCTGCCCCAGCCCTGACCTCAGGCAGCTATAACTCATCACAATTGGTTGTGCCTTTGGGGACCATGGGACAGATTTGAATTGGAGGGCAGAGCTATGCATGGGTCCACCTCCTCAACGTGACCCTGACACACTCCTCCTGCCCACTTTATGCCACCTCCGGGTTCTCTACCCACAACTTGATTCTGATCTTGCCATGCCATGGAGAGATTGTCAAGTGGACAGAATTAGGGCAGAGAATCTGACCGGGGAAGAGTCCTAGATCTCTAGGGTGCAGTAACATGGTGTCAAGGTTTTTTCCCCACTTTGAACTTTAGAGTACAAAAAGTGGGGACCTGCATGAACATTTCTAAGCTTAATTACTAGCTTAGGTCTGGTACGCTGTCACCAGCCAGAATTTAGTGTCTGGCACACTTTCTGTTCCCCCAAAGCCTTCCCTGGGGAACCCAGACCCAAAACCCTTGGGTCTTAAAACAAGGAGAAATTAACCATCCTCCTCGTTTTCCCCCCAGACTTTCCCCTCCCTGGGTTGCCTTGAGAGGCTTCACACAGATCCAAACTCCTTGGATCTTAAAACAAAGAGGAATTAACCTTCCACCCTTCATTTCCCCCGACATGCCCTCCCTCGCTCGCGCAGCAGGTCATGTATTCTTACTAGGAACGACCCAACCCCTAAGGATTCGTAAACAAGGAGAATTTATACCATAACCCCCTTAGTCCCCCCACCAATCCTGTGAAGTTCAGAACGCGCGAGAGTCCCCTGGATCTCTTAAAACAAGGAAATTACCAATCAGGTTCTTGAAACACCAACCGTTGAGAATAGAAACGCGCAAAGAAAGAGTAAAATCTCAGTCACAATAATCAGAGGCAGTGCTTATCACGGGTATCTCAGCCATATCATATTACAGCAACCTCAAGGACTCATCTCAGCTCCCGCCGCCAACGCAGGCCTAGCCATTATCAACAGACCCAATTATAACGAGCACATACAGTATGAGGATAAGAAATCCTTATCCGACACATAGATCTATAATCAGGAGTTGGGAAACACAGAGCATAAATAAGACCATGTCCCGACTTGAACCATGACTGATTACTCTACAGATTTTGAAACATGGAGAAAGAATACATCGTTGAGAGAAGGTCACGGCATATACACACAATTACTCGAGTCTGACACTCTAGAGTCTCCAAATCATGAAGTCTACTCAGCGCATAAACCTTCCTCTACCGAACCTTAATTACCAGCTTAGATCTGATAGCGGCTGCCACTCTAGCCTAAAAATTCCAAGTGTTCCAGAGCCCGAGCATCTTATCCTTGGCTCTCCGCAGAATAAACGACTGTCCGCTGGAGGAAGCCGGCACTGGGTTCTACCCCCCAACATGCGCACCACAATGTAGGAATGGCTGAGCCAGCCCACCATCGCCTGACTGTCCTCTCTTTATTCTCTGAGAGGACTATCTCTCTCCTCTCCTACGGAAGGGCGGACATTGCACACCCTTGATAATGCAGAGATCATGCCTTTACAATATTGCATAACTCCCACAGAGCGTATCGAGAGGAAGGTTAGTGCTCTCACTGGCCGCACAAGTTCAGAGGCCCTTGCAATGAGATCGCTCAAGCTTCTTGTACTTCCACACACCCAATGTAGTATTATTGCCATCCTTACACGCCCCTCTGTTTCAGTCCATCCCTCGCATTATCCAAGTGTCCTGTGAGTAGCTGAGTGAGCCCGATACATCACACGCAGAATCAGTAGCCTAACTGAGGGAGAGACCAGCAACAGGTCGAGAGGAGAGAGATAAGCGTTATATAAGTTAGAGGAAAGAGAGAGAGCAAGTATAAAGAGATGGTACACTGTAATCAAAGTGTCGAGGATTATAAATGGTTAATAAAGGGCCAAATGCGAGTAGAGGGCTAGAATAACAACAGCAACATATGTATATAAAGCACGCCTCACTACAAATAAAAGAATTACAGATTATAAAACCATTCCAGCAACATACCTGAGGACTTACCCACTGAGCGAGCTAGATGAGCGAGAAAAGATAGACAGAGTATCGAAGCACTTATTGAGCGTCTACACACTTATTTGTTACCTTACACTTGGAAAGAGATAGAACCTGAAGATAGAGAAGATCCCTCTCAGAGCCGAGAGAGCACTAGAGACACAGACCAAAACCCACACCAAAATTCCCTCCCGTGAGTTTGAAATCCGGTTTCCTGATTGGTCCTCTGGTCAGGTGTTTGGTTCGTTTGTTAACCTTTACAAGGTAAAGAACCATTAACCTTAGTAATCTATTATGAAAAGACTATTCAGAAAGATTGGGAGCCTGGAATGATGTCCGTCCCTCTCAGTCCGAGAAGCGAACAACACGAACAAAAAAAAAGCACAAAGAATTCCCTCCACCAGATTTGAAAGTATCTTGTCCCCCTATTGGTCCTCTGGTCAGGTATCAGCCAGGTTTACTGAGCTTCTTAACCCTTTACAGGTAAAAGAGACATTAACTCTTAACCATCTGTTTATGACACATGTCTATAAAATGTTCATTTGGGAAAAAAAAAAAGGGGGGGAGGTGTTGTTAATTTTCAACACACACAAAAATTATGTTTCAAAACAGGGAAAAAATATTTCATGAAAAATTCTGAAAACATTGAAATTGATCTGGATGCTAACTCCCAAATCTGTCACGGAAGTGGTTTCTGGGTCCTTCAGCAACCAGCTCCAGAAAAAAGGAATCTACTCTTACGATTTATCGATTTGTATTACTGTGCCAGCGAAGAACTCCACGCATTGTTCTTGGTGCTCTACAGACACAGAACAAAAAGACAATCCCTGCCCCAAGGAGGCTGTATAAGGTATAACCACTTGGACGGGTCTAGCTCCAGGACGGGTTTGGCTGTCCCTAATTTCCGGTACAAGTTTTCCATTTTTTATTGCCTCACCCATTGGGGGCACAAGGCAGAGAAATTCTGCTCAGTTAGACAAGCACAGCTCCCATTGCTTCAGTGATGGCTATCTGAGAATTTATCTCTAGGATGGGGGGAGTCTTAAAAAACCCAGTTCTCACGATTCTGCCGAAGCTTAGATGCCATGGTCGCACATCTGTAAATAAAACCGGCTTGGTGTCATCCCCTCCCTGGCTGGCTGCTGTTTATACTCTCCACCTTGTTTTATTGCAGGTGTAAATTTTTTCTTTTTCAAATTGTGTTTATTATAACAAACGTCTCATGCAAACACAATTGCGGGTTAGTTGGAGAGAGATGCCGTTTGCAGGCAACTTGGCACCGAGGCAGATTTATTCTCTCTCCTTTCATTCATCTGAAGCTAAAGTAATAGCTCTAACTATATCTGCTTGGAATAAATGTGTTGTTGAGAATAACAAACCTGCATTCTCCCTGCCTCTCCCCTCTTTGTCAGCTCCATCTAGGGCACTCTCGATTTCTTTTTTTTAAATCAGAGCCTTGTCACCTGAAAGTTTATATACCCTATTTATAGCATTCCAGTGTCTCCGAGCTTTTATAGTCTAGCATAAGTAGCTCTTTACTCTGGGCTCCCAGGGAGCCTAGCATGAGTCTGAGCAGTGTATGCACCTCCATAATAGCCCTTTTATGCTTCCCCGTGGAGGGAAAGCATGCCCTGCTTTTGGCAAGCTAGTCTGACTTGGATCAAGCCGTTTCTGAGGCTGGCACTGGTCCCTGCGAGTGGGAGGAGGCTGCCCTTGAGAGCCTAATCTCCCAGCTCCTTTCATCCTCCAAGTTCTCGCCTGCCCACCCTGCACAACGAATGGAGGAACTTGGCCGTTGCTTTGGGCCTCGGGTCGCAGCCAGGTCACAGCACCCTGTCATAGCCAGGTGAGCAGTCTGCCAGTTGGAGACTTTGGCTGCGCTGCACAAGGTAGTGTTTTTACAGCCGGATACGGACTGCGCATTAGCCACCCTGCTGTGAAATCCTAGCAGAGACACGGCACCTGTGGCTCTTACCAAGCTGTCAATAGGTGAGGTCAGCGCTATACCCCCACACCTGTGCTTGACCTCGCCTCGTCTACCTCACCATAAAACGACAGTCCCTTTTCTCCACTCGGATTAGACAGCAGCACCCAGGGGTAAAAACACACCTGTTTTGGCTATGAAGACAAAGCCGGAGGATGAATTCCTGGCTGCATGAATGCTATGGTCTATGGTAGTGGTCTTTGCTTGTTGCACCCAGGCGTGCTGTTGCCATTGACTGTTTGCCATCACCTATTTTCTTGCCACTCCAGCAGTGATGGGCACTGCAGGGCTGTGTGTGTACAGAAATAATCGTATAGGGCCAGGTTCTGCAGCCCATACTCAAGTTGATGCCAATCAGACCACAAAGAGCGTGTTACTCACCCTGCAGTATCGTACTTGTAGTTAGGGACAGTCAGCTAACAACATGGTACTGTCATTTTCAACATGGTTAATATCGCCTCCACTAATTAACCATTGAACTCATGCCTGCCCATCTGTAGGATGCCACACAGAGGCCAGGATGGATCAGAGACAACAGCTGAACAGCCCAGGTGAGCACATGCTGCTGCTGCTTTTGGCAAGGACTCACCGTGCCCTCCCTGCGTGTGGGTGCTGCAAGTGGTTTTGGACATGCTAGCTGGCTGGGGTTTGACCACCTAGCTGCTGGGACCCTGGCATGAGGGCAGCTCACCTCCCTAGCTCTTCCTTGAATGCTACTCTGGAATCCAGCTCTTTGGCAAACTCCCTTAAGCAATGTGCCACTCACACACCATTCACACTGATTGGCTAATGTTACTGAGTGTCTTGTGAACCTATTCATACGTTTCCCCACCACCACCACCCTTACTAGATCCCATGACTGTCTTTCCCAGCTTGGCTCCTACAAGCCATTTCCTCCATCAGCAGTCGTTGTCCATGCAGTCACTCCTTGGTGTAATAAAGGTGTGACCCCTAGGAATGCTGGGAGGAGACTGGCCTTCATTTCCTGGCCCGTGTCACATGGCTATTGTTCCACAAGGCTTTGTTTTAGTCCAAGTTTCTGAGTCAAATACCCCAGGACATTTCAGTCCTCCAGGCCCAGGCTCCATGGTCCTCCCCTGGTATCTGAGCCCCAGGAAGGTTACTGTGACTTTGCCCGAAACACCTTGGTGCAACTCTTGTTACATGGTGACCTGCTACTCATTTCTTCAAAGATTTCCTGGAAAGAGGAAAATTGTTAGTTGGCCTTTGAAAATGCAACAAGCATTGGCTGGGTGGGTGAGACCCAGCCAAGAATGACAGCGCACTGGGGCCATCGGAGAATAATACTGAGGTTCCCCTGATTTTAATGAAACTAGGTGCTGAGTGCACTTAGAGCTCAGCACTTTATAGCATGGAGGACCCACTCTGGTGTGGCAAAAGCAGGCTGGAACACAGAAGGTTAACAGTCTAAACATAGAAATGGAAAGGCAAAGTCATGGATGGATTGACTGAGATCTTTAAATGTATTTAAAATCTTGCTTGTAATTGTTGGAGATTTTGTACAAGGTATCTCCGAAGATCAGCTAACAGAGGAGGAGACTTCTGTCCACTAGCAGAGTGTCGGCACCAGAGAGAGGAATTGCTTAGACTGGCACGAGGGCATATAATTCAGAATAATGAGATGACAGTGGAGACTGGGTAGCAGGGAAAGTTTCCTATTGTGAGCTTTTTGACGTAGGGACCACGTCTTTGTTCTGTGTTCGTACAGTGCCTAGCACAAAGGGCTTCTGCTCCATGCCTGAGGCCCAAGGCGCAATGGAAACGCAAATAAATAATTAAAATACTTCCGATTTGACAATGAAAGTGTCCCAAGGGAAGTGATGGAAACCCCATTGCTCATGTTCTTTGAAAATCTGACTGGACAAAGCCCTTGAGAAGACATCCTCAGACTCCACCCTCTTTTTGGCCAAGGGTAGAGATCCCTGCAGCCGCCCTAATGCCCTCTTAGGTAGGTTGATGCAACATGGTTTGTGGGAAATGGATACAACACCCCACTGCTCCATCCCAGGCCTGCTATTTTCCCTCTCTTAGCTAAGCAGACGGCATGGTGGTTCCTCTGTCACCAGCTATTGAATAGCATATGTATGATCAGAGAGTGCTCAGGCAGGAGTTTCCCCTCTGCTGGAGCCAGGAAAGATTGGGATAAAGAGTATTGTATTCTGTCCCCTGACCCCAATTACAGTGTTTAATCCTGTGGAAGGGGAAACACCATACCCCTAATGAGAAGGCTCCCGCTCCAGCGATACTCTCAAGGGTCAACGTTTGTTAGAAATTGAAGAAATAAACCCTAGTTTATGACATCACAGAAATCATCTCTGCATTCTCCTGATATACAGAAGACATGGGGCCGGTTCCTCAGCTGCTGTAACCCCACTGCAGTCAGTAGTGCTCTGCTGATGTATCCCAGCTGAGACTCTGTCCCTTCTGTTAAATAGCGCATGGAAGCTGTTCTCAACTTGAAGCTAGTTGCAGACTCTCCGGCGAGATGAAGACTTCCTGGCTATTTGGAACTACAAGGATCTGGATGATTGCAGCCTGAATTCATCATCAGGTGGAGTGAGAAACTCATTTGTTATCGCTGCTCCTGGCTGTCTTGCCCTTGGAAGGAAGAAAATTAAAAGTTGAATTCTCTGGGAAGGCAGATGGGGGATGGTGGACTCCTGGTGACATTCTTTTGAACTCTCGCTCAAAAGGCCGGATGCCCTGGCAACTGCCTTTCCTGTCTAAGCAGGATCTTAGATTGCTAAAGTCATCTTTGAGAAAAATCAGACGCTCGCCTGGCCCTGTGTCCATGGGAATATGCACCCAGACAGCTGCACAACTGCCTGACTGCTGTGTTTGAACTGAGATAATCTTCCTGATAACATTTTCCTGTCATTCATAGGAAACCACACCAAGCAGAAGCAAAATCCCTCTCTATCACAGAGTTCATCCTGAAGGGCTTGTCTCATTAGAAGGAATTTAATGCCCCTAAGCAGGGCTAGACTAAGGTCCGGTGGCTATCGGCAGAGCCAGTATAGCGCACACAGCTCTGTGCAGGCTGCCCCACTAATATGACTCAAGCCAGACCCACAGGACCCAGCTGTAGGAAGATAAGGTGAGTTCAGTCTTGTAACTCATTTACTCCTTGACATTTGCTGAAAGGGCCAGAAATGGCGTCATCTGGAACTGAGTTTCATGCAGGTTTTGGTAATGTGGATGCTTTTCCATGGGGAACTTAGTTGAGATCACAAAACTAATTTCATGTAATCGTCAAACACCAATAGCTGTTCCTGTGTCACTGGGAAAGGAAGGATGGTCTTGTAATTAGGGATTCAGGACACCTAGGTTCAATTCCCTGCTTTGTGACAGACTTCCTGGGTGACCTCGGGCAGGTTTAGTCTGTGCCTCGGTTTCCCCATCTGTAAAATGGGTATAATAGCACTGTATTATGACACAGGGATGTTGTACAGGGAAATATGTGAATGATTGTGAAGTGCTGAATACTATTATGGGCTGCATGAGTGCTTCGATAAAGATGAGGTGTGTGAGGTAATATCTTATTGGATCAGCTTCTGTTGGTGGAAGAGACAAGCTGTCAAGCTTCACAGAGCTGCTTCTTTGAACTTTGAGAAGCTCAAAAGCTAGCCCCTTCCACCAACAGAAGTTGCTCCATTAAAAGGTATTACCTTACCCCCCTTGTCTCGCTCATATCCTGGGACCAACACAACTACAACATACACAGATGAAGTCAATTACGCATTTGCACAAGCTCTGAAGGGGGGAAAGGCTGTTTAATTGTCTTCTTCTGGGAAAATTCAGTGTGAAGGGTTTCCTGGGAATTTAGCAAAATCTCCTGTCTGTCATAGTACTGCACTTCGTTAAGACAAAGCAACTCACATATGAAAAGCATGTGAAAGATAGCATGGAGCAGTTACACTGAAAGCTGATATGTGCTGTGTGTCTTTGTGTGCACAGACACCATTGAACTAATATATGTAAGTGAAAACAGATTGGCAAAGGCTGGAAATAGATAGTGATGTGAGACTTTGCAAACAGAAGGCTAGACAAGGGAATCTTGGCCTTCTGCTTCTACTCCCAGACTTCTGCTGTGCTGTGTCTTTTCAGCAGATAAACCTCTGTTACGATGCATTGTGAGGGCTCGACCCAAGCTGGACTGGATCCTGACTCCTTCCTTTTGTAACTGCAGTGTTCTCATTCCCTGCTATCTCAGCAGGCATGAGACTGAGAATAGAAGTGCAGTGCAGATTGTCATCCCCATGGCCACTAGTCAAGCAAATAGGATGGAGGTTTGAATGAACAGATGATCAGAAGGGTTAGAAGGAGATATGCTCGTATGACCCAAGAGTAAAATTCACCCCCGTACGGAGCACCAGCTCAAGGCTTATGCACCACTCCAGCCCAGCTAAAGCTGCATTCTCAGTGCAAAGTGGAAAGGTAGGAGTACACGTGTTATCCCCTTTCCCCAGCCAAGCATGCAAACATAACCCAATGCTCACACGTGTTCAAGGAGTTAGTGTATGAATGGTGGAGGGGGCAGGGGCTGCCAGGAGTAAACAATGTGGCAAACATGCAGTACAGACACACCATTAGGTGCTATGTGGTGAATTTCATATGAAAAGAAACTTGATTTTGTCCGGTGAGATTTCCCCACCCCGTCCCCACCCCAAACATGACCAGAGTCTAACTAAACAGCCCTTGAGGGATTCCAAATATATTTCTCCTAAACCACAGCTTCTTTTTAAAAGAGTTGTTAACAAAATATTCAGAACTCCTAGCTACCCTCTGAATAAGAATCTCTCAAGGGTATTAGGATAGGTTTCCGTTTAAATCCTCCAGGTGAACCTCCTGTGTTTGACAGGATTGCTAATAGCCTTCCAGAATTCTAACCCCCATATCTTTGGGAGCTCTACTGTTCATCAAAGCCATAGAGATACAAGGTGGGGGAGGTAATATCTTTTATTGGACCAGCTTTGGTTGGCTTGAAAGCTTGTCTCTCTCACCAACAGAGGCTGGTCCAATGAAAGTAGGGCCTAGGGCCCATTGTGCGAGGCATTGCACAAACACAGAGTAGTGGACAGTTCCTGGTCAAAGAGCTTCCAATTGAAACAGGCAAGACAGACATAGGGGAGGAGAAAGGTATATTTGTGCGAGCATGTTCCTTGGAAGCTGGCAGAGTTTGGCTCACGATATATTACTTACCAGATATAACATAATATTGATACTAATGTAATAACCAATAATAGAAATAATAATAAATCTAAGGTTGATTTTCAAAGAATGCACACAAAGTGCTGTTTCCTCAAACACAGGAACAAACAGCAGTAGTTTCCTTGTCCAGAGTTCCCAGACCTGCCCTACTAGCTAGTAATCTGCCCAAAGAAGCACTCTCTCTGGGCTTCCTCCCATGGCCACACTCCTGTTGGTTCTCTTAGAATCATAGAATCACAAGGTTAGATGGGACTGCAAGGGTCATCAAGTCTCACACCTGCCAAGGTGCAGGATTGCCTGTCTGCTCTACTTTCTCCTGGCCTGATTGGCTGCTGTCTGCTTCTTATACACACAAACACATGCTTCTTATACACAGCTCCACCAATCAATGCCCCAGCCCCTGTATTTTCAGTCAGTGCCAAGGAAACCCTTCTTATTCTCCCTGAGTTAGCACCTTGAGTGGTGGCTTCTGTTCTTTCACCTATCTTACTCCATAAAGGACCTTAATTGCTTCTTCCATTTAGCCTGAATGAATGGTGGCTTGCACACCCATCAGCTTCAAAGAGACCTGTTATTGCCCATAGAGCAAAGACATACCTGCTGACAGCCACCAACACCCGACAGCACAATATAAGAAGCCAACATTTCAAACACAGGCATAACAGGTGTGTCAGCAAAACTATGCTTACACTTACTGAACTGATAAAATCCTGCATGGTCACCTGCAGACTGGCCTTCATGTGCATTTGGGACCCTTGTGTCCTCTCTGCTAAGTGGCCTGTGATTTGCATGACAAACACGGGTTGCGTGACAAACATGAGCAAAAATGGGATTTTGGAGGTGTCTTTTTTGCAGTGGACAATTTGTCTGTGTTTGAAAATGTGGAGAGTGATTATATAAAATCCAGAATCTTATTAAATTAAAAGCATGTCCTTGAAAAGATAATCAACATAGTTACAAAGAATGAAACAGGGGCATGTCTCAAAGCCAGGAAACAGCTGATTGCTCTTACATTTAAAATATGTATGGGCGTTTCCTAGTTAATGTCTAGCTAAAACTTCTAATAGTCACCAATAAGGGGTGCTAAGATTGATCAAATGCTCTACTCCAGGGCCGGGTTTAGGCCGATTCCACCGATTCCCCGGCACCTTTTTCATTTTTTAAATTTTTTTTACTCACACGGCGGTGTGGGAGTCTGGGTCTTCGGCAGCATTTCGGTGGCGGGGGGGTCCTTCGGTGCCGTGGAAGACCCAGAGCGGATCCCTTGCTGCCGAAGTGCCACCAAAACCCCGGACCACCGCCGGGTATTCTAATCAGGCCCCGCAGTTCCTAAAGCCAGCCCTGCTCTACCCTATATAATTCAGAAGTCTAAAGTGTCCCTTAGCATTAGCTGTGCCTGGCCCAGTCACTGGGGCATGATCCATTCTCCCCAGCACCTGAATCACAACCTGGGGACTGGTCTTGATGCCATATTTATGTTCCCTCCCCTCACGGCCAGCACAGTCATTTGGGTGCCGAGTTTACCACCCTTGTGTTCCCCTGTGTATGATTGCTAGTGGAGCTCTCACTGTCTCACAACAGGACAGCACTGCTGTTCGTTGGGTACTTACACCAATGCAGCTTGCTTCCTTGAGCCTTTATGCTCTTACTCCAGGAACCATATATTGCCTCTGGGATAAGGCCACCAGGCAGGGGACAGTCATTTCAAGGTAATTTTACCACCCAGTCTCACCGCCAATGAGCCTTGCTGGGTCTTCTAGACCATCCCAGCACCCATGCAGGTTTGTTCTATACATATCAGTCCAGGCCTGATGCGGTGATAGGTTTTCCACCACTTCCTTTGGGTGCCTATTCACCGTCTCCTAGAGCTCACACTTAAGAAAGAATTTCAGATGTTGAACCTATATGTTTCCAGTGTTCAGTTTCATCTCGTCACTTTGCGTTTATGCTGCCTTGGGACCAACCTTAAACAATTTGTCTCCTTCCTTGGTGGTCTGGCTGTAGAAAGGGATCCTGAGATTTGAACCCGCCTGTACAATTAGAAACCCAGATATGACTAAATTGCTGGAATGGCTGGAATAAACATCAGTTCTTTCCATTTGCTTCTAGCAACACTTAGGACCATTTTAGTTACAGTTTCTTTTGACCTCCTTATGCCCTGGCATTTCTATTTTTTTCTGAAATTGTTTCACTCCAGTCAGAAGCAATTTAAGTATCAAGTACTTGACAGTTTTTGAATTTTTAGAAAATGGATTCCAAACATCCTTTTGGTTTTTGCTGTGCTTTAAAAATAAAAATAAAAATAAAATCTCACATGGTTCTCAGGTTCCAAGTTTTTCTATCTTTCCAAACTTTGTACCAGCTGCTCCACAGCAGCAGAATAGATATTCCATCTGTGGAATATATGAAGTGTCTGTCCCAGTTTTTAAAGTGCATAATAAGTCTTTTAAATGTACAGCCTGTTTTGGCCTCCTGTTTTGTTTTTTTTTAATGAGGGCCTTTACTTGAGATTTACATGGGTAGGAAAATATGTCTGGCATGGCTTTAGAGAAACTAAACTTCTCCAAAGGAAAAACTCCTCCAGCTGAGATGATCCAACCAGTGGGAAGTGGGGCTGATCTTCCAGTCCATACTCAGACCTATCTCTCATTCGCGTCAATGGGAATTTTGCTTGAGTAAGGACTGCAAGATTGGGTCCAGAGTCTTTTTCCATACACACAGAATGACTAGATAAAGCCTTAAATGAGCAGTGTAGAGAGAGGCATAAAAATTACATTGCTAAATACAGCTGGGGTTTCTTAAAAAAACCCCACCCACAACACCACCACAGCCACTCAGAAGTTGAAGTCTCTAGTTAACATTTGCACTGCATCTCAAAGCTGGTTTCAGAGTCAGACACTTGGTATTACTGTGGGGAGCCATCATCCTTTTCTCCTGTTTTACTCATACCAAAAATATGATACAAGGAGACGTGAATGGTTTTTCTTCTTACTATCAGCGTCATAAATTACCACATTTCTTACTCACAGGGAGCCTGCTTTTGTTTTCAGACATGCAAAAATTAAAGCATTCCTGTTATATTGTGTGTGTGTGTGTGTGTGAGAGAGAGAGAGAGAGAGAGAGAGAGAGATTTTCCCAGGGGTACATCATCTCATCTAGATATTTGCCTATTTTTACAACAGGCTACATAAAAAGCACTAGCGAAGTCAGTACAAACTGAAATTTCATACAATGACTTGTTTATGCTGCTCTATATACTACACACTGAAATGTAATTACAATGTTCATATTACAATTGATTTATCTTATAATGATATGGTAAAAATAAGAAAGTATGCATGTTTGAGTAATAATGTGCTGTGATACTTTGATATTTTTATGTCTGATTTTGTAAATGGATAGTTTTTAACTTGAGGGTACACAAGACAAATCAGGATCCTGAAAGGGGTACAGTAGACTGTAAAGGTTGAGAGCCACTATTCTAAGACACTTGAAAATACAGTCTTTTCTAGTATTCTGTTGAGGCGAAGAACATGTAAACCAGTTTGGATAAAATAACGCCCCTTTCATCCTCTATGAACTCCAGAAACATCCCTCCAAACTAGACCAGAACCCTTGATAATATTCCAAAGAGTTTGGATACTTTATTTTCCACCAAAGAGTCCTGTGGCACCTTATAAACTAACAGACGTTTTGGAGCTTGAGCTTTCGTGGGTGAATGCATCCGACGAAGTGGGTATTCACCCATGAAAGCTCATGCTCCAATACATCTGTTACTCTATAAGGTGCCACAGGATTTTTTGCTGCTTTTACAGATCCAGACTAACACGGCTATCCCTCTGATACTTTATTTTCCACATTGTTTTTCAGTTTTGCATTTCCTGGGCCTCATGCTGCCCTCACTTCCATGTAAATCTAAGGTTTCTATACTGAAGTGACAATGGTGGGAGAGGAGAATGAGGCTCCTGGAGTCTATCCAGTTGGTGAGAAAGGATGGGACAGAAGTGTTAAAATGAGAGCTGGTGCCCTTGCTTTGGTTTCAGCCTAATCTAGAAACACTGGGAAGCTGTTCAGAGCTTAGTCGTGGGACTTCCGCTGCAGCTCTGCAGACTCAGGAGGTTGGCACAGTTGGACTGAGATTTGGACGTCACTGCAGGCTTTGAGGCAGTAGTGTTGTCTGGTGGTAAAAGCAAGTGACTGAGAATAAAGAGTTCTCGCTGCCACTGACTCATGGTTTAACCTTTGTGCAATTCACTTAACCTCGCTGTGCCTATTTTCCCCCAGGGGCAAGACAGATTCAAAAACCCACCTCGCATGGGAGTCCTGAAGCTTAACTGATACCTGTGAAGTGCTCTGGGGTCTGCTGTTGAAGATGCTATAGAAGTGCAAAGTGGCAGGGCTGCTATGTTACCCTTCCTCTCCTTCACGACAGCTACTTGCTATCAAACAGAATATCATGGTACTGGCATCAAAGCATGGCCTAAGACGATGTCAGTTTAATCAGCTTCCTCTTCATTACTCATTGCCTATTATTAGAAGGACTGAACAGCCAGCTGCTTTTATCGCTTCACATCATACAGTATCTCTCAACTGCCCATCAGAGAAGAGATCAACATCTTCCTCCATCCCCAACCAAGTCTTATCTTGCTGTCATTCTTGCTAATGAATGACGCCAGAAATGCTCCTTCACCAAGCACAGATAACAGACAGGGCTGTGTGCATTAAAGAAATTGATTCCCACATCTTTGTGCACTTTCTGCCCTGTTTTTCCTTTAGCTTTGATTTGGGGGTCTCTGCCCCACAATACATCCTGCTCCGGACCCTCAGCCGATTGAGGTCAGTACTTTAGGTAAGTTGGCAAAGCAAAAGGCTGCTTTGTCACTGTGGGTGAAATTCACCCTGTCCAGGTTTAAGGCGTACACAGCACTAGCACTGGCCCTCTGCACAGGGATGAATTTTACCTTAGTAGAGGAAAGAGGATTCACCTGCTGGTTTTGTGTGCGCACTGGCAGAATTTAAATGCAGCCAGAGTTATCAAAGCAACAAGACTACTGAAACTAGGATTGTAGGCACCCGCCTTGGAGCCGACTACTGGGACCAGCATGGAAATGGTTAAACTACTCGGGACTTCATTTTAATTTTTGGTCCTTTGCTTAATGAAGAGGCCAGAGCATTCCCTAGCCCTCCACAGTTGGGGTCTCTTGGCAAAGTCGGCTTCATGGCATCAACCCCATCCAGATCACTGAAATGCCTCCTACCATATGATGCAGCAGAGGCTCTGTCTACCCAGAGGAAAGAACTGTCTCTCCTTTCTGCCTGCCAGGTGCTGCTATCAGCCTGATATGTTTCCATCCTCAAAATGCCAGGGGCCTGGCAGATTTTATTCCACATGTAGCTGCCCTCTTGACAGATTGTAGTGCAGCAGGAGGCAGTGCAGGGGGGGCGGGGGAGAGGAGGATGCACCAGCTCAGGAAAACCACTCCAGTTCTATAAGCCTGTGCAACACAAGTGAGCCTCCCTCAAGTATTCTGTGTGCTGGCATGTCCATGTCAGACAAAGGCACCAAGACAGAGTCAAAGCTAGTGGTCAGGGCAAACTGCATCCCGCCTCAGTGGGATATAATGTAGTGGCCCTGAATCAGTGTGTAAAGCAGCTTTTCCCAATAGCTTGATCAATCAGCATGTCCCAAGACTGCACTGTCCTTCTAATCTAGACGGTAGCACTCTGGAACAAATCACCATTAATACGCACCCAGCCTGAAGCAAATGTTGGTAGCCAAGTTATTATGAACGCCTGAAAATAAGGTAGAGAGAGAGAAGCCAATAATGTGACCTCAACTACAAAGGCAAGAAAGAGACCACTGTAATTAGGGATGGAGCAAACCAGTTCAGGGAAAAATAAAAACGCTCCTGCTTTCCGAGATTCATAGATGCTCAGGTCAGAAGGGACAGTTGTGATCATCTAGTCTGACCTCCAGCATAACACAGGCCAAAGAACCCTGGTTCCCAAATTTTTTCTCTGTGTGACCCCATTTTGAGACTTGCTGTTTCCTGTGACCCCAGATCTCAATAAATCAAGATGGCGACTAAGTGACCCAAGGAATTTACACATGACGTATGTTATTTAATGCTCTCTAATGTGACACAGCTTCACCAAGGCCGGTGGCATAGTAGAAGCTGCACATCTAAGTTCCAGTGTGACTTAAATGGTAGATCAATACTGAGACTCATTGGCAGGGCTTAATTTGTGCCAGGGCTTGCCAGAACTGGGCCTCAGCTGAGCCTCTAGGTTTGGCAGTTCAAAGCCCTGGCACCTCTGGGTTTGCTGCATCAGTTATGAATGTAAAAAACTTGCTTGAGTCCAGGCACCTCTTGCATTACAAATTAAGCACTGCTCAATGGACGTAAGTGCTCTGAATCTAGCATCACACAAATACGTGCGCATGAATGACACTGAGTTTCAAGGCCCATGTTGACGGAGCACGATATTCATTCTTGACAATGACAGAGAACTCCGGCTAGTAAGTTGGGGATCTGTTTCTCACAAAAATCGATCTCAGGAAATTTTGATGAGCTGTACAATTGCAGCTGCTGGCAAATCCATGGCATCAGGCTTGCTCTGAAAGGGGTTTCACACCCAATCATACTTTGTTACCTCCAAATTGGGGGAAAAGGACACATACTGTTCCTCCAGTCAGCTGAGATGCTCAGCCATCACCTGTGTGGGAGGCTGAATAATTTCATTGTCAGCCAGGAACTTGCACAGCTGAGAGAAGGATTCATAGCTTGTCTTCAATGGATTGTCCTTCAAGAAAACAATTTTCTTCACAAATTCTGTGATGCATTCTCCCAGCTGAAGGATGTGGGTGTTCTTTCTTGCAGACCTGTATTTTATTCATTCAGTTTCCCAGATATGTCTGTGACATAGTCAAGAAGGCACATCTTCCTTTGGTTGTACCGAAAATCAGTGACTTCGCTCTTTGTACAGTCCATTGCATAGGCCTTCAGCTTGGCTCTCAGTTCAAAAAATTGTCGCAGTAATTTTCGTTTCGACAGACAAGAAGCTTTAGTGTGAGACACCAAGTCTTGATTGGACCCCATTTCTTCACGCAGTTTTGCAAACAGACGTGCATGAGGAGGCTGAGTCTTGATGTAGTTCACAGTAGATGAGGCGGATTGCCTAGCGCTGGACTCAGAGCCTTAGATGTCCGTTGTTCTCTGTGAATCATACAGTGAGTCCACACAGCAGACAGAGCAACTTCCTTTACCAAGGCACACAGACCTGATTGTGGCCTGCCATAGATGGAGCTCCATCTGTGCAAAAGCCTACCATGCAATCACATGGGATATTTTTGTCTTGCATGTGGCTATGTACCATGTTGAACATTCCTTGTGCTGTCTTGTGTCCGGGAAGAGGGAGACAAAACAGAACGTCTTCTAGAATAGCAGTCTCCCAGGTCCATTTCATGAAAGCCAAGAAGTGTGCATCACAATCCATGTTTTTCAAACACTCTACTAGTGTTTTCCTGATCTGCTGCTGTCACCTAAATCCTTCCTTTCACAGTGTGATTGGAGAGCAGGTGGCTTTGAATTCATTTGCTTCAGTTTCCCCACACTTTTTATGTTCACCATTTTGATTGCAGCTGGCCAAATCAAAGTCTCTCCAATTGTGTGAGGCTTCTTGGCCTTTGTGATGCAATAACTCATCTCATATGAAACCTTTTGAGCTTGGTCAGAGACAGACATGGCTCTTTTGAATTGTTGACACAAAAGTTCTTCTTTCCATCACTGGAAAAAGGAACTTGGTCTTCCTATGTGTTCCTTCTGGAGGGTTTCCAAGTGTTGTATAAGTTTGTTAGTCTTCATCCTTTCTCTAGATAACACTATGACATAGTCAGCGTTTTGGCCTTTCTTTGTTCTTGACCAAAACACTGGTGAAGCCGTACTCAAAGTCTTGTCGTATCTGCGAGCATATTTCTTGGACTCCTTTTTTTAGTTCATAACTGCATCACTAGACTCATTGCTGGAGGCTGCACAGATACTCTGCATAAAAATGAGTCCATTGTCCCTCTTATCACAAATCAGAGGGAGGAATTCAGTGTTAAGCAAATGAAGGCAAGACTTAATATCACTACACTGGACTTTCCTAGGACAGCACAGAGATAATGAGTTACCATGATTCTTTATCAAGTGCCAACAGGGCACTTGGAGTGGCACAATAGAAGATATGGGCCCTGCCTTAAGAACTTTATGAGCCATGGTAGATTCCCACCTCAGAAAAGGCTCCTACCAACTGGAACAGAGAGGATGCTCTGTTGATGAGGATGCTGCCCACGGATAGGGATCTTCTGGATTCAAGTCCCTCAGCTGGATGCTTGCACAGATTAATGGTGCAGATGGCCAAACTGATGTCAGCCCAGCCACCTCCACACAGCCAGCGTGTCCGGACCTGATCCACAAACACCAGGAGGCCACAGATTTGAGCTACAAAATGGCAGCCTCTGCACAATGGGACATTGCACGCACCATACATGCAAGGTCACACTGTGCAGCAGCTGCCCTGTTGTGGGTCAGGGAGTAATCAGACACATTTGGGGGCAGGAAGCATCATCTGGCAGGCTAAATCCAACCCACTGGACCAGTGACTCTGTACGTTGATGGCACAACCCCATTTGGGGTCATAACCCAGAGCTTGGGAAACGCTGCCATAGAACTTCCCCAAAATAATTCCTAGAACCGTGATTTTAGAAAAACATCCCATCTTGATTTACAAACTGCCAGTGATGGAGAATCCACCTCAACCCATGGTAAGTTGTTCCAATGGTTGCTCACTCTCACTGTTAAAAACTTTCCCTTTATTGCCACTCTGAATTTGTCTAGCTTGAACTTCCAGCCATTGGATTGTATCATACCTTTCTCTGCTGGATTGAAGAGCCCATTCTTAACATTTGTTCCCCATGCAGATACTCATAGACTGTAATCAAGTCACTCCTTAACCTTCGCTTCGTTAATCTAAATCGTTTGAGCTCCTTGGGCCTTTCACCATTAAGCATGTTTTCTAATCCTTTAATCAACCTTTTAGGTTGTAAAATGCTTTGCTATGATTTTGTTCACTTCTGGCTCACAGCTAGGATGGTACCTGTCAAAGCCTGCAGACACAGTTCTCCAGCCACGCTGGCACGTGCTGGTTGGATATAGAGCTCACAGATCAGTTGCTGTAAAATCTCCAGCTATTTCCAGACAGTTTGAATGATTGCGAAGCAAACTGCAACCCTGTTCAGGGTGCCTGTCGCTGCTCATAGCACCAGCTTTTTGTAGTAGATTTTTCCTTATGCTCTGGTTTGTTTGTGGCTAATTTTTTGCGGAAACTTCGTACCAGTTTTTCAATAACTGGTGCCACTGGTTCAGATAGCAAGGTGGTAAAATGTCTGTGCCTGGCCTGCATTAGAGCTTTCACTGCTAGTGGCAGTAGCACAGATACAGTGCTGCTGGAAAACAGCTAAGAAACATCCTAGGGAGTAGCTGCACCTCAGTTGTTCTCCAGGGTGTAATTAATAATACCCATGCCACAGGTAGCCTGTTTGCTCATGGGGAAAGCAGTGTATGTTTTTCAACAGCAGACACCAAGGTTTCCAGAAGTGACTGGTGGTTTTGGATGCCCAACTGAGACTCCTTAAAAAGGCACTATGTGAGCATCAGTCCCTTTCAGGTGTGCTGAGTAAGGGCCCCCATAATCCCTAGCCACATTTGAAATTCTTGAGCACAGGACCTACCTGCCGTTAGAACCAACCCTTCCAACTCCTATTTAGGTAAAACTTCCAGAAGCTTCTCTGTGAATTTTGTCTCAAGAGACATGTGAAGCATTCCACTCAGTTGCAACTTGAGGTTGCTCAGCACATTGAGGATCAGGCCCCCTGTAAGCACTGCAGGATGTGCACTTCACTTCATTGATGGTATGTTGTCTTGACTGAACAACAGCTTTTAAATGATCTAGCTCTGAGTATTCCTTTCTCCTGGAGGGAGCAATGTATCCTCTTAAAGTTAGTGTGGGTTGCTGAAAACCTTATGTGCTAGAAGTAGGGGCACTGGGGGTGCTGCCACACACTTTGGCTTGAAATGGTTTCCATCGTATCCAGGGTTTACAGTTTGGTTCAGTGGCTTTCAGCACCCCCACTATACAAATTGTTCCTGCAGCCCTGTTAAAAACCCAAACTCACTTTCAGCCATCACTAAAAGTATTCCCCAAATCCACCTCTGCGAGCTGCCCTTGTTATCTGCAGGCTGTGGTCAGAGGTTGCTAGATAGGATTAAGCCAGTGGGAGGCAAGGGGAAAATGCCTCTTTTATGGACCTTTTCATTTGGCGGCTGGACAAGAGTGTAAAAGGTGTAAATGGATTACTGTCCATGGTTCATTCATTCACCTCCCATGGTAAAGGGAAAAGTTATTAGTAGATATATAGCCAGTAATAAGCTAATTATATCCCGGACAGTTGGGAGATGTGACAAGAAGGTAGTTTGTATGTAAGATATAACTGCAGTGGTGTGTTAAAGATTACGAATTCATATTGATTTAATAATTCTGTGGCAATTTAGTTCAATGGTGGAGACTGTTCGTTCTGTGGACTTCTCCAGCTGTAGAGGTGTATTGTACAAAGCCAGCAGCTCGAGATTGCTTGCCTGTCTGCTTCCGGACACTGACGGATGAGCATGCCCTGGGAGTAGCTATCTCAAGTCAAAATATCCTGTTGCACAGGAACTCAGTGCTTCAGGCTTTCTTCAGCTCTGCATTCGCTGCTGTCTCCCATGACATCTGCATTCTGACTCTGACTGACGTGTGCGCCAATAACCTACCTGCATGTTAGTCACAAAATGCCTCATCAGGGAAAATTTATAGGAAATTAAAGATAAAATGTTACTATGACAAGATTTCTTCCCTCCACCCCCCATCTCCAAATTATTTTAACAAGACCATCTTGCTGGGCTAGAATCTCAGCTGGTGTCAAGCAGGGTAGATTAATTGAAGATAATGGAGCTATGCTGATTTACACCAGATGAGGATCTGCCCTTTCCCCTGTTTTAAATACCTATATCCAGCCCCCTTTAAATGGCTAAGGGGAGACTGAAATTCTGCACATGTATTAAATGAGTACAGCGAGCTGGTGGGGCTGAGCCTTGTCCCAGAGCACTGTTGTCCACATCAGAAAAACAGCACCACAGCCAGCATTAGCTGGCACCTTTGTTCACAGCCTTGGCAGAGAAGCTGACAACTGAATAGGCCCATGGAAACTGATGGGCAGGGAGAGTGGGAAACTTGCAGCCAAAATTATTTGAATTCTGGGGTTCAAACAATGGAACTAGCAGCTCCTACACAGAGGTCATTTCACCCTCTGACAAGCTTCCTCTCATCCGCCAGAGGGGACAATGAGCTAGCCCCACTTACCGCCAGCGTCGGACTGTACAAATGCGTTATAGTCTTTGATCATGCCATGCATGTTTCCAGCGTATATACTCTGGAGTTCAGGGCATGTGACTGAGAACTGGATGTGTGCCTTGTGGGTGATACTGAAAGTGAATTGGTCCTGGAGCTGAGAGGTCTCCAATCTGTTGTTTGCTAGGTTAGAGACGTGAACTGAGACTGAGGTGGATTTTAATGAGCCTTGATTATTAGTAATTATGTTGGTAGGAAATGTCCAGGAGCAACATTAACTCTAAGTTTACAAAGAATTTTGTTAGGGGTGTGTGCGTATGTGTGTGTGCACGCGTGCACATGTAAATATCCTCCTAACAAAATTCAAATATGTGTTATGTATGCTGACTTGTTTATATTAATCATGTATTGATATTTCATTATAGGCAAGGACTTCTGCTAGTTACTAACTAGCTCCATGTCTGGTTACGTGCCCTATAAAGCAGATTATTTGGAATTAAAAGGGAAATATATAGCCATATGAATTTTTAGTGGATTTTTTTTTTCAGTTTTATTGGGGGGGAAAATTCCATATAAAGTCCAAAGTTACACAGATATGGAGCAATTTAGAGCAAAGCAGTTGGATTTTACAGCTGAGATCAGGAGACAGTGGCAGATTAGGTTAACTAAACTTCTAGGAGAGTGATAACTATAACTCTTACAAATGATTTAACCTTCATGTGCAGGTTTTGAGGTGTGCATATGTATGTTAAATTCTGCTACATTAAATGCAGTCAGTGTCTGGGCACTGCAGGTCCCTGGGTGCTAACATGCTGCACAAATGCTTTTGGTTCAATGTTCTTTTCCACCATTCAGCTCCCTTGAAGATTTCTATCTTCTAAGGCAATTTGCTGCTTCTAAATAGGTCCAGATACCTATTGTGGTCAGGAGAGGTTTCTTCAGACTCACTAGGCTTAATCCTGTAGCAGAGATTATGAGACGCTTCTTATGGCATTGATTAAATATTTTCCACTCTCCTGCTTGCAACTCTGTAATTGAACTTAGCTGTGTTAACAAGCAGACTATAGTTGCAGATCTGCAGTGGAGATACACCTTCCCAGATCTCCATGAGATGGTCACAGATAGGGCTTGGTCTAAAACTCATGGAAGTCAACGAGTGTCTGTTTATTGACTTCAGTGGGCTTTGGATCAGGCCCGCAGATCTTTGGGGCAGTGATGTGTGTATTTATACAGTCCCTACCACCTCAGGGCCCTGATCCTGATTCCTCCACCAATCAATTCATCATAATAAGCTGCATGGGCCAGCAGGGAAGCTTGCACTTTGAGTTTTCTCAGAGGCTGGGAAACCTGTTTGGGATGGCAGAGAAGAGGGAAAGACTATAAAGATATTTTTGATCATGGAGGATATGGCCAAACCCTGAATCCATCCCAACCCTGAACATCTCCAGGGGAAATTGACCTCTATTTAGTGTGTGACAACAACCCCATATGGCATAGCCCCTGGGTGGTCTCCTCTAGGTGGGAGTGGAGTGGTGTCACCGTGGTTAATGCAATTGATGACCGGCCGGCGCTAGGGTTGTCTAGCATCCCTTGTCCTAGCAGTGTTTTCATAACCTCGACATGCACAGTAATTGGCGGGTTTTTTAAGGTGATTTGCTTTCCCAAGCTGATTTTTAGTTGACCGTATTCGCCAGCATTGTGCTATTATTATTTCTGTCCCATTTCCAAAAATAACTTAATAGCAGTCTCCAGTCACTAACTATATACCTGTTATTTGCAGCCCACGGAGAGGGAGAGACCAAGGCAGTTCAGAAACAGGCGCTCCTCCCTCTGGGAATAATTTATTCCTGTTCACTGTTGCAGGAGTAAACCAAATAAAATCTCGGCCTGAGAAATCATTTAACATGCAGGTGGGCAGAGAATCTGCTGAGGGCAGGAGCAGTGTGTTTGCAGGCTCCCTTTATCATCTGCTGCTTCTTGCCACACCAGAAAGCAACATGGAGAAAAGACTCATCAGACTCTTTGAGCCTGAACATAACCTAAGTTCCCCCCATTCAAATAACACAGCAGTGCCACCTGTGCAGACTGCACATCCCATGAGACAGTGCTCCACCTTGATTCAAGAACGGCAGTAATCGAAGGAGGCAGCAGGGTCAAGTGGATAAAGAACAGGACTGAGGATATGTCTACATTGCAGGGCTGCTGCGGCACAGCTATGCACTGTAACGCTGGAGCGTAGACACTGTCTACATCAGCTGAAGGGTTTTTTCTGTCCGGGTAGTTATCCGTCTCTCTGAGAGGCAGTAGATAGGCAGACAGAAGAGTCCTTCCATCAACTTCGCTGTATGTACACCAACAGTTACATTGACCTAAGTCTGGTGCTCAGGGTGTGAAATTTTTCACGTAGTCACGATGATCTACCTTTTGAGTATAGACCAGGCCTGAGAGTTAGGAGACCTGATTCTATGCCCATCTCTGCTGCTGACTCATTTGGATCTTTGGCAAGTCACTTACTGTTTCTGGGCCTCAGTTTCCCTATCTGTAAACTGTAGGTAAAGATGCCCTCCTCTTGTAGGGTGGATTGAAATCTTTGGATACAAAGTGCTAATTATTATTGTTCTATTAATTATTACTTGGATCCAGATGGAACACTGTATGTTGGGTTTTGTACCTCTGAGTTCAAGATGGAGGACAGCTTCACTTTGCTCCATTGAACGTGAATTAAGTGCAACCTTGGAGCAGCCTGCGTCAGCTGGGTAGTTTGTGTGTCCTTGTCGTGTACTGCATGCACGGAATGAAAACACAGATTCAAAGACTGGCACTGGCTAGCAACAAGCAGCGTTGGCTACCACTGTGCAGATTACCTGTAACAGGTCAGTACACCAGGCAGCATCAGCTGAAGAATCTGAACAACACTCCTCTGGAGAGGAGGGGGAATAAAAATCTCAGGAATGCACATGGTGCTCTCTGAATAAAGAATAACGAGGCTTTGGAAATGCCCTTTATTGGCTCAACACCTCTGCTCTTGAGGGCAGGGTGACTTACCCCAGGTATGTTAACAAAGAACATCCTGTGGTTGGAGAGATTTAGATTTATGTAACTTTTCTGGGCAAGCCAAAGAACATAATAAACGGAGTCCTTTAACTTTGGGGCATGATATGGCTGGGCCTGTTCTGCTTCAGTGCATCATAGAGGTGGCTGCTTTGCATAGGGCGAATTCTTACAACCAGACATATTGGGAAAGACCGTGGGAGTCTTATTTCAGGCCTACAGGCGCTGTAGAAATGCAAGAGATTTTCACAGTTAGTTTTCACTTCTGCTCACCTGTATATCATGACTAGTATGTCGTGCGTATACATGATGTTGTTGTTTGTATTACTATCATGTGGAGAGGCCTCAGCTGAACTTGGCGGCCCATTGTGCTAGGTGCTCTATAGACACAGAGTGATAGTTAATTTCAACCCCAGAACTCTTGCTATCTAACTAGACAAGGTGGGAGGGGGAACAGAGGCAGGACAGGACTGTGTCAAGCTTGCATGGTAGGTCAGTGGCAGAGGTGGGGAAAAAAAACCCAGAGCTCTTGAGTTCCAGCCTTAGTGCCCTAGCTACCAGACCATGATACATTTCTCTGTCATGCCTGTCTTCCAAAGACCCCAAACCTCTCCGAATCAGTGATGCATCTCTCTGTATAGTGTATCTTCTTCCTCCTCAGAAATGCGGCCACTGCTGGGGAAGAATGTTGCAGTTGCTCAACAGCGCACTTTGCACAAGAACACCTTGCACAGTTCAAACTGTAGCGGAAATACAGAAAGCAGAACCTAAGGGCTAGTCTACACTGGCAATGTTAAAGTGCTGCTGCGGCAGCACCTTAACATGGCTTGTGTAGCCACGGCGGAGTTCTAAAAAACCCACCTCCACAAGGGGCGTAGCTCCCAGCCCTGGTCCACTGCTTATACTGGCAAGTTTCAGCCTGAAACTTACAGCACTGAGGGAGGTGTTTGCAGCGCTCAGGTGAGCGAGAAAGTTGCAGCGCTGTAAAGTGCCAGTGTAGACAAGCCCCAATTGTCATATTGGAATGTGTCTCAGAAACAAAAGATTAAACATCTTCTCTTTAGGACTTGTATCGCGGTTCCCTTAATGTCCACAAGCTCTTAGGACTCTGGCTTTCTGTCCACAGTAGCCTAGCAGATTTGAACTCAGAACTGACTGTTGCTAATAAAACACCCAATGAAATACTCTGAGATTGTGCCTTTGTGATGTGTGTTCTGTCCAAAGACAGCTGTGTTGCTTTTCAGACCATTTCCTTATTAGTATCAAGCTGCCAGCATCTCGTCAGTTGTTCATTCACAGTGCAGATTTGAGTGCTCTAGTCATTCCTTCTTTTTCTGCTACGTTCATGTTGCATCATTTGTTTCCATAGGTCATGGCCAGCTTGAAAGCAGACATGGAAACAGGTGTGAGCTGTTTTTGTAAAGTCAAATAGAAGAGGCTGTATGGGGATCAGGTAAGGAACGCTGGAGCGACTGATCGCCCAACGTGAAGACATAATCCTCCGGCAACTTTCCTTCCTCCCGCCCTACTCCAGACTATTAAAAACATACACACCATGGACGCTGCAAATGGAAAAAGGCCCGTTATGTCATTTAAGCCATCTCCTTGTCTGTAACGTGATTGAAGAATGCTGTAAACAGGCTACAATTTGTTTATAGTCTGACTCCCTTTGGTACTAACATACTTGGGTCTTGTCTACACTAGGGGCTTTGCCAGTACAGTCATACTGGTAAAATTAACCGGCAAAACTCTCTCGTGTGTACACGCTGTTAGACTGGGATAACTGTTTATACCAGTATCGCTTATGCTGTATTATACTGTAGCATTACACTGCCATAAGCTGTACTGCTATAAGCACAGTGAGGTGCATATAATTGCAATAGTCTACACCAGGGCTTATACCGGCATATCTGTGTCCGTAAAAAATCACAGACCTAACTCGCATCGCTATTGCAGTAGAACTTTTAGGTGTAGACCAGTCCTTAATTTATTTCTTTAAAGATGTCTATATTCTGCCTTTCAGTGTTTCTCTGCGGGTGAAATTCAGCCCCAGTGCTACAGACCACTTCAGTCCCACTTAAACCCTTTTTACTCATGTGCATAGAAACATGACAACAGGGCAACAGCACAATTAGAAGGATCTCTCAAACCAAGCTGCTCTGCATCAGCCATTGTGTAAGTCCAGTTGTGCCCACCACATTGAGCTGTCCAGAAAAACCAAAAAAATAGCGTGCACCATGATACAAAAGTCACAGCCACCTCTAGAGATACCTAGGGCATCACGTGTCTTTTTACAGCAGTGATGGAATCCTGCATCCATCTTAAGCAAGGCAAGACTCATTGACATGCAAGGGTCCACGCCAGAGTCATTGCACATGCACTGTATAGGTGGAAGAAAAAAGACACAGCTTTTACCAATTAGCATATGTTTATGCCGGAGCTGCCAAGAGTTGCTTGACTTGCTTCTAGCTTTAGGTACAGTACATGGTTGGGTGTGCCTGCCCTAAATACAGAATGAGCTTCACTGATGTGAAATCAGATTGAAGACCATTAAGTGGAGACATCAATAAGGCCTCAAGAGCTACTTGCAAGCGCGTTACACCATTTTCCATTGTGGAAGTCCTTGTAACATTTTGCTTTACCACTCTCTAGTCCTTTAACAGGCCAAATGCTGAAGTTCTTATTCCAGCAGAGATTCAGAGTAAGGACTGCAGGATTTGGGCCATGGCCATGATGAATATTAAACAGCTGAAGAATTCCCCTGCTAAGAAAAGTCCTAGGTGTTAACAAAGGATTGCTGTGAACCACTTTGTAATGGTTTATTAATGTTCTTCCTAGGGGGCTGATGCTCAGATAAAGTCCATTACAGTGTGTCTTAGTTTAGAAGCTGCAATTTTATTAAATTTAATTATCTTCCCCTTTAAGCTTTAAATAGGAGAGTGATTTCAAAGCAAGAGTGACTTCTATTTTGCATTTAACTTTGTTTTCCTGTGGGAGTTAGGTGCATCCAAGAAAACGCCCCAGTTTCTTGTATTTTGTCTGGCATTAATTATTAAGCCTATCTTATTATTTTTTTTGAGGGGAGGGGAGGGCTTAACTCATTATGTTTGGATGTTTGTGGTTGGCAATACTGATGCTGTTTTACAAACTCATTGATAGGTGCAGTATCTTTCCCCAAAGAGAACACATTTAAGAAGCATGTAATATCGCAGATTTTTAAGGCCAGAAAAGGACCATTTATAACACATGCATAGCATAGCACAGGCCATAGGATTTCATCCAGGGAATTCTAGCCTAGTAATGGGGGAAAACGGGGAGTGTAAATTGTGTGCAGTGATAAAAGATTATATGGTAGTGGGGAACTGGCTTGATTCCCTTTGTTTCTAGACAGTCAGATGTTTGGGTTTTTAAAAGGTGTAGAATTTCTGTAAAGAAAGTGCCCTATCATTTTGGGAGGTGCTATTATTCTTACATTAGCAAATGTTTATATTATGGTATGGGACAGTGGCGCTGGGTGCTGTACAAACAGAACCCCAACAGTCTCTGCCCCAGCAGGATTAGGTGAACTACACTGAGACACACTTCTAATTCTTTCTAAAGTTAGTTTTATTTTATTGTTCTTTCCAGCATCACTAAGAACTCATATGCTGACTCCCTGCAGCTGTAAAATAATACATGAAACCTTTACATGAGGGGCGACTTTCATTTAAACCACACACACAAAAAGTCCCTGAGAATTGCCACAGATGCAAAAACAGCTACAGCACAATGGATTCTAAATGGCTAGAGCATAAGCTCTCCAGAATGCAATGCTGATAAATTGAGTCCTTTATCTTCAAAGATAATTGCATCTGTGAGAGGAGGATTTGATCTGCCACTTTGCGTCACAAGATATTAATTCTGCAAGACTAACACTTACAAACAAGAACTCCAAAGACGGCATGCATAGACTACCAGATTTTATACATATGTGTGTGTGTGTATGATATACACACCCACCCACACACACACACACGGACACTGAGATTGTGGCAAGGGGAAGCCCTTGGACTTTGTTCTTTACACAACTATGCAAGTTAGCACAGGCCAAATCTTCTTACTTGGTGTAAATGAGAACAGTGAAGTTTACCCCATGGTGCTTTTGGATCCACTATTACAGCTAAATACGATTTGTGATAGTGGACTGTGTATTTGGAGCTGGACAGTCACATAAGATTTGCAGGAGTGTTCCAGATAATCACACACATAGCCGATGAGAGACCCCCATCAAATTTAAATTAAATTTTGGTCTAAGATGATAAAATCTCTCAAATGTCTGATCTTGCCAGATTTCCACCTGACCCCAGCACTGTCAAACCTAAATCCCCAGCAGATCATTCCTTGAAATTAATGTTGATCTGGATCTGAATCTGATCTGGATCCCAGGACTAGCTCCTCTTCCCAGCTTTACTTTTTACTCTGGGTTAGAATTTACAGAGGCAAGTCAAATAAAGTGTTGCCTAATCTTGTCAAGAAATGTGAGGAGACTGCTCCTGAGTAGTGGAAAGTACCCTTCCTTTGTTACAAATATACCCAGTGCCTGCCAGGGGCAGTGGGGAAAGGAGTACTCCAAACATGTTGCAGCTCATTTTCTCCCCGCCCCCCCAGCAGATTGTTTCCTGCAGCAAACGCTACTTGAAAGAAGCAGAAATAAGACAGATAAATAAACCCCAGTGCTTCTGCGGAAATCCAATTACTGCTGCTGAATATGCAGCATGCCAATATCTCAGCCACTCAAATGGCATTGCCTGCTGCATGCCTAAGTGGAGTTGAAGGAAACAGTGGTTTGCAAGGATCACCTGACCTTGCATCAAACTTTACAAATTACAATAGTGAACTGCCAACCCTCAGACAGACATGGGACAAGAAGCTAGGATGTGGTGGGGAGGTATAGCTCAGCAGGCCTGCTAAACCCAGGGTTGTGAGTTCAATCCTTGAGAGAGCCATTTAGGGAACTGGGGTAAAAATCTGCCTAGGGATTGGCCAGATTGGTTCTGCTTTGAGCAGGGGGTTAGATTAAATTACCTTCTGAGGTCCCTTCCAACCCTGATATTCTAGGGGGGCAGAACAGATCCTCAGTTGACTACAATGGAGCTGTGCCAATTTACACTAGCTGAGAATCTGGTCTCACCTCACCTTTGGGAGTGGGCTCCAAAGTTTAATTCTTGAGCCCTCAGGGAGAGGATGCTGATCCCTCACATTTCTGCCTGGTGATTGCTTCCCATTCAATTCTACTAGCGAGGCAGCATCGCGAGTGGATAGCGTTCTGGACAGGGACTTGGGTTCTTATCTCAGTTCTGTTGCTGGCCTGTGCCTCTCTGTAAATGGAGGTAAGGAGACTGACCTCCCTGGTAAAGCACTTTGAGATCTACTGATGAAAAGGCCTAGGTATTATCATTATTACTCAAGAAACCAGGGAGAGAGTCCCTCTGAGGTCCCAATCCTGTAATGAGTCCCATGCAGGCAGACCCCTGTGCCCTCGTAAAACACATTGGAGGATCGGGGCCTCACTGACATTAGGATCCAAGTCAAGTCAGTGGAAGATGCTGCTAGCATATCACGCAAAAGCTATGTAAAAAGTAGTTAACACATTATGGGCTTGCTCTGTCTTTCATTAAAGTGGGTGGGAAAACTCCCCTTTCAAACTCCTGTCAATCCCTATATTTCTTGCTAGGGAAAAGAGCTGCTTTAAATATTTCAGCAAAGGCGTTTGAGTTTATTAAAGATGGAATGGCAAAGAGTTCATGAAAGTCCGCTTGAGCTGGCCAGTAGTCTGTTAACGATTAGTTCAATCCTCCTATCCTTACTCCGGTCAACTCCAAAGTGAAGACTTAGGCCCAGATCTTGGCGTGAGCTCTCCACAGCTTGCACCAAGCGGAGATCATTGCAGGGTCATGGCCATAAAAATGGCAGAGACGTGTACATTTTAAATAGTGAATGACCGCGATGGCACAGTAGTTTAGTTTAATTGTTTGTTAAGAGCCGCGTGTGCTCAGTGGTAGCTAATATTGCAGGAAACCACAGGCCTAGGATTAAGAGGCTGCATGGTACACCAGCTGCTGTAAGTAACTTACTGGTCAGGGTGTGTTAGTCACCCTCCTCTGTGCTTGGTCCACAGAGGATGTGAGTCTGGTACATCCCCAAGCTATAGAGCCCTGTCTGGTTAACTCAGAGAGGTGGAAAAACTGTGGCCCGTGGGCCACATCCAGCCTGCAGAACCATCCTGCCTGGCCCTTGAGTTTCCGACCAGGGAGCCCAGCTCCTGGCCCCTCCCCTGCTGTTCCCCCTCCCCCACAGCCTCAGTTTGTGGCGCTGCCAGAGCTCTGAGCAGTGGGGCTGAGAGCTCCTGTTGGGTAGCGTGGCTGCGAGAGTCACCGGCCTGCCCCGGTGCTCTAGACTCCGCAGTGGTGTGGCTGGCTTCTGAGCACCAGAAAATGAAATAATGGTGGAAAAACTGTAAGATGGTGGGGGGGAATGGATTAATTCCAGTTGGTAGGACCGTGGGAATGAGCTGAAGAGAGGATTCAGAAGTGGGGTTTTTTCCTCACTCTGGGATGTTCTGAATTTCTTTTTTCATTAAACTGCCTGGATTTTCCAAAATGTCCAGTTTGGGGCACAAACCAGCCAAACCAGGAAATTCTGATTCAAGACACAGGTGCCCAGTTCTGGCCTTTCTGAGTGACCTTGGGTAAGTCACTTTGCCGCTTTGTGCCTCAGCTTTCCTGTCTGTAAAATGGGGATACTGACACTGACCTTCTTTGTAAAGTCCTTTGAGATCTACTGATGGAAAGTGCTGTAAAGAGCGACGTACTATGATTATTGATTGTTAGCTACTCCTGAAGTCAATGGACGATAAATGCAGGTATTCCAGGGCAGAATTTGTCTCATTATATTCTGTACAGTGGTGCTGAGACCCTGCGTTTCCCATTGACTTCAGATGGAGTTGTGAGTGCTCAACACCTGTGAAAATCAGGTCCTAAAATTTCCTCCCCCCACACTCACAACTTCACAAGGATGGTGACAATAACTTTGAATTTCCTGGGATAGGTAAGTTTACACCTCCTACCCATTACACAGCTATTTAAAAATGACTTTCTTTTTCTGCCGGCAGACTCTGCAGTGATTTTCAGTTCTCCTTGCAGATGTGCTGAACTCTTGTAAAACTATCTGACACCAGCTGACAGAACAGAGATGTGTTTGGAAACTATAGAGCAGTGTAACCAGTCCAATGGTTAAGGCCTCTTTTGCATTCCCCCCTCACTCTCCTTCCCCTAGCATAAGCTGTGACATATCTTTAAACAGAAAGGTTTTGTGCCCGCTAAAAGGAAATGACCAAACAGGAAAAACTGGCAAACTAAACAAACAGCAATCAGACAGAACTTTTTGAAATGCTTCTTTAACACCTTGCGTGAACTGTTAGTTTCTTAGAACCCATGAGAAAGTTTTACTTGGACATGTTGGAATTGATTTTTCATGTTAATTAGAAGCCTAAATTCTCACTGAAATAAATGGGTTTTTCTTTGCGGAGAAAGCTTGCAGAACCACAGACCTCCTGGAAAAATTATTACAACTCTGGGCCTGATTCTGCCAATACTTATGCATGTGAGTTAGATCCCAATCCTGCAGACAGATGCACCCGTTTAACACGCTTGCAAGTAACCCCGTTGTGCATAAAACAGTTGTCAACCACAAACATTCAAAAATCATGTCATGGCTCTAAAAATCATGACTGACTTTCACTGACCTTTGTAAAGGGTTGAGAGCTATTCATGAAAAGTGCTATATAAGAGCTAGGTATTATTAAGTAATATTATTTGATTAAGAAAAGACGGTTTCTAAAAAAAAAAGGGTTCTCTGGCTTCCCAGCTTTTAGCATGCACTCGATTCACATTGCCAAGTTTTTTCTCTGCAACTGTGAGGGCTAGAAACTTACTTAAAAAAAGAAAGTTCAGAATCTCATGAAATCATTTGACTCCAGGAGCTGGGCCTTTAAGAAAAACACCAACTATCATGAGACATGCAATAGGATCAGGAGAGTTGGCAAGGCAGGACTAAGGTTAACCACAGGTGGGCCTGTCAGGGCCTTCGCATTGCATATGCCCCTTTGTAATCAATCAGTGTTGGTCACTTGCTATTGAAGTTCTAGGTTTTGATCACGACTTCGTGTATAGGCTTTTTTCACAGGGGACCAACTCTTACCGGCAGTCGGTTCGGTGCCAGAATAAAGAGTAAACACCCAGGCTTGCGCCCCAAATGAAGTTCTCATGAGATCCTCCAGATTTGTTATTTATTAATTTTTTTAGCAGAATTGGCTCCCAGATTTCCCGCTTGCCATGTCTCATTTCAGCCTTGTAAACAGCCCGGTGAATATTGCAGGTCAGTGGGTAGCACGGGCCGTGCCCTGCTGGCTGCAATGCCCAGAGTCGCCTCCCGCTCTGCAAAAACGAATTGCGTTGGAGAAAAAAAAAATTCCTGCCGATAAAAGAAAAGGGCAAGCAGCAGCGCCGGGGCGGCGTGTGAATGGACCCAGCACGTTGGCTGCTTCGCAGCGCGGTGCAGTGCAGAGCAGAGCAGAGCAGAGGCTTTGGCCCCGACCCCTTGCAGGAGCCCGGGGACTCGACTGTTGCAAGCCAAGCTGTTTGGTGCAAGCCGGGCTGCTGGGAAGCTTTGGGGAATCGCTGCTATCAATCTCCCTGCCCCCGGTCCCTCCCCACCCCGGCCCGCAGGGGAGGAGCAGGCAGGCTGCAGGAGCAGCCGCCGCCAGAGCCGGATTGCAAACTTGCTCCTTTGCAAAGGCTCCGGCGAAGAGAGCAGCAGCCGCAGACAGACATCTTAGAAAGGGAGAGAGGAGAGGCGAGGAGGTTTCCGGGGAAAACAGCCCCCTTGGCTCTGGATTATAAACACAGCAGCAGATGGAAGGGGACAGAAACCGAGCCGCGCGCTCCTCCTCCAGCAGTTGATCCAGGGGATATTTGGATTGTTTTTTCTCTTCCCCCTCCAAACGCACTTGCTCATTTCCTTCCCAAACTCCCCCCCCCATTACTTTACGGATCCTCGTTATACCAGGAGAGAAGAAGGAGGAAGATTTGAAAGAAGAAGCAATTAGCAAAGGCACTAGGTAAGGGGGGGTTCCCCCCCCGCAGACTTACTTTCTCCAAAACAAGCACGGGGGGTGGGGATCCTTCTTGGCTGGTGTGTGATTAAGGGAGAGGGGGGCTTTGCGTGCCAGAAGGAGCTGAATGGATAACAGTCACTTTAAGTGCATTCGTTCCTTTAAAAACAAAACAAACCAAAAACCACCCGGCCAAACAATCCCCAGAAGATTGGCGTGTGTCTGCAAAGCGATCAGGGTAATTCGGACTTTTCCCCGGCAGCCCTTCCTGTCCCACATCTTGGCTTGTATTCTGACCGCTCTATCGAAAACATAACATGCTTGGCCTGGGGTGGCAGAACCCGGCCCCATAGCGTCTAGACTGGGATCCCCTGCAACTAGATCTCTGGGGGTGGGGGGTGATCTGCTGAGCAACTGCTTGGCTAACTCCTGCTTTAAAAGGAGGAAGGATTTAAAAAAAAAACCCACCAACCTGTCTAGGAGAGAGAGAGAACTATTCTCCCTGTCCTAAGGTCGATGTAATTGATCTTCCTCCCCACCCCAAATGCTCCATAATGAAAGGATGAGGGGTGGGGGTGAGGAAAGGAAGGAGTTGGTTATAGCCCTTGTTAATTGGCAGTGCTCATTAACTGGGGAGAAAGGCTTGGCATCTGCACACAGAGTGGAACTTGTCCATACAGCATCCTAGAGGGAAAAGCATGAACTGGCAAGGCCTTTGCTCTCCCTTCCACACCCAGCTGAAATCTATATGAGGTGGGAAGAGGGGTGGGGAAGGAGTTTGAGAGAAGGAGAAACCACATACAACTATCAATAGTCTCCGAATCCAGAGGAGATCATTGTGAATTGTGGGAGCAAATGAACTGAGGAATGCTTATTTTAGGCAGGTGTGTGTGGCTCTGTATAACTGAGCGGCTGTTGTGTAATATCAAAATTGCAGTTGAAAGCTGCTTTGAACTAGGACGTTTTTCAAGGGACAATGAAGCTTCCTCTACCCGGCACGCTGTAGGCTTTCCTTTCATTTGAGCTGTGTTCTGTGGTACTTTGGAAAGTTGGCTTTGGTAAATCGATTCTTCTGCTCTTACCCTTGTGATCTTGTGTCACTTCTGTATCTTAAACCAAGAAGTGCTGGTGCCCTCCCCTTTCCACCCAGATTTCTCTCTGCCAAATGGCTGCCTGTGACATTCTTGTTGGGACCCCAGGGAGTATTTTTTTAAGGTCTATTAAAGATATTGAAGTGATTTTGAAACTGGAAGCGGAACATAGGGAAATGCAGTTGACTTGGCAGGATGTCTTGCGATGCAAGATGTATCGTTTCATTGTGCATGTAAATAGCTGGGCCTTTATTTTGTCCTTTATTTATTCATAGTTCTTATTTCTGTGGTTGTGTGTAGCCCTTTTGTTGTTGTTTATCTTTAGACTTTGACTGTCAGGTATATTTGAAGCTGGTGGCTTAATGCCTACATGAGATCCTAGCGAAAGCTATCTGTGTTAAAGACACAGCATGGAGCCAAGTGGAAATCTAGACCCAATAAAGTTTCTCACTGATACATTACATATTTATAGATGTGTTAGAGAAAATAGTGCAGTTACGGCCACTGCTGAGCAACTTTCATCCGTACAGAAATAAGAACTACAGAGGCCGCTTATCTGCAAATGTTGAGTTTAGTGGCTTATATGTAAATATTTATGATGGATAAACAGGGCTGGTCTGATGGTGTCTGGGCAACAAGTGTACATTCCACTTTTGAACTGTAATCTCTGGAGTGATAAAATGAAAACTGACAAAAAAGCAATTTCCTGTTCTCTCTCCTGACCTTAGGCTTGTTCCTTGAGAATGCACAAAGAGCAGACTCTCTCTGTGGTGAAGCCAACTGCTTCACTGTATTGGCTCACACTAGACTGGCTGGAGCAGCAGAAGCTACATGACTGTCTATCCCTTCTGTGGCTTCGTGGGCCTGGGGCTAGAGGTTACATTTTGACCCAGTGAGCCCAGCCCTGTTTCCACTACAGTAAGCTCTGTGTACTCTGCATGTGATTGGAAGGTACTTAATAGGATTGCAAAAACTTCTGTTTGTAGTCAAGGTGTGATCTGACCTCACTTTGTGTTCAGCTAAAGAATTTTGTATGAAAGAAACATGTTGATGCTTTAGGTGGGTGATAGCTCTGATATTTATTATTTTTTTTATTTTTATTTTCCCCAATCTCATTTTCTGTGAATGTGCATTTATGATTTGAACACTTCTGTGACCTCTGCTCCAGTGAGCTAGCCAGGAAAACACCAGCTGTTAAGGTTTAGCTATCTGCTGTTGATTATCAGTAACCTTGATAAATCTGTATAGATGCTAATGTGACTTCTAGGCATTGCGTAGCTGGATAGAGGTTCCCATTTGCTCCTAGCCTAGGATTTGTAAGGGTGGGTGAGAATATATCTAGTGTTAGCTTGCAGAGAAGAATAGGTACGTAATATTAAAAGTTTATAAGCCAGGAGTCACCTCATGCAGTCCAATCTCCACTGGTGTCAATGGCAACTTTGGGGAGGTCAATTAACCTCTGTCTACCTCTGCTTACCCAGCTGTATAATGGATAGAATGCCTACCTGTAAGAATTAATGTTTGCAGAGAGTTTTGAGATCTCTGAGATCATTGAAATACTATAGAAGAGCAGCACAACATAGGACAGTATTACACTGGAAATCCATGTGCAGTTATAGCCAATGCATTTGCAAAATTTACCTGGGTTATCGAAAGCAAATAAATGCAGTGAATTATCGCAGAGGTGAAAGTGTGTGTGTATGTAGGGGGATGAGCAGGTGGAATGGTATTGTCCACAGTGACTGAGAAAGGAGGTAACTGGGAGTGAGTCTGGGGGTGGGAAGAGAAGGGGACGGGAAGAGATAAAAACTCTATTTCAGCCACATTGAACTAATGACTAGACATCCCCAAGGAGATGTAAGAGAGGCAGGGAGAGTGGTTTTCCCCTTCGGATATGCGACAGGTCTGGAGTAGAAAGGTAGATCTGTGACTTGACCTCATAGAGTTGGTAGTCGAATTTGTGGTTGAAATTTCTTAGCGTTAAGGTGGAGCGGTAGAAGAGAAGGGGACCCAAGACCAGAGCCCTGTGAAATCCCCACAGAAAGTGGGATGAGGAGGATCCTCCAAAGGATACGCTGATTGTGATTAGAGTTGAAAAGGGCTCTCATGACTGCTCCTGTCTTGGCCTCCCTACCGATGCTAATGCGCCCAGTTTGGGGACAATCGTGACACTAGAACACAGAGAGGTTGAGAGGGTAATGGCTTATTGCAGAAGAAGTTGGATAAATGTAACCACTGCCAGGAGTTCTTATCACCACTTATCTGTATGGGTCAGGATGGACTGTGCATCTTGGCAGTGGCTCTTTAGATTCAGGAATCCTAAGGGGCCCCTTGCCAGGTGGTTGGGGAAAAACTGCCATGCTGTGACTTCACAGTCACATAACAGCTGTGGTCACAATCATGGTAATGCTGATGGCCTCCTTGGGAGGCTAATGGCAAACACTGCCTTAGGCGGGAGAGCAAGGAATTGGTTACTCAAAGGAATGAGTGTTCTCTGGAAGAGGTGGCTGTCCCCTCTCTTCCCTTCATTTGCAGAAGTGCAGTGGTTCCTGGTTCACTCCCTGGAGCACAGGATGTGAGGTTTCAGAAATGGACTCTAGAGCAACTAAAAGCTTCCCAAAGAGAGGATCCTGATTTAGAGAACAGCGTGTGATTAGAAAATCATTTAACAAATGCAGCTACTTTGCAATGTAGCCTCCCCTCAGAATACCACAGTAAAAGCTTTCTGGTCACAGTGGGGAATCTCAGGGTTGACAGATGAGAGATTGCGTAAAAGATGGGAGAAACCAGCCGGTTGTACCAGATAACCTCAGAACCTCCTTTTTCACTGTATGTCATAACTGTAAAACTGCTGGATATTTTGGGGCTGCCAAAACCTTAGCCAAGCGAAGAGAACATTTCTGTTGAGGGAAATGCGGGCAGGATGTAGAAAACTGGTGCAGGAAATGTGATACTTATGGTACAAAGAAGGGGGGTCCCCCTAAGATAGGGAGAACCCCTATGCAACAGTGTCTCATGGGGGGCACCTCTGGAGTTAATTGCTTTTGGTGTGCTTGGTCTTCTGCCTGGGACAGAGACTGTCAGTCAATATTTTTTTGGTAGTTATGAACTGTCATTGCATTTTATACCATGCAAGGGTTTGCTACGTTTGAGGCCATGTGTAAATAATTTCTTATGTAAAATTGCATAACTTGTTTTAGATTACCCAGAGTTCGTTATGAATGTGTGATCGCAGAACACCACTGTACTGAGCAAGTGTGTTGCTTTCAATTAATTTATTGGATGAGAAACCTGAATAAAAATAATAATACTTAGCACTTGCGTTTCACTTTGCACGTTTAAAATATACATTACAAGCTAATAACAAATCCTCAAACCCCTTGTGAAGGAAGAGGAAGAGATTATTATAGTTATTTACCAGGTGGGGTGGAACGAAAAACAAATAAATATTCAAAAGTGATTTTTTTTGGTGCCCAATTTGAGAGATCTTAAAGGGGCCTGAGTTTCAGAGGGCAGATACTTAGCACTTGATCCTGTTCCTGCCAAACCAAGTGGTCTTGTTCTGACCAAACCGCTAGGCATTGCTGGAAATTTAGCCTGTGAGGTCCAAGGCTTCAGAGTAATTCAGTTGAAGATCTAGTGAGCGTTATTAGATATTTGGCTGTGCGATATCTTTTGGTGTCTTTGGTCTGTCTGATACAACCTTAAACAGCTAGTTAGTTAACATAATAAATTTTTTTTTTTTTTACATTTCTTCTTGTTTTCAGTAACCCAAATTTAATGCACAGAAGTTTAACAATGTAATGGGGACAAAGTTTTTTATAACACAAGGTATAATTTTGCAATTGTTGCATAGCTATTAATTTTTACTTAAGGTGCATTACTAATATTTTATACTAAATGTAATGCTTCACTGCTAAATAGATGCTTACAATTTTCTATGAGGTGTATTGCATTCCCTGGCTGAGCAGCACTCTGTTTTAGCAAAAGAGTTAGTAACATAATTTTTACCAAGCTTTTTAGAGTTAATTTGCTTGTGATACTAATTCCACTTTTAACTACTTAGAAGCACAAATTTTAACAATCAGTAATTCCCTTTAACATAACAAAAAACATAAGTGTATAACAATTAAACCAAACAGTTTGAGGGTATTTACATTTTTATGACACTTTGTTGGGTCTGGGAGCCAAAGGTGGAAACCTGTTGAAATTTTTTTAGTTAGCTTTATGCAGAAATTGTTTTTAAACATTTTTATAACTATTTAAAAGTGCAAACAAGTTCATAAAAACCCAAACAAGAAACTGACATTTTGTTAACATTACCTTTACCGTAATGCTGAGGTTTCCCCTTACATTTTGTTTCTTTGAATAAAAAATAAAAATAAACGGACTAATAAAGAATTCTTTTTGTTTTCAGTTGCATTATTTGTTGAGGCAGAAATGTGTGTGTATATAACTGAGATCTTTTTGAGCTTTAAAAATAGATATTAATAATATTATGATGCTTATACCCCAGCCATAATATTAAAAGTGTGGTACCACTTATATGTATATATTTTAAAAAGGTATAAAATTGACTTTTGTTGCAACAAAATAAAAATAATAAACTAGCTTACTTACCAGATCAGTAGTTGGGGGTCAGCAGTGTTGTTAGATGTTTGGGTGCGTGTGTGGTCCAGCTCTGCGACACGTCCTCACGTGAGCCGCCCAATGACCACAAAACCCGTTAAGGGGCGAAGGCACCCGGCCAGGTTTTTTGTCAACAATGCACAGTAATAGCACCTGGCAGACTCTATGAGAATAGTAACTAATATGTGCCCATGACAATGGATGCAGCTTGGTGAGGTGAATGTAGCAATGATGCCCCCTGAAAAAGGGGGCTCGCGAAGAGGGGCATGAAGGAGGGAAGGACAGGGGTTTAGCAGACAGTGTGAGCATGTTGCAGTAGTAGACTCTGATACTGGGCATGAATCTGGTAGGAGATGGAAGGAAACAAAACCGAGCAGGAGGAAATGAGCAGGGATGGGTTAAGAGGCAGCATGGTCCAGTGGATAGGGATGCTGGACTGGGAGTCAGAAAGTTGGCATTCATATCCAGCTCTGTCCAGACCGTGGACGAGTAACATCCCCTCTCTCTGTGCCTTTGTTTCCCTTCCCACCCTTTGTCTCATCCATCTTGGTTGTAAGCCCTTTGAGGCAGGCACTTCCTCTTACTAGGCGTGTGTACAGGACCTGGTACAATGGGGGCTGGCACTTGGCTGGGACCGCCGGATGCTACTGGACCACTATGGATGTTTAAAAGATAGGAGGCCAGTGGAGGTGTTTGAGGAAGTGGGATGATGCAGTTGGAGTGGCAGGAGAAGGAAGGCATTAGGAGGTCGGCATAGGGAGCAGTCCTGCTCCTGCTAGAATGAGTTGTCTGGCCTTCACTGGGTGCAGGGTTGAGTTTTCCTAGCTATGCTGCAGTGGGGTATGGGAAGGGCAGAAAACAGGCTCCAACTGCAAGGTGAGAGATGCCCACGGTGGGGGCTGGAGTCTTAGCTGTAAAAGTGAAGAGAAAAGGACTGCCTCTAGCTGTGATACCGAGGAAGGGCCGGAACGTAGGATACGTTTACGTGACAGCCGCACAGCTGTGGCACTGCGGCTGTGCCGCTGTGATGCCATAGTGTAGGCGGAAGGGGTTTTTCCATCCGTGTAGGTGATCCACCTCTGTGAGAGGTGGTTGCCAGGTTGACGGAAGAATCCTTCAGGGCATAACATTTTTCACAGCTCCAAGCGATGTAGCCAGCTCAGCCTCAGCTGTAAGTATAGGCCTGCTCTTTGTGAGAACGGGGTTGTGAGGGGGAAAAGGGTGAGCAGACAGGCGTCAAAGTAAGTGCCAAGGTGCTATGCCTCCTGAGTGACCCTGGCGATGATAATAACACTTAGCTCTATGAAGCACTTTCTATTTTCAGAATACTGAACAAACATTAGCTAATGTAAAGGAGAGCGGCGCTGGCTCGTTACTGGGAATTGAAGTAACTCCAAATTAACTTTATGATCCATGAAACTGAAGTTTATTTAAAAAAATAATAATTTGAGTGAAAACACTGACATTTTCAAGAGTAGCTGAATGCATCGGTTGTTTGATGTCTTCCATTTTTTTTTTCTTTTCGCCTGTGTTTTTTGGCTCGGGAACCAATTATAGGCAATATCAGCTTACGCTTGGATTTGAACCTACGTTGCTCTTTAGTCCGCCAAAAGATTTTTCTCTTAACCCTGATGCCATAATGTTTGATTTAGAAGGGTTGGCAGCAACTTTTCTTTCTTTGGGTGTGCTTGCTGTTAAGTGTAGGGAAACTCTTCAGAACTGTGTGACACCTTTAAAAGAAATTATCCTAAAGTCGGTCATGTTAAATATGATCCAGCTGTGTTTTCTAGAAGATTTTTCACGCAGACTGTATCTTGGGACACTTCATGGCACAAAAACTTAGGAGGCAGCAGAGGTGTATGAATTGTGGGTGATGTTGTATGACAGTTTTAAAGCATTCAGTCATGAGGCCAGTGTCCGAGAGAGGAGAGAGAGAAAGATGGTAGGGGCTCTGTAGGAGGAGGCTCCTGGATTTACTGAAGGGTTAGAGGGGGTAGCTGTTGCTGGAATACACTGAGAAAGAAGTCAGGAGGTGACAAGAAGATTCTAGTAGTCTGGAGTAGATCCCTGGAGAAAGCCATTTCTGAGATGAATGGGGAGCCAGTGTTTGTGTGGTGTGGCTGAAGAGTGTTTACTTCGAGAGGACACATGGAGGATGACATGAGAGATCCAAAGACAGGAGGGGAAGAGGAGGGTAGCTTTGACAACCAAAGTTAGCCAGAGTGACTGGACCCTTCTGGGAGGACATTTCCCGGCAGGAGCGGATGGGGGAGGCAGAGGATGTTGCTAGTATTGGCTGATAGCCACAGGCCCATCTGCAGCTGTGCGTGAGTACACATGCCAAGGCAGGGAAGACCCACAGGATTTCCTTTCTGTCGTGCTGGCTATTGAGTTCATATCTAGCCAAGTGTCCTTGGTTTCTCCTCTCCTTGTGGGAGAGAGTGATTTACATAATAACACAGAGCATGGGCTTTATTTAGAGTCGGTTCTCTGACATAGCAGTGGACAGCCTGACGTGTATGGGCAGAGCCAAACTTCCTTAAAGCGTGGGGTGCGGAGAGGGGTGGTTGGATGCAGGGTTTGGTTTGTACTCATCTCCAGAGCTCAGGCTGTTACATGGATGAATTCTTCACGCTGCGCAGATCTATAACGCACAGTGACCTATGTCTGACCTGAAGCAGTACTTCAGTGCCACATGTGTTTAGTGATGGGGATCCAGAACTGTTAATATGCTCTTTTTATTTCTAAGCAAGTCTCTGGGCAGGCAGAAAAGGGAACAGCTGTAATAGGAAATTTAGGATTTTTCTAGGCGTCTTTACAGCCCTTGAGACAAAAATGGAAAGGAAGGCCCTCGAGGCGTTAGCTCCAAAATGTAATCTGCTCTGCTAGCCTGAGGCATTTGCCAGCTTTAAAAACCAAACGTCCAAACTCTGTTCACTCTGCACACATGCACAGCAGTTAATGGAAAGGCAGGATGGTCCGGTGGTTAGCACTCTAGCCTGGGATGTAGGAGAACTTGGTTCTATTCCCTGCTCTGCCACAGACTCCCTGGTGACCTTTGGCAAGTCCCTGGGTTTCTCTGCACTGCAGCTAGGAGTGAGCCTTCCCAGCCTGGATAAACAGACTCACGCTAGCATGGACATTGCAGCTCCGGCTGCAGCTCCAGGCTCCGAAGCCCACACGCCTTTGGAGTCTGTGCTGCGATATCCCCCTGCTATTTTGAGTGGGCTAGCTCAAGCCCCGCTGCGTGTGTGTGTCGGGCTGGGAGGCTTGCTCCCAACTGCCGTGTAGACGCACACTTTGTGCCTCAGTTTTCTGTCTGTAAAATGGGGTAATAATGCTGTCCTACCTCACAGGACTGTCACTGGGGGACAGATCATATTAAAGATTGCGAGGGGCTTTGATATTACAGTATCGGGGCCACACAAGCTCCTTAAATCATTATTATTTCTGTAGGACCCTAGTTTTCCACCACTGCACACACTACAATACGCACTGTCTGCCAGGGTTAAGAAGGAATATATATATAAAATAGAATAATGTGACCATAAGGATCACATTATAAGTAGTAGCATTGGGTGTGCCCCAACCACTTGAGCTTCTGTTGGAGGTGCGATTGGGCCCCTCCCGGGTAAAATTTTCCCAAGTGATTTAGGAGCCTAAATCCCAGTGGAAGTAAACAGTGTTTTTTAAGGTTAGGATTTTCAGCGTAGCTCAAGGAAGTTAGATGCCCAGATCTCCTTTGAAGTCGAATGAGAGTTTTACAAAAATGTTAATTTTCACTCCATTCTAAACTAATTGTGTGTGCATAATAGCAGTACAGTGTTGGTTAAAGAGGGAAATAAAGGTAGAGAATACCCCAACTAGTCAAACTTCTAACAAGCTAGTATAAACAATAGATGATGATGATGATGATTTTTCTAGTCAAATGTCTATAAAATTGTAACCGGCAGCTTTTTTAATGAGACTAGTTTTCTCTGTGGCACATTGATGTTTGGTTTTGTTTTTAAATTGCTCGTGTTGTCTGGCCTTTAATCTTCTAGAATATTGACGTCTGGTACCTCACAAATAAAGGCTGGAGCACTGTTTAGTGGTGGCAACATTTGGCTGCTATGTTGGCAGATACGTCACCGCTCTGGATAAGTGTTTACCCTCGAGCTTGAGTGATCCTGTGCCTTCCTCTGCTTTTTTGACCTGATGTTATGAGGAGCTGGTTTAGCTAAGCCTTACTGTCTCACACTTGAGTGAGTAATTAAACTACACATACGGTATATAAACAAAGGGGACATAACTAGTGGTATACTGCTGCATAGGGGAGTGCTCTCAGGACATTTCCAGAGTTAATTGTTTGCTATAGGACCTGCTGGAACTTAGGAAAGCTGTTACTAGATAATTGTGGTTTTTTTTCCCCTGTCTAGTACGAGAGAATTCCTCCAGAATTTTGTTTTCCATAAATGTAGGGTCAGTACAGATTCTCAGCTCTATTTCCAGGTCACCGATCTGCTCCCCTCCACCTCTGTCACTGAACTTTCAGCCTTGTTTTGATTCAGTAGCACGTTAAGCTGTACCTGTAGACAAAAGCAGGCAGGCCTGCCAAGTTCACATTTCCCTGAAACCCTGCTGGTGTTTTGGGTGGAGAGGGGAACACGAGAGATGATATAAGCTGCCTTAGAAGCAGAGCTGCAGCAAAGCCTCTGTTTTAGGAGTATTTAGATCTTGAGTTGGAAAAACTCCTGAATATGCTGGGGAAAAAAGTAGGTAAACCTTAAATTTCATTTAATACATCTGCTTGGTGGCAGATGGGTTAGCCAGAGCTCCTTTAATGTTCCCAGAAGGGTTCTCTGGTTCCCATTATCTCTCTTTGGGTACTGGGCACTTAACTCTGATTTCTTTCTCATTTTGCTCTCTTGTGACAGTTCCATCTGCATTGCTGAAGTTTCCCTGTCTGGCTGGTTTGGGGGCTTGTTTGGCTGCCTGCGTGTGGCTTGTGACACCAGAGCGTCACTGGCAAAAGGCAGACGGGCAAGCGGATGCTTCATACCCCAGCTAGAAAGTTGCCTGCTGTCACTGACAAGAACATTTGCTCGCATGAGCTGCCTCTGCAGCCTCTGCCCACTCTGCCTGTTACGCTGAGAAAGAAAGTTTCTTTTTATTGTGTTGCGAGTCAGTGTAGATTTTTATGCAACACAAGTGTGGAGGCTGTGAGGCACATAGCACTTCATCCGTTATGCCTCCTCCTTCCTATGTAGAGAAGCGTTGTCTTTATTCTGGAGCAGGTGGTGGTGGTGGTGTTTATAGGAAGTGTTGGCTGGTCTCATTAGTAGGTGTGGTATTGTTGGTTTTTTGTTTTTGTTTTGACCTCAGAAGTGGCTGAAGTTTTTGACTTTGGCAACTAAACCACGTGAAAGGCTATGTTTGGAGACCGTTCTAAACAAGCGCTGTAGGCGAAAATGATGAAGAAATCCACCAGTTGATGCAAGTGTTCATCTTTAAGATGTGCATCCATATCCCAGTTTTATTCATGGGTCTTTGGGTGCATGACTGCCAAGGTTTGCTGCCATTCCAGAGTTATAGTATGTAATCTGTCGCTGAATCAAGCCTCTTTACCAGACTGATAGCCATCAGCATATCTCATTCTTTTTTTTAACCCAGTTAGACTCTGCCATGGGAAGTTCATGGAGGACAGGTCCATCAATGGCTATTAGACATGGTCAGGGACGCAACCCTAGTTGGGGTGACTAGATCTCTGATTGTCAGAAGCTGGGAGAGAATATCAGTAGAGTTGCCCTGTTCTCTATGTTCCCTCTGAAGCTCTGGTGCTGGGCACTGTTGGAGACAGGGTACTGGGCTAAACGGTCCATTGGTATGACCCAGTATGGTAGTTCTTACAAGATATACTCTGGGCATCTTCCTTTTGGAAATCTCAAAGCACTTTTACAAATGTTGTTGTTAAAACTCTTGGCATCCCTGTTAGGTAGGTGAAAGCTGAGGGCTTGTCTAAGCTATGCTAGAAAACACCCCCAGTGACGGTTCAGCTTATACACCTCTACCTCGATATAACGCTGTCCTCAGGAGCCAAAAAAATCTTACCGCGTTATAGGTGAAAGTGTGTTATGTTGAACTTGCTTTGATCCACTGAAGTGCGCAGCCCTGCTTCCCCGGAGTGCTGCTTTACTGCCTTTATCCAAATTCATGTTCTATCGGGTGGCATTACATCGAGGTAGCGGTGTACTCGGAAAAGACGTTTTTTTGCCAGTATAGCTTTAGACCAGTTCCCCGAATGGAATAAGTTCTTTTTTTGCTATTATTACTGCATCTATATTTAGTTTTTGCCAGCGTAGCCATGTTGGTTGGAGTGTGATTTCCTGCTTCCTCCCCCAAACTCCTCACTAACATAGCTACGCCTGCAGAAATTCTAAGAGTAAACCAAGGTTGAGAAATGGAGAGTCCCAAGTTACAGTCTGCTGCAGAGCTGCAAATAACACCCAGATCTCGTGATTTCCCAGAGTGAAATTCTGTCACCGTTTGACGGGGATGAGGGTGGGCAGGATTTTTCCCCATGACCTTCACTTTAGTTGCCAAACAGTCTTTTCATGAGAGTAAAATACAAAAAAAAAGTTGCTCCTTACGCATGTTTAGACCCCCATGTAGTGTTTAGCCAAGGAGAGCACCTGCTCATCTATATATTTTGTCATAGCTGATATGAATTTTGCTTTGTAAGATTTGTATTTTGTGTCTATCTTACTCCAGAGACAAGGTGGGTGAGGTAATATCTCTTATTGGACCAACTTCTCTTGTTGAGAGAGACAAGCTTTCGAGCTACACAGAGGTGCATTTAAGGAGGAAGGAAAAAAAAAAAAAAAGAAACCTAGCTGGATTTGAAAGCTGTGGTTCCATGGGGGGACCTGTGTAGCCCTGAACATTGCAGGATGACTTCACAAATATGGCTTCCCTAGAAAGTACTGGGACATGTTTGTAAAGGCTGGTGTGGATGACACTCCCTTCAGGTGTGATCAGGGAAGTTACAAACATTTGTTCTTTGTTGTGCTGATCCCTAGGGCAAACTGTTTGTAGCCTGGAGCAAAGGTGTGAGGAGTGTCCGCACACATGAGCCTTCACAAACATATTTAAGTACCTTGAGAGTTAGCTGGCAATTAATTAACTTAAGGTAAAGTCTAGTGTAGGGAAGCCCAAAGCCTTTACTAACCTGCCCACTGCGTCCACTAGTTCGATGCGTATGTAACTTGTTAACGTCTAGTGGCATGAGAACAGAATTAGTCCCGTTTGTATTATGAGTTCCAGGTCTCCACTTTGGAGGTGGAGGAAAAGATGGAAATAGAATGGTCTCACCATGCTGCCTTGCCAAGTGAATTTTTTTTGTATGCATTGAAAAGCCAGAACAATTTACTGTGCAGTCAGATGAGTCCTCTCTGTAGTCCCTACGTATTCTCATCACACAGGCAGCTGCAGGTGTAGTGATTGTCGTAGCAGTGAAATCTGTCTAAAGCAGCCTCTTAAGACATCCACCAAACAACCCTTCCCCCCACCCCCCAAAAAAAACAGCTGCATTACATTAGCCTTCTGAGAGAGGTGGGGAAGAATTGTACTTACTATGTTTGGGGAATACTTTGAGACGTCCTCTTTACGAGATTGGTGTCTGCTTCACTGTATTTAATTTGAATCTAATCTTTCAATGGCCACAGTGCAGTTGCCTCAAAATCTTGGTGTACAGACCTATGTAAAATTGAAGATCTGTTACCAAAATAATGCAGTGTCAACCTTAAAACACTCCCCAGCCCATAACAGCTTAGCCCACCGAGCCCTACTCCACTCACCTGCTCCAAAATGGAAAAAGAGCGGGGATGGGAGCACAGGGGTTAAAAAATAGAACTGGTCAAAAACTTTTCATTGCGTTGTTTTTCAGTGGAAAATTGGTGTTTTTACTAAATGTATTCCTGAAAAGTGTTATATTTTCACAGAAATGTTGATGATTTTGGAATCTCCCAACGTTGGAGCACTTTTTTTTCAGTTTTTTTTTCTCAGAAAACCAAAATATTTCAATTCCGAAATCCTGCTGCAGTACCTCCATGGGAGTTACCGTTTGGGTGTCTCATGTTCCCATTCTTCTCTGTGGGCCAGTCTCCGCAGCTGGACTTCATCTCCCATGATAAGAACATGGGAATGGCCGTACTAGGTCAGACGAAATGTCCATCTAGCCCAGTATCCTGTCTTCTGACAGTGGCCAATGCCAGGTGCCCCAGAGGGAATGAACAGAACAGGTAATCATCAAGTGATCCATCCCGTCGCCCATTCCCAGCTTCTGGCAAACAGAGGCTAGAGACACCATCCTTGCCCATTCTGGCTAATAGCCATTGATGGACCTAAATGATGCACTGCCTCCCTTTGCCAAGAGGGGAGATGCTGGTGCATCATAGGAGAAGTAGTCTGGCTGGGGATCTTGCATGGGAATAGCTCTACTAGTATTAACACTTTATTTTTTTTTATACTGGTGTTACTGGGTCCATACGGGGGTGGGATGGGGTTGTACTGCTTTAACTATACCAGTGAAGATACACAGGAGACCTTTCTACAGTAGATCAAACCCAGCATCTTGAATTGCACCTGCTGTGTAATCTGATGCCACAGCAGTTTGTGTCGCATAGGAGCAATGAGCCCTCTGATACGCATCTTGAAGGAAGTGGGTACACAGAGAGCATATTTCTTGCTTGCTAGAGCAGTAGTGACTTCAGGCCACCGTCTACCTCTTTCAAGGTTGCCAGAGGTCATATCCTCCTTCTGCTGTGGCTACACTTCCCAAACAGGCATTTGTCACTCCTCCCTCATCGTGTGCATCTTTGCTCAGAGTTAACGATTTCTAGACTCATTAAGTCTCTGTCCCATAAAGGAGAACCTATGGTCCTGCTAATATTCCAAGTCTCATTAACTCTTACTCATGCTGCTCTACTTGAGTGGTTCAGAATTGAATCTGTCACTGAACTCTTTATTAGCTCAACACTAGACTGCCATAAAACTACTCAAACAAACTCTGACCTCTGCTTCTGGAACTTCCAAAGAGACACAGAAGGCCTGGTTTGTTCAAGGAGCATTTCTGTGGCAAGAACCTTACTCCAGGTGTGAAACTCCCTATCGCCTCAACTTGGAAGCCATCAGAAAATTCTCTTCTTGATGTTGGTTATGGTTGTTGGACAGACAGGACTGATCATGGGAAGATCCTTCAGACACCATGTTATTTTATTGTTTGTATTGCAGTGGCACATAGCCCAAATCATGGAGCAGAACCCCATTGTGCTAGGTGCTGTACAAATAGAGAATGAAAAGACAGTCCCTGCCCCAGAGAGCTTACGTTAAAGTTACCATTGTCAGGGAACATTGCTAAATTCCACATCTTTATAATCGACATACACAAATGATTGGTCTCTCTCATACCTCCCAGCAAAGACTTAATAGCAGATTTTAGAAATGCGAGTATAGTAGTTGTACTGTTAGGCTTCAGTATGCTACAACATAGTGTAGTAAATAACTAAACTACTATTGATTGTCAATGAACAGAGTATGGTTTGTGGCATGTTGCCCTCGCTTTTTAAATGGTTTTGCTTATTTGCAAAATGCAGTAACTTGCAATGATTTCCCCAGGCATTGGTGCAGATTAATGAGGTTCTGCTGTATTAAAGTTGATATTAAGCTGATCAATGTGACTTTAAAAACTATTTGTTGCCGGTAGATTACATAGAAACCTGGCTGCGTTGGGGAAGGGAACTGGGCTGGACGCTTTTAGAGTCAGCATGCGTCCATTCAGGTGCTACTGTGGCAGCCTGACTGGGCTGCATTTATTTTGCTAAACCTTGTTCGTGTCACAGCTAAGTCAGTGAATAGTGTGTCAGAGGAATAGGTTTTGAATTTTAAGTGGCAATATTTGAAAAAGAGGGCAGGGGCATCTTAGTTGCATATCAGGATGGGTACATGTGAGGAAGCAAAATGGATGTTTTCATTTGTACCTGCAACTGCATCCTCTGTGCATGTAATTAACCTGTTCGCTGTCAGCCGTGCAGATGGAATTTGGGAGCCTTTTGCTTAAAAATGTTTCAATCCACAGCTTGTAAGATGTCTGGCAAGTGAACTCACTTGAACAACTAGTACAGCTCATTGGTGTTTGTCTTGATTGAAGCCCAAAGCTGGGAATCTTTTGGAAATTGGCATGTTACTGTGCTGTCAGATTCTTTGTGTCGGTGCTGTCTCTCCTGGTGCATGTGGAGTTTGAAGTGTTTATTCCAGTTCAGTGCAGGGAGGATATTCTCCCTCTTCCCTGGTGACTGCAGTAAAAAGTATTAAAGTGCAATAGAACCTCAGAGTTACAAACTGACCAGTCAACCCCACGCCTCGTTTGGAACTGGAAGTACACAATCAGGAAGCAGCAGAGATTAAAAAAAAAAAATAGAGAGTACAGTATTATGTTAAATGTAAACTACTTAAAACAGAAACGGAAAGTAGCATTTTTTTTCTGCATAATAAAGTTTCAAAGTTGTATTATGTCAACGTTCAGCTGTGCATTTTTGAAAGAACAACCAGAACATTTTGTTCTGAGTTAGGAACAGTTCAGAGTTATGAACAACCTCCGTTCCCGAGGTGCTCATAGCTCTGAGGTTCTACTGTAGTGCTCTTCTCTTCCTGTGGCCATGGTAACTGACCTCAGCTACTTCTCTTCATTAGGTTAATTAACCAATTTCGAAGTTTCCAGGCTAAATCTGTACCTATGGATTTCTGAACAAAACTCCTCCATTGTCTTGCCCGGCTTAAACCTCCACAGTGATTGCTGAGTTCTCAGCATGGTTTCTACAACTGGTTGCATTTCTTTCCTAAGCCAGTGTTGGCCTGTGGGATGACTCCTTTAGCAGCACCTGAGACGACCTGTTGCTGATGCTTTTCCCCTTCTCTTCTCTCTTTTGCAGCAGTACAGTTTCTTGCTCTGCACTATTAATCGTTTCCCATCCTAGTGGCCTCTGAGAATATGTCTACACTGCAGAAACACACTGATTGCTGTCCTGTGTCAGCTGACTTGGGCTGTGGCTGTGAGGCTGTAAAATTGCAGTGTGGATATTTGGGCTCGGGCAGGAGCATGGTCTCTGAGACCTTCACACACACACCCTTCAGCCCAAGCCCTGTGAGGCTGAGTCAGCTGTCACGGGCCAGCTGTGGGTGTTATATTGCAACGTAGACATACCCTGAGATGTCCCGGCGCTAAAGAGGTGAGATCGTGAGTTCTGATGGGAGAAACCCATCTTGAGCTTTCCTTCCATTCAGTCAGATGAAGGCAAGTAGCCGTTTCAAGAATGTTTTCTGTTTAGTTTATGCCTTATAATGCAGGGATTTCTTTTCCCTTTCCCTCTCCTGATTTTTTTTTTTTTTTTTATCATTAAAACCCAGCTTAATCAGGAATTTTGTAATAAAACAATGCTCACCCTGGAGATATTCGGGGTGTGTCTCTGGGTTTCCTGCTCCTAATGTATCAGTCAAAGGCATTACTACTTTGGACTGTTTCTCCTGGGTTTAATTAGCATGTCAATGACCGGAGCTTCACGCTGCAGCAGGGATTTCAGCAGTTCAACCTCAATTAAAAGCCAGGCCCCGGCAGGCGCGCAGTGGCAGGCAGTGCTTGCAATGCACAAGTGCCTTAAGCAGTCCATCCAAACCCCATGTGATCAATGCAGTGTAGAAACTTGAGTAGACAAAAGCCTGTCTGTTACTGGGAGGAATCTTACACATGCTTCTTCTCAAATTAGCCTTAAAAGCGGTGGCTTTTGGTCAACATTTTAGGTGGATTATTCGGTATTGGTAACCCTAGGCCTTCAAGAATCAGGGGCCAAGTGCCCCCAAATAGCGAGGATACCTTAATAATTTTGTCTTTTGTTTTTTGAGCCTTTTGGGGTTCGCATTTTCAAGCTTTTTCTCTATGCCTCTAAGGGCCAGACACTTCCTCTTTCATTTTAAAGTTTTTGGTTTTAAATGGAAGCTGAGCGCCTCATGTAGTCCCATGTCTCCAGGAGCTGGGGATTTACGTGGATAAAATCGCAGGAACTGGCAACACTGGTTGAGTGGAACTAGCTTTGGCTCTTTGAAGGTATTGTGGGTTTGTTGCTATGGCTTCGGAGGCACCTCTTGGAATGGGTAATGCGCAGCCAGTCGAGCGTAGATCTTTCCTTTGGACAAGCAGGTCCATTGAATTACAGCTTTGAACTGGGATGCAAATACATTTTTATATCCCTTCCGATTATCTCTCTTCCCCCGGCTCCCCTTTCTGAGTGGGGCAGTGCCTCAGGAGCGGAGACTGTGCTTACCACTTACTAAAGAGACCTAGTGTTAATCTCCCACCCATCCTGTTGCAGAAACTTGTCATCAGGATAGGAATCTTTTTTTATTTTATTTTTTTTCCTAAACAGAGTGACTTCCTCTCCAGAATTACTTTGGGATATTATTAAGAAAGGGCCCTGGCTCTATGGCTATAGCGGGATACAGCGTAGATTCAGCCCAGACAACACTGTCTGGTTGCTGTCATCTGCCCCCTTTCTCCTGTATGGCCCATAGAAACCTTTGCAGCTCCTAGGCAGGCGGGCAAATAAATCTGTTGTGTGTCTGCATGACTGTTATGTCAGTCAGTCATTCACTTGGTCTTTGTTTTTCTGCTTTTGAAGGCCTGCTTAATCATTAACAGTGCAAACCTCTGCCAGGCAGGGCACTATGAATGTAGCTGGCTGCTCCCTTCCCTGGAGGCGTAGAGGGTGATGGCCTGGCTGACATGTGGGATGTCAGCATGGGAGGGTTTAGAGACTCCAGCACTGTAATCGGGTTTTACTGAAGAAGAGGTTGTCATTGATATCCCTGGGATTTGGCATCTATATAAATACACAAGCCAAGCTCTATTTAAGAACAAGTTCATGTCAGTTCATTTGCCTTGGAAAGGGCAGGAAGTGCCCTATGATTGCAGTATGTTGGTATTGTTCCTATCTCTAGTCCCTAGACATTCCTGTTAGTAGTGAGCCAACCTGCAAAAGGTTCTGAGCTTTGGGTTCAGTCAGGACAAATGCCTGCAAACTCAGGTGCTTTACTTGAATCCAGTAAACACCTCAAGCCTGTGATTTGGTGGTGGGGAATGGGCTCAGTTAGAAGATTTCCAATCAGCCAAGGAACAGAGTGAGTAGATTTATCTCTGGGTCTTTGGGCTGTTTTTCTGTTTCTCCCAATCTGGAGATTGAATAACCTAGTTGCGCTTAAAGCAAAAAGCGATTGGGGGTGAGGGCACAGGTATTTCAGAAACTTCCAAAGAGTTTGGTTCTAGAAATGGGGAGTTGTTTGTTTGTTCTTTTTTTTTCTTTTTTCTCTTTTGTTTTTAAGCACCACTTTGCCTGTGCCAAATGGTGACACACTCAGCTTTGGGGAATTAGTAAAAATGAATCTTGGGGTGGGGGAGAGCAGGGAAGCCCTCGAATATTGTGTTGGATTTTTTCCCTTGAATTCTCTTGTTCACTGACGTCTGTGAAGTCGAGTTTTGCTGGCACAAGCATTCACTGAAAGTGAACCTTAAACTCGCTCTCTAGTCCTTGTAGAACATGCATTTTTAAGTTCACTTTCCCATGGTTGTTCTCATCAGAAACTTAATTGTAATCAGGGAACAAACCATTCCAAGGACCTATCTCTGTTAAGGGGTACCACTCGAGTTGAGTGTTTTGGATAGTGACCCACAGCATAAACAAAATCCACAAAAAAATTTGGTTTGAATCATTTGGATTAACAAACTCCAGAAAATGGTGCTCCGTTCGTGGCCATTTCCCAAACCAAAAAAAGAGATGAAAGGATTCATTAGGACTTATTTGCTCAGCTCGGCAGCCTGTCTGGGATCTGGCTCTCTACATTCATCCCGTAGCTCAGGAAAAGTCAGAGGCCGCTCCCCTGGGGAGTATTTGCTGTTGACTGAATTGCACTCTGTCATTATCCTGCTGGGATAATGAATGCAGTGGGCTCCTTGGCACTGGCTTCAGAAAAAAGCTCGGACATCTGCATGTGACCTGGAGGCAGGGGACTAAAACTGGGGAACAGAAGAAAAGAAAACAACATTTTATGGAGCAGATATGGAATCTGCCAAGTCTCTCCTTTTAAAGGCAACACTGGAACAACCACTCTAGGGTCTCCTCTTCACTAATAAATCCTGGTACCTAAAATGCACGTGAGCGATCCTGTGGTAAAAACGCAATGGAGACAAGGCATTTGGGTTTTACCATGAGGTAAACTTCCTAAGGTCAGCCCTGTACCCCTGCTTGGGGGTTGACCTCATCTAGTTTACCTCACAGTATAACGAAGTACCTTTTGTCTTCTGTCCAGAGTAGAAGCAGTGTTCCCATGCATTAGTGACTATGAGGTAAAAAAAAAAAACACACTTTTTTTTTTTTAGTTGTGAAGGCAGGGCCTAAAACAATGGTTAATGGGATGTTGTCTAGTCAGTTGGGAGTCAGGATTCCTGGCTCTGCTACTGACTTGCTGTGTAGGGATGGATAAGTCTTTAACCTTTCTGTGCCTTCATTTACTCATCTATATTATACTTGCCTTTCATCAGAGGGATGTTGAGGGACCAAATTCTCAGCTGGCATAAATGGAGGCAAAACTTGGCTTTTATCAGTGGAGCAGTGCCTATAGAATCGCAGGATTGAATGGGACCTCGAGAGGTCGTCTAGTCTGGTCCATATATTGCAGTTGAGAATTTGGCTCGATGCTTGTAAAGCACCTTGAGATCCCATCATCATAGGCCATAAGTACAAAGTACTCGTATCCGTTTCCTAAGAGAATATTGCAAACCTAGGAATCCTCCTAAGCCAACTGGCACTAAGGTTCATTTGCTTACCATCTTTGATGCAATCTGTCTATCACTTCCTCAGTTTTTCCTCAGGGTCTCTTTCCTACCACCACTTCCTGCCATGCTGTCTTCACTAGGTCCCCTTCATTCATCCTCTGGACATACCCAAACTAGTGAAGTTTTTTGCTTCCTGGATTTTTGTCATCCATGTTACGGCTGACGTTATCCAACAGGCTAAGTAAGGTTTGGGATGGAAGTCAAACATGCAATATGCTGAACCTATTGCAAAACTACTTGATGAGGCCTGATCCTGCAGTTCCTTACTCATGCAAATAATCCTGTTGAAGATTCAGTAGGTTTCAATGGGACTGCTGCCTGAGTACATACAAACCATTACTCATGCAAGTAGTAGCATTATGGTCTCGGATACAGTAGTAGATCTCTTTATTTAGGCAGGCCTATGTAAGCCACTCGTACCATATATTAGGTCCCTCATTTGCCAATGTTATAAATATATGTGTGTCTGCATGCTCGTGTGTGTGCGCATCTTTTTTTAGCTAAAGGCAACCCCTTAAGCTCTTATCTGCAGGTCTGTTCAAGCTGGGACATGGGGAATTCCTAAGAGGATTATCATGGTTTACTTGATATAGAACGTGAACTTGAGCAATGGCTTATCTTATCAGAGATAAAAGACACGGAAATGAAGTTTATGTAACATGGCTTCCCCAAGTGGAATGTAAGTTCTCCCAAGTGCTTTCCCTATTAACAGTAGCCATGGGTAATGTGTCTGTCTCTTATCTGACACCTGCTTTCTGGGCACTGATGGCATTTATTTATTTATTTTCAGGGCTCTGTTTAGAGACCAGTCTGTTTGGGACTTTAATCCATGGCTGTATAAAGTAGAGGGAAGTAGGGAGGGTGGATGCTGGTAGTGGGTAGAACACTTCTAGACTTGACATTATTCAAAGGGTGGGCTAGCATTAATACTGTATGCTGCATTGGAAAGTGTTGTGTCCTGCATTGGTTGCTCTGGCTGAACCATAATTGTCACATGATTGTATATTTTGTTTCAAGATAAGCAAGTAATTAAAATAACCACCTTTATAGTCTTTAAAAGGGGAGTGTGATCCATTGGACTGGAAACTGGACCAGGAGTTAGTCCTGAGTTCTAACCCTAGATCTGCTACTGACTTGCTGTGCAACCCCAAGCATGTCATCTAACCTCTCTGTGCCTAAGTTTTCCCTGATGTAAAATGGGGATGGCGGCTGGCTTAAATTCTTCTGTAAATCATTAATCCTTCAGATGAGAGAGTATGTAAATGCCATTTATCATTTGATTGACAGGGCATGGCGTTAACCCTTGAATTTTCCTGTAAAAGGATTTAAGGATGCAGAACATGGATGCATCTCATTGCCACCTGTGCAAGAAGAAAAGGCAAAGAAAAGTTCATGATTCTTTCAACTAAAAATAAACAGAGTACCAGTACACACTCCAGGGTCTTGTTGGATACCAGTGACCCAATGCTAGTCCCCAATACTTTTTTATTTTATTTTTTATTTTTATTTTTTTTTTAATGGCCCATCATGAAGCAGTTCCGTAGCAGTTGCAGTTTTATGATACCTATTGCAGATAGAAGCATCCTTGGTCATCACTTTTTTTAATGGAATAAAAAGGGAATTGAAATATTTCTCTGCAATATTTGTAGATGCAAACCCTGCCCGGCTGATGGACTGAAAGAGAAGCAGCACGTGAAACAGAACGTACACATCAATGAAACAAAAATTGTGCCCAAGAAATGGCCATCAATAGAGTGAAACTGACTAGTCTGGTTTCCTCCCAAGCGGATTGGAGTACAGAGACTAAATAAACAGCCTCAGGAGCGCACAGTAAACTCTGTTTGTTAATGGGCTAATAAATAAATACATAGAATGCCTTGCTGCACTCCATTGGTCTCACCTGGGTGTAAGCAATCTGGTGTGGGGTTTAGGGCTCAGAACGGAAGGGGGCTCCCCTCCTCTCCCTGCTTTGGGTAATTAACAGTTCCTCGCCGCTCCCCCTCTTTCTTGGCTGGTGCATTGGGAGTTCCCTCTAGCTCCAATCTCCTTGAATCACTGCTTGTGATGTGCACCCAAGCTGTCCCTTTTTACCCAAGACAGATTGTCATGTGTTTGCCATATAGAAGGGGTTTTATTTTCTAAGCTCTTGCTGTCACAGATTGTGACAATGCTGAGGAGGTCCAGGCGGCTTCATGCTTCCCACAGAAAGACTCAGCAGACAGTCTGAACCTGGCAGGCTGACAGCACTTCTTAGAGGTAACCTTCAGGAAATGCCACACACAGCCCTTGCTGAGCCTGCTGGCTTCAGGCGCACACAACATTCATATCATTCTTCTTGAGTTTTCCTTCAGGCTCCCAGCCTGCAGCTGCTTTTCCTCACTCCCACCGTCTGCCTTCTGCTCCACTTCCTTGGGTTGCTACCTGGCTTCTGGCCTCCTCTCACAGCAACCCCTGCACTGAGGGAGAGAGGGGGGGAGAGAGAGAGAGAGAGATGGGCCAAGAAGCTGATATGGCCTGCTCTGCTTCTGTGCACAGAGTAGCTGTCTCATCCTTATTAAAAGTACAGTGCCTTAAATTGGGAGCCACACCAAGTTACCCGACTTTCAGAGAGGCATAGCAGCACCCGCCCCGCTGCTCCTATTGGAGTCAGAGGGAATTAGATGTCACTACTTCTGCAAATCAGGCTACTTATTTAGGTGTCTATATATGGAATTAAATGCCCAAATTTAAGGCATCCAAGTTTGAAAATTTGACAACTTAACACCTCCTATCTGTTTCTCCATTTGTCAAGTGGGGTCAGTATTTATCTTCCTGTCAGTGTTCTTGTGTAACTTAATTATTGTGATTATTTATTTAACAGTAACACCTAATACGATGTTTGTAGGCTCTACTGCTAATCGAGGTTGGGATGCCACATTGCTACATGTTCATGAACACTCTGCTCCTTGAAGAGTTCTGATTTAAATATGAACAAGAGAGAGTACTGTCTTTGTTTTACGGAACAGAGATACATAGACATTATAATACCTAGCTCTTATATTCAAAGGAGGGTAGCATCATTATCCCCTTTTTACAGATGAGGAAACTGAGGGCGGTGAAGTGATTTTGCCCAAGGTCCAGTGGTAGAGCGGGGAATAGAACCCAAGTCTCCTGAGGCACCATGCAATACTCTGTCCGAGTTGGAATCATGTAGAGTGGGATCATTCAAAGCACTCAGTGACTTGCTCTTGTGGCAGAACCAGGAATGGATCTGAAATATTTTGAGTCCCTGTCCAGTTTCTTAGTCACAAGCCCATATCCTTCCTGTCTAATCAATGTGCATAGTTGCTAAGCTCTCAGTACTAGTATTGTCCTCTGTAGAGTCTTCAGCAGCCATGCGCTTTAGCCAATCAAAGCCAGGAAGGTACTGTATTAAATTTCCATGAAGAGATGACAACTCTTAACACCTGCTTTTCCTGGTGACAACTTTTCATCCAAGGCCTGCAGCTTCTGTTGAAGCACCACTTGGGATTAGACTCTCTCTTACATTCTAAAACTGATTTGATCTGGGCTCACTGTCCCTGCCGCAGAATAGCGAAGCCTACCTTCCCCTTTACCTTGTAAATATTTACATTTGCTGAGCCCTGGGAAATCCATGGAGTGGCATTAAAATCCCATGCAATTATTGGCTTACCTTAATATTTCTATTGTGATGCTTGAACCCACTGGGGAGGGGAGGGTGGGACAGACCGGCCTCAAGCTGAGGGTCCATGGCTATGTCAGACCCCAATAATGTGCTCCTCTGTTGTGGATTTAATTTCCATGGTGCTGGAAATGCTTCCCCAGGGCCGAGCTATCAATTGAAAAGCCGTTGGAGGGGGAGGAGGTGGGGGGGGGAATGACTTGTGGTCTCCATGGCAACCTACCAGACAAGAAGTGGATCAGTTTGCCGTTCTGCACCATCTGAAACTCAAACAGTGCTCGCTAAATCTTGGGGCTGCCTCTGCCTGCCAGACCCTGCTGTGGGGCCATTAATGTGAGACGGCTCAGTAAAGCATTCTTGCCAGATGCTCCAAGAGTACAAATAGATTATGTGTGTGCGTACTTGAAACCAGCGGCTAACTTTATACACTGACAGCCTAACCCCATCGGATCTAATGATTAGATCTCTGTAGACATTGAGTTGGGCCCAAGCCATGAAGTCCAGAGCTTGAAAGTCTCCTAAATTCAGACAGGTTCAGCCCTGGAGATCTGTTTCATGTCCATCGCTTCAAGATGCCTCAGACTCTTTCTGTACACATGAGTGAAAATTATGCTCCACTTTAAAGGTGCGTTCTCCAGATCCTGGATGAGATATGTTTGGGGTAGTGGGGTTGGGGAAGCTGTCCAACTGCTTGTCTGTGTTTTAGGGGTGTTGATACATGGATTCTTCCAGGCCATCAATCCTACACATCTTCGTGATTGCCCACTGTACTGAATACACAGGAAAACAGATTTAGCTTCTTTGGATTTCATCAAAACGGGCAATTGAGGGTCGCAGGCCATCCTGGACTTTTGAACGAGAAGCCTTGCATTGTTCCTGACGTTACCGGCACAGCTCCAGGGTAGCGTCTGGCCAGGAATCTCCGAGCATAGAACTAGTATTGGCTGAGCATGCTCTTTGGGGTGTGATGAAAGCTGCCTTTGATAGGCACTGGTACTAGCATGGCTAGTCAGTCCAAGCCTGCCAGTTGTTCTCAGCTTTGTTGTGCTACATTTTATACCTGTACTGGTCACTTGACTGACAGTACCGCATTGGAGAGGTACCCTCAGTGGTTGGAATAATGAGTGTTTAAGGGATTGCCTTTCTTAAGAGTCCTTGATTCCTTTCCCTCCACGTTGGCGATCTGCTGGTGGCATGCGAGAGCTGTACATCTGTGGGAGTTGCAGCAGTTTGAGTGGAGCCCTCTGGAGTTGGTCAGGCAGAACCTGAGCTAGTTCATTCGTGTTCTCTCTCAGGTACTTTATCTGGCCCCTGTTTAACATCATATCTAAGCCCTTTAATGTATTTATCCTCGCAGTCTCCCTGGGAGGTAGGGCAGTGTTGTATCCTCATTTTACAGATGGGGCACAGAGTGGCTAAGGCTGTGTCTACACTACAGACCTTACAGTGGGACAGCTGTACCACTGTAAAGTCTCCTGTGTAGCTGCTCTTCGTCAGCATGATTAAACCACCCCCAACGAGTGACGTTAGCTCTTGTCAGCACTTTTGCCAGGGAGACTGTCGGTTGGGGGAGTGTTTATTCACACCCCTTACCAACAAAAGTGGTGGTATAGACAAAAGCCAAGTGACTTGCTCCATCATGAGTCTATGGTGGAGTGGCCCTTTGAAGATAGGGTCCTGAGTCCCAGGCTAGCACCCAAACCACTGCACATCCGTCCTCTCTTAAATATCTGTAAGGTGCCTCTTACCTAAACATCTCAGCACTACTTCAGGATGCGCTGAGAGGCATGAATATTTACCGAGCTCCCTCTGGGTGGATGTGAGTTATGTCACAGGTTAAGTGTTTTGGTTTTTGTCATGACATTTGTATTTTTAATTTTGTTTATGCAGCCAAATGAATAGAAACCTGCTACCTCCAAGTTTCTCGTGGAAACTCCCAACAGTATATTAGGAAATCCATGTGTCTACTGTGGCTGTGTAAGCATGTTACATTCCGTGCAAAGCTGTCAATGGGATGGCTGCCTGTAATGCTTGCAGACCTCCATCTTGGCTGATACTGCAGCCCGTGCTGATGTGATCATGGCGCAGTCTCGCCAAATGCTCCCAGCTTGTAATTCTGTAGTTGTCTGTTATTTGTTACTGCCCTGTTAAGTGCTGGTTTGAACTAATAAGTCTACCTCACGTCTTGCCCCATGACACGTTTCATGAGACTTTGACAGTCATGCACCTACGATTAATCGCATAAAAAAAATGGATACTTTTTCCATAGGGATTTTCTGTTGAAGGTTGGTTAAATCCCCCCCCCCCCCCTTGAGCTCCTGATGTTTAAAAGCCTTGACTTGTACGCTTACTGTAGCTGTGGTTTTTGTAGCTGAATGATGTGATGCTGGCAGGCCAAGTGCCAGCTTGTGGCAAGGCCCCAAGGTCTCACCGAAGACTGACAAATGCATAGCTGGCAACTAGTCTGGCTCACTTGTGTGTTAGCATTGTTAAAATAGGTATCAGATTTATAGAGCTGTGTTTACTGTTTGGACTTAATGAAATGCTTGTGAGTTGCCGCATGCATATATCTCGCATATCATACCTGTGTCCCATGCTGTGAAGTAATATTAAAATGTTTGCTTTGTAACTATAAAAGTGTTTGCTATGAAACTGGAAACTCTCACAGTCAGGAGAGAAGCATTACCAAGCGTGAAATGTGAATTTACCATAAGAGGTGTCTTTTCCTGCCCAACAGAGGTAGACACCAGATGAACCACTGTGGAACATCAGTGGACAAAAGACTTTGTTGATTGTGACACACACACACACACACGCACACTCATGAAGACGAGACATGCACAAACCCTTGTCCCATCACAGTTTGAACTCTGAGGGAAGGGAATCAAAATTCCTGACCAGAAGCGTCTGTAGCACTATGCTGCTTGGAATTTAGAGAGGGCAGTATTTCTAAGCATAAGCAAGAGATTCCCCAAGCTGCTTAGTTTGGGTTAGCCCTAAAGGACATCTAGAGCTTGCACATTACAGCAGCTTCTATTACTTTTTGAAACCTAGAACTATAACTCATTTGTATCTGTATGTTTACCTCATAGAAGATTAGGGTTGGAAGGGACCTCAGAGGGTCATCTAGTCCAACCCCCTGCTCAAAGCAGGACCAATCCCCAGACAGATTTTTACCCCAATTCCCTAAATAGCCCCCTCAAGGATTGAACTCACAACCCTGGTTTTAGCAGGCCAATGCTCAAACCACTGAACTATTCCTCTCCCTGCTTTAACCTTGTAAATAACTCTCATTTCTTTTTCCTAGTTAATAAATCCCTAGGTTACTACAGGATTGGCTACAAGCATTGCCGTTTGTGAGAGATGTAAGGTACAAACGACCTGGGGTAAGTGACTGGTTTTTTGGGACTGGGAGTAACCTGAATATTGGTCTCTCATACAAATAAATAAATAAAAATGACAACATCTCTTGCAAAGACAGGCTTGTGGCAAGATAGACCAAGGGGATTGTTTGGGACTCCATGTTAAGGCGGTTATAGTGCTTGAGGTGTTCCCGTTTGGTACCTGGTTGGTGAAATCTAATTCTAGAACACACAACCAGTTTGTGCCCTGGTTTGTAACAGTCTGCCCTGAGGTTGCACCCACGTTTGTGAACCACTCCAGACAGCTTGACAAATGGATACAGGTTTTTCCATTGGGCCATCTGTCCCTGTGTTTCTTCTTCAAGAGGATGTGTTTGGCTTGAGTTACTGAAGGATAAAACTGGCCATCGTTTAGCCTTCTCCAGAGGCTGTTGGCTCTGCTCTGTTTTATTCCAGTTCTTTGCATTGACATGTTGCAGCTGGAACCACCACCCCAGAGCTAAGCAACTGAGCTAGGAAAGGTCAAAGTATTTTGCTTTTCCATTGATGCTTTGTGGCACTAGTTAACAAGAGGTTAAATGTGCTGGTGGGAATGACTGACCATAGCACTTAGCCAATTTCTGCAGGCTGAACTGCAGCCTTCTTTAGCCCAGTAATTTGGATACGGATATGTTAATTTATTCCTGCAATTTCCAGCCCCATCTCTAAAAGCTGAAGTGCTCTGAAGATCTTTGTTCCCTGTCAAGATAAAAGCCAAAGCCCAGAGTGTATCAATAACAGCTGTGGCCTCTGTGCTGGGTTATTATCCTTTTGGAATTTAATAACATGACACCCCTTTTTACTGGATAGCTTGTCCTTCCCTCTAGGAATGGATCAATAACAGACCTTGTATCTGCTATCTGGATGTAATTGCCAGTGTCAGCTAATGTCTGGTGCTGTTTCTCCAAATGGCCCTGGGAAGCTTAGTGGGATGCTAGGCTTGTAGGTTTTGTTGTTCTCTTGTACTCGTCAAAGATGAGGTTGGAAGGAGTCATTTGGGAGGGGAGTCTCACTTATTTCCCTTCCTCCCTTTCATCACATTCATGACAGAGACTGAGTAAGTAATGGACCCTCCAGAGACAGTGGCAGGTTTCCAGGATAACTGTGTAAGCTTCCACGTATAGATTATTGCAAGGAAATTGAATCCGATTGTTGGGTGCAAGGTCTTGGGCTACATAACATGCCGATTTCACATAGATCAGCCATGGATCAGGAAGGACTAGGGCCCATTTTGGGGTAGTGAGGCGGCTCTTCTTTTCAGGCACTTACTCTAGTTAAGTCTTTAGGGTAATTCAGTAGCGTAATTACATGGCAACTCTTTATACTTCCCGTATTTCAGTTTTCTAGAATGCACAAAGGATTCTGGTACAAGTAAACATCTGTCTACCAGTGAAATGGGCCCACAGCTGTTTTAAGAAGGGTACAGCATAGTGCCTGAGGATTGCCCCCAGAATCCCCTCATCCCTAGTCACAGGTTGCTTTCTAAATATAATTGTCTATGATGATATACCTTCTGTTAAGGGTGTGATGGCCAGTCTATGGTCTGATCCACCCCATTGTGGCAGAATTCCAGTCTTTTACAGGTGGCATTCTGGACCGTTTTAAAATCCATGGCACAAAATTCCCATTGACTTCAGTGAGTCAGGATTTCGCTTTGCGAATTTATTGAGTACCCCTGTTCTAGAGAACATAGAATTGTGGGCAGCTGCCAGCCCACTTCACTAAACCATTTGACACTCCCTTTCCTAGTGCGAAGTTGCTTGCAATCTTGAACATAGTTTTGTTTGTTTATATAATGCCTGCCCGTGCAGCCCTGGACTAGTCGTCTGGCAAGGGAGACAAGTTCCCAAACCCACATGGGAAGAAAGCATTTGGAAATATTAAACCTTTCAAGTTCTCTGCAGCCGCCTGCAGTTTCACAAACAAAGTTGTAACCTGTGTTTGGCCTGTATTGTTTGCTGCATTTCTTGTTTTATTATTCTCTCTCTTTCTTTCTGCATCCAACTCTACTGGGGAATGGAGGAGGAAAAAACCAGAGGGATATAATGGGGCCAGATTCCACCCAGCTGTTTTCTCAGAAGTTGCCTCTCTTACAATCCCAAGGATGCATATGCTCGTCCTGAGGGTCCTGATGGTTAATGATGGTTTGAAGGGCACACTCAAATCTTTCTGCAGATGCAGTCTGTTTGTGAGATTCTGGTCATGCAGAGAACCCTGGGACCCCTCTCCTCTTGTATTCAGCATGCTGATAAATCATTCATAGCCTTGGTAAATGCAATTCTCTCTATCGCTCTGTGTGTAAACAATCCTGGATCCTGTAATTATCATCCTCAGAGGGCAGGGTAGAGGATTGTGGCAGCTGGGAGATCCTAAATTAAAGTTCCTGGAAAGATGCAAATGTCTAGGAGTGAAGGGGACAGTGTGTTTCTTTTGCAGCAGTGAAAAGAGAATAGCAATGTCCTGTGCTCCTGTGTCCTGACAAACCATCAAAATAGTTATAGCACTTTGCCCTTCTTTAGGACTTTGCACCGTGGAGCAAGATCCCTGGATGAAAACATTTGTTGTACTGTCTTCACCGCACCACGGTAAGGGGAGGCCTGTCTCCTCATGGTTCTTTTACAGTGTGGAAAACTGAGGTGCATAGAAGTGGTTCCTTGCCCAGTGTCCACACACGGAGTCGGCGGCAGAGCTGGGATTGGAGTCCATAAGTCCTGATGAGTCGTGTGAATTGTAGGCTTTTGAAACACTCTCTTTGGAGTTTGTTACAAATCTGAAATGTGGCAGATTTGCTGAGAGGTTGGCTTAGGGCCAGTTTGAGTTTGAGTGGGAGCCATGGGTCTTTGACCCCAGATCAGGTAGAACTTGACATCTGTCGCAGGTTTTCACGTTGGATTCATCCAATCTGAAATCCAAAGCAGAAAAGGGGCATGATCAGGATGAAAACCTGTGTGGAGACCAACTCCTGTGAACTCAGATGATGTAGCTCCAATCCTTCATCTCACCCTGTCCTCTGTCTAAGGGGCTGTGAGATGAAGAATGACCTGGAATGGACCCTATGATGAGTACCCCTAGCCTGTTTTTTGCAGATGTCACATTTTAGCCAGTTGCTATTTTAGCTTTCATCCTCCAAAAGCCCCCGAGGGAAGAAGTGCCCTCTGTGATTAATAACTTCCAAGTCCAGCAAACACATGCAGGGGGTTCATTTGACTGGACTAGGGCTACATCTCTTGCTGTTTCAAACAGAAGTCCCACCCGGCAGTTTGCTTCATTCTGTGGCTCTGTTTAAACTGTCTAATTTGGGTTTCTAGTTATGACTATCGCATAGAGAGAGAAACACGCACTCTAGATATAAGTCAGAATCACACTTGCTGAGAAAGCCAGGCCTCAAGCACGACCTAGTTTAAGACTGTTACAATCTGCAGGGGAATGCCCTCTGGATTAAACCAGCTAGATCCTGTCAATTTGTGCTCTGGGTTGGAAGACGCAGCCATGCAAGAAACAAGGCAGGATTTTCTTCCTACCGCTCAAGCAAGCCTGAAGGCGGGAGGGCTGTCAAATACAACGTTCCATGCACCCATTCCCCAGTGGCGGGGGGCTGCAAACTGTGTTCGGATTCCCAGCTGGTTTGGCTAGTGCATATGTTACAGTGAGCAGCGCCCACTAGGTCGGGGGCTTCCATATAACAAAGTGTGATCCAGCAGATGTCTACCCTATGGAATCCTTCCACAGCCAGCAGAGGATCAGCGCATCCGAGGATGTTGCCTGGCATCACAGGGTGCATCTGGCAGTCTCTCCACTCCCCCTTGGAAGTTAGGCAGGAGCCAAATCCCACTCTCATAATCTCTCTCTCTCTCTTTTAATCCACTATTCTCTCACTGAGATGCTTTAAGAAAAGGGGAGAAAATCAACAACAGACAACCCCAGCTGCTGTTTATTTACGACCTAGAAAAAATAAAGTTTTTTCTCCGGTCTGTAGCAGGAGCCAATAAATTAATCATTATTCCCTGAGTGGTGCTGCTCATCTAGACAAGGATGCTCTTGCACTCAGTGTGAAGGAGATAAACAGCAAGGCAACGTTAATTTCATACCCTGCTGGAAAGAGGGGAAGGGAGAATCTAATGTCTGCCAGGTAGCCCAGGAGAGATTTAAGAAGAGATTGAATGTTCCAGGTGGCTTTCTGAAATGGGAAGGTTTATATATCATTAAACCGAGTGGGGAGGAGAGAGAGTAGTGTTTAAAAGAAAATTCCTCATGGACATGTATTGTGGGAGACATGAATTCCAGATGTGACTTTGCCCTGGATGACTCAGGACCATGGGCAGTGACCCTTGAGCCTGTTCCTCACTTGCTATCTGCAGCTTGAAGAATAAGGAAGGGTTTATTTTGGTGTATGGCTGTGAATTGCTTTCGGGGCTTGAAGGAGAGCGCAGGAGATGGAAATACCTAATCTGTCACTTTCAGAGGGAGAAATAAAATATTCTGATAGATTCTAAGTGGAATTGCATCAGCGGTGCCTGCTCTGTGGATGCCTTTGAGCTGTTCAGTGATCTTTCTGACTAGGGTAATGCAGTGAGGAAGATACAGTATTCCCTTGAGGGGAGCAGCTTGTGAACATTACTGTTCAGTCAGCCTGAAAAGCTCTATTACAAATAGATTTAGACCAGTCCTTGTGTATTATAAGGAGCAAAGCTGGCTTTCTGGAGCAGTATTTTCTTGAGGAAAAGGTGCACGTTGGGCTGAGCTTAGTAAAAGTAGCTTAGAAATTGTGAGGGGCAGGTAAGCAATGTTAAACTGTGGCAGATTGTCTGGTTAACTAATTGGTAGAGTTGCGCATACAGTGCAGGCAACCTCTCCCTCTTGAGAAGGCAGTGGGGCACTGGACTAGGAGTCCTTGGTTCTGTCCTCTGCGAGCTTGGGAAAGCCACCTTTCATAGAATCATACAATATCAGGCTTAGAAGGGACCTCAGGAGGTCATCTAGTCCAAACCCCTGCTCAAAGGGGGACCAACCCCCAGACAGATTTTTGCCCCAGATCCCTAAATGGCCCCTTCAAAGATTGAACTCACAACTGTGGGTTTAAGAGGCCAGTGCTTAAACCACTGAGCTATCCCTCCCGGTGTCTGTTTCCTTTCCTGTCTTTTGCTCATTGTATCCGTTTAAACAGTAAGACTTTTGGGGCAGGGCAGTCTCTCACTATTTATTTGTACGACACTTAGTGCTACTGGACCTTGTCTCAGTTGGAGCTTCAGGGCCCTGATATAATGCCAATAAATGACGTTGAATTGTTTCCACCCATCTCCTTTTAAATGGGGAGCATCCATCCATCCATTCATCTATAAGCTGTGCTGTTTAAGATTCTTATAAGCTGTAACAACTTGACTTAATGGTGATGGAGAAATGCATTTGCAAGCCACACAGCTGAATATTAGTTTAATCATCGCGTACCTGCCCAGACTTGAGTTCAGAATTCTGTTTCCCAGTGCCGCAGTTGCTGATCCACCCCTAATAAGACTGGGGTATGCTAATGGCATGCCTGTGGTGTGTGCTGATGGTGCATCTTGGAGGCTGTGTGGTACCACCTTGAGTAAATACAAGTACCAGCCAGCTGCCGCTGTCCAGTCTTTCCTGGAAGTGGTGTAGGACACAAAATGTGCTTCGCTCATACTTTGTTATGCTTGTTGGTCTGCTTTGCTTTGCCCCTTTTCATGTTTCCACCCGTTTGGAGACTTCATGAAGGCTGCAGTGTCTGGCGATTCAGTGGAAGATGAAGCTCTGAAATACCTAGGGTCTTGTTATTGAAATGACAGTCCTGAAAGATCTCTTAATCACTAATGTGTAGATTGCAGAATCCCTGGTTTTTGGGAGCATCTTAAATCAAGGTACTGAGATTAGACAGTGAGGAGGATAAACTATAACCTTTATTGAACTTGTCTGCACAGTGTGAGTATTGATGCAGCACTGACTAAATCTCTTAAGTCCCATACTGGATACTAGGTAGGATTCTCTAGGGGCATTTTGCTTCTGATTGTGACTAGGGAGGAGGGGATTTCTCCAGTGCCTTACACCGATATTCACTGATAACTTACAGCTGCATATGGGTGTTTGCGAGTACCCCTCTTATAGCCATCACAGGAATCCCACAAGGAATTTTTGCAGGACATGTGTGACTATAACAGTTTGCAGGTTAGCTCCAACTTTTAAGGGCGTGTGTCTAGTTGGACATGCTTGGGGAGCTCTGTAATAAACATCATAGCATACAAATAACCACAAAACCTCCCTGCTGCAGTTAGGCTCCTGCTGGCCTGCTTTGCTAAAGAAGCACTGGTGGAGGCGTCAATCGGTGTCCTGGAGGAAGCAGTCTGCCCCGGGCCCATTGCTTTGACTCTGCAATGACAAGAACCTTAAAAGAAAAAGGAAAATCTGTGACTCTGACTTGTAACTGCATCAAAATACAAGCTCCCCCTGAAATAACAGACCTTGTACATGGGAGGGGATGCTGCATTCCGTCAGTCTCTGTCAGATGTAGGAGCAAGAATGATGCCTCCCGTTGATGCCTAAAACTTCCCTAAGGTTGGACTTGGTTCTTCAATATATCAAACCAGTGGAAGTGAACAGAGACCGATGCATTCCTGTTGTCACACACTTTTCCTGAGGGCCTGACCCAGTAGCCATTAGAATCAAGGGGAGTGTTGCTATTGACTTAGGTAGGTTCTGGATCAGGTCCATATTGAGAAGAACCTTTAAGTCAGCCTCACAGCTATAGTCGAGAAACCACAAATGTGCCCCCAAAGGAAGTCTTCAGAGATGTCCTAGCCTGAATGTTATTGTCCCAGAGCACAATATTTAGGCTCTGCGGCGCAATATGCGGAATCCGGCTCGAGTGTGATTGCAGCTGTTGACTCCTTTTGCCAAAGGACAAGAAGTAGGAGGGGGAAGAGGAAGGAAAAGTTCTGTTTGAAAAATGGCAGCAAAGGCTGGAGGTCAGGCTGAGTGAAGCTATTGATTACAGGCCTATTTCGGTTTCCTTTCCACCTCTGTTAACAGGCGCAACTCGTGGACAAAGAGACCTTATGCAGAGGTCTGAAGATGACAGTGGTGGAGTATTAGTGGTTCAAACTCTCTCTCTTTTTAAAACTGAAGCAACAGAGTTTGATTTGTTTGGTCTGTTTTGAAACTTACCTCTCGATTTTTCTCAAAGGAGGGAAGAATATTGGAATAAAGATCTACCTTGTGTCTCTGAAAGGAGGATTTTGCCTTCAGTGTGGCTTCTGGAATAACTGGGTATCTGTCAGGGAAACTAGCGTGTGGTCTGACTGGTTAGCTTTGCTATTTTGAGGCTATTGCCCTAAACATCATCACAAGAGAAATCCTTAAGGGATCCAGTCCTGCAGTTGCGGGGGGGAAATGTAAAAGTTCATTGCAGAAGGAAGACAATGTAGCTGACTCTGTACAGAAGCCACAGCACATACAACTCAACCGCCGCCGCACGTATCAGTCATGTCGCTACGTAACCCTGAAATTATTGTGCTCTTAAAATGCTGCCTTTGAAAGTCTCCATCTGTGAAACACACCTCGTTTTCAAGCTCCCCATTTAATGTGCTCAAGTAGTAAACGTACACAGAGCAGTTTTTTGGGCAGTAATAATTAAACTTAGCATTTTCTCCTTCAGAGTGGTAAATAAACCCTAGCTAGTAAATCCTTACGGCCCTTCTGAGATAGATATATGTTCTTCCTGTTCGTTTTATGGATGGGAAGCCAAGTGCAAAGAGTCGGCATGGCCCAGTGGACAGAGGTCCGCACTGGAAGTTGGGAGACCTGCATTCTGACCCTGGCATGGGTGCTGACCTGCCATGTGGCTCGGCAAGTGGTTCACCACTCTGGGCTGCCATTTCCCCTTCGGCTGTTTTTGTCTGATGTGGCTGTGAGCTCGCTGGGACAAAGACTGTTTCTTACTCCCTATTTGTACTCTTCCATGCTAGTCTTGGTTGCGGTCTCTACATGCTACCATATATATAATAACTAATGAAACCTAAATTTTGTGTCTGTGATGCTTACCACTTACAGTGCTTAAAAATGCAAGCCAGATGTTGATCCTCAGTCCTGTGCAGTGGGTAACAGGGAAACTGAGACAGGCAGTGGGATTTGCTGAAGGTCACAGGGAAGCCAGTGTTAGAATTGGGAGCTTCCAAGTTCCCATGTAAATACAAAAAAACAATAAAAGCCTATTGTTTTTCTACCTTTGTACTCACAACTTAGAAACTGAAGATTAGAAGCTTGAAGATAGAAAAATCCCTCTCATAGCCGAGAGACAGACTGGAGACACAGACAAAGAGAGACACACCCAAACGTTCCCTCCCTGAGCTTTTAAAAATCTTGTTTCCTGATTGGTCCTCTGGTCAGGTGTTTGGTTCCCTTTATAACCCTTTACAGGTAAAAGAAACATTAACCCTTAGCTATCTGTTTATGACACCTGTCTCCCTGTCCTATGCTTTGGCTACTAGATCAAACTTTTTTCCTAACCCATTAAGAACCTGATCACTTCCAAAAAGCCAGGGAAGTAAGTGAGAAGAAAGTGGCACAAAGAGAAGGAAGCAGCTGGAAGCATAATGGCATGTTGGAGAGGAACACATGCCTCGCTTGGTGATAGTGTTTGCCAGGAAACCAGATGCCGTTGCTGGCTGGAAAATCTTTTTGCGCAGTTTGGTACCTGGGTTTTACAGATTGGGGGTTCAGAAGGAAGAGAACCGATCTAATCAGCCATAATTAGTGTGACAGCCTAATGAGCATAGTGTTGCCTAATGTTCTAAACATGTGGTGCTAAAGTGTGGGTTTGGATCCAGGAGGGAATGATGGCATGTTGTGTGTAGCTGCTGTGTAGGCAGCTATCCATGGAAAGGGGTAACGTGGCTGTGATAGCGTTTCATCCCGCTCCTGTCTCTCTTATAGCCACGGACTCCTCAGAGACCTTCTTCTGGTCAAACATCTCGTTCCCTTTATTTCCAGTGTTCTCCCACCACCCTTACAAACGTGCAGCTCAGTGTGTAACCTAGCATACACTCCTGAACTCACTCCGCTGACGAAGGGGGAGACAGAAGATATCTTTCCCTGGAGAGATCTCGTCTGGCTGACTCTCAAAAGCCTGTCACTCCCTCTTTCCCCCGCGAGAATACTTCCTTCCTGTGCCTCTTCTACTTTCTGGGCTAATGGGTTAGTTAGTCTTGTAGCTCTTGCCCATCCCCAAACTATCAACTAGGGAAAGTTTTGCCTGTCAGGTTTCCTCGGGGCCATGGAATTGGTGATCAGAGTTGCCCAGCACTCTATCACAGTGGCACCATAGCGCTGGCCTCCAGCGCTTGGGAGTGTCAGCCATTTTGGCACCTCGCTATGCCTGCCTCTCAGGAAGGGCAGCAGTTCCTCACAAACGTATCAAGAGCGTGAAATAGGAAATGGCAGCGGCCAGACCGCTCACTAACAGGTCCTTTCTCTGGGTCCTGGTTTACTTCCCAGCCAGGTTAACTCTCTCATCTGTGTTTCATTGACCAGAAAACACAGAATCATAGGACTGGAAGGGACCTCGAGAGGTTGTCTAGTCCCCTGCACTCAAGGGTAGGTTTAAGTATTATCTAGTCCATCCCTGACAGGAGTTGTCCAACCTGCTCTTAAAAACCTCCAATGATGGAGATTCCACAACCTCCCTAGGCAATTTATTCCAGTGCCTCACAGGAAGTTTTTCCTAATGTCCAAACTAAACCGCTCTTGCTGCAGTTTAAACCCATTGCTTCTTGTCCTGTTCTCAGAGATTAACAAGAACGTTTTTTCTCCCTCCTTCTTAGAACAACATTTTATGCTTCTTTCCTGACTAAAAAATAGCCAGAGTTCCTTGTGTGCAGCAGCCCAGCCCTGGGAGGAAGCCATTTGTTTTATGAGGCCTCTGTGCACCATCTCCTTGCAGAAGTCCCATCGAGGTTGCCTGTATTTTGGCAGTTTATTGTCCTGAGTGTAATGAACACATGACTGATTTGTGGGTGGGGTCTGTCACAGGGGGATCTTGAGGTTTAGGGTTTGAAGGGATGGAGTTTGCCCTGGCTGAAACAATGCCTTGTGGGAAGCTTGCAGTGTTTAACCAAAGGACTCTATGCCCGGGTAGCAGACAAGGTGCGTTAGATCACGGGCACAGAGGGAGGTGGCCTCCCTACTAGGACTTCATGGCAATCACCTGGGCCTCGTTAAGCGTTTGTATGGGTGTGACTGCTGAATTTGGTGCCTTCTTTAGAAGGCAAGTTGTAACCCCCCTGTTCACTGTCCTGGGGCCTGGGATGGGAAGAGTGCTGCTTGAGGAGTTTCTCCCTAGGTGGTGAAGGGTAAATTCTTACCCTGTTTGCTTGGTTTCTTCAGGCCTTTCTACAGATACCTCTGATCACTGAGCTAGACATGGGCTTGTTTGTTCAGTGTCCTTAGTTATGTTGTTTCCACTGCTCTGGGGAGCCTTCCTCTGACTTGATCCAGGCAGCAAGTCCTTTTGAGATTTCAAAGGTCTGATTCTCTCTGCCCCCCACCCCCACCTCCACCTTTCTGACCTAACTCCGTGGTTTCAAGAGCGGGGAATGTAAACCTGTTTTGTCTGGGCTGGTAGAGAAAGCCACGGAGAAACTGAGTTAACCTCTAAGAAAATCCCCTTCTGCTATGTTTCTAATCACCATCTCTCTGCATTCACAGTATGTTTAGTAGGTTCATTTATCGTGATGAAGTTTAGTTGAATTTAGCTCTCTTGCAGATCTTCCAATCCTCTTCCCCATGGCACGTATACTCCCATTAATTTTCTGCTACCCAACATGCTTAATTTCATTCCACAGAGCACCAGCCTTCACAGTCTGTAGTTGGCTGTGCGATTTCTTGCAAGTATCACAAAGAAACGAGTGCTTTCTTTTTCTGAAGCTGTTCCCTGGCTAATGCATGAAAAGCTTCAGTCTACCCTGGGTCACTGGAGCCCTGGTTGTGTCCTTGTGGTTTGTATTGTATTACACAATAGCACATGGAGCTCTATTGAGATTGGGGTTTGCTGAGTGCTGTTCAAACACTGAGTAAAAGATGGGCCAGACCTGGGGTGCTGGAACTCAGAGGGCCAGGGGGCCATGGCTCCATCACTGGTAAAAGGGGGAGGGTTGGGCCCTCCCACTTTTTACCAGACATATGCGTGAGTGATCAGGGGAGGGTGGAGAGGAGCGACTGGGGGGGGGGGGCAGGGCCTTGGGGAGAAGGGGTGGCATGGGGGCGGGGCCATGTTTCAAGTGCTGGTGGGGACTCCCCCCTACTTTTAGGCAGTTTCTTCTGCTCCTCCCCAGACCCTAAACACATTAGGGTATTTGAGACCTGATGCAGCAAGTGGATGTAACAGACAGCTGGAAGGAGCGGAGGATGGGAAGGCCATGGGAAATAGCAACATAAACCTGTGCTTTCATCAGTGGAGTGCAGAAATACGATGTTGGATGGCGAATAAGAACCTGAACAGAATAAAAATGACTGTCTGTAAAGGAAATACCCCTCCAAATGGGCCAGGTTCTAACACTGGCTAGTCTGTGAAGCCTGACTGCAGAGGTAAGCTGATCAGAAGGGCTTGAAGAGCCTGTGGCTTTTCAGCTGCACAATACAATCAAACCGTGGCTTCAAAGATGCTGAGCTGTGGGCTTCTCAGTCCTAGAGGGCAGTAAGGAGAGGCTGCCAGGCCTCAATCCCTGTTGATCCAACCTCCCCTTGATTTTCTGCAGTTGCTTTGCCATCTGCTTCCAGTTTTTGGGTGATCAGGTACATGGAAGTGTCTCTTTAAAGCCCTGTGATAAGTTGCTTCCCCATTATTTGTCCAGGAGAGTTAAATGCTGAGGAGCAGAATACACGGACCTTCCAAATGTGTTGTCTCTAGAGAAGTATTTAGTACCTATTGCCTTGGCCTGAGGCCCTGAACGGAAATCCTTTTAAAAGCATATAAATGCTGCCCTGTGATACATTTTACAATAAACAATTTCCATTCTGAGACCCCATTCCCCACTGGCCAGCACGTAAGTGCATGGCCCAGGGGTCAGGCAAATGCTCAGTGGAATAAATGCCTCCTGGATTTCGCCCTGATGCAGAGCTGGCCTTAGGGACATGTGCGTGGTGCTGTGTTGTGTATGGCCTCTCTTGATGGGCAAAATTTTCCGTCTGGGAATGGTAGCAGTAAAGTCAGATTTCTCTTTGTGTGACAGGGAGAAAGTTGGAAGTTGTGAAAGCAGCAGGACTCTGGGCCATGAGGCGGCAAGGGACTGAAACAACTGACACCTCCTAAGTGTCTCTTGCATTTCCTGTGGTAATAAGAGTATTAGAGGGGTAGCCATGTTAGTCTAAATCTGTAATAAGAGTTGCATTATCTTGAAGGCTGCCAAACTGGGCTCTGAGAGGGTGTGAACTGGAGTCAGGGTTGGGTCCTGAAAATGCCCAGCTGGCAACCCCTGAGCATGTGGCCCTGGTGACTGACTGACAAAGGAAACCCGCAAACCGAGGAAACATCTTGAGTGCTAGCAGCGTGTGTAGAAGCTAAAGCAGACATGCGCTGGCTAACAGAGGGCAAGCCAGATGAGAAATGCTGAGACCCGTTTTTCTGTCTCCAGATGCATTTCTTCCTTGGACGCTTCCATGATTTAATGCTGACATTCCAGACCTTGACAAGCCAATGTTTTGGTGTAAACATGTTGAGCCCCTCCGTCCGCAGCAATGCGTTTAAAACCCAAGCAATTTATGATATCGCCTGTCTACACAGACATTTAATGGACTGCTGAGACATGGAGGTCTTCGCTTCCCCTGGGAGTTGGAAATTTGCAGCGGAGTGGGGAGAGACACACACTCACAGCGTGGAATGCTGCGAGTGCGTGTGTGTGGGGCTGCGGGGTAGCAGAGACGTGCATGCTGACCAAGTGCCAAGATTGGGTTTAGGGGAGTATAATCATGTCATTAACAAGGGCCTAGTTTCCTTTTAATGTTTTTCCATCTAAGACAGGCTCCTTTTCACAGGACCAAGCAAGAGCAAGCAGTGCTGGCCGCAAAGGAAGAGAGGATTTTAAGATTTCCCTTACATGCATCTTGATCTGCTACTACTCTAGTGCCATGCATTCAGAATGGAGGCAGCAAGCTGTGGCACATGGGGAGGGTCTCTCGGGAGGCAGGCTGCTTAGGAGTGAACCAGAAATAATGTACTGCATTTACTAACCAATATCTTGGAACACATATGCAATGGGAAGAATGCAATTCATACACCACCTCCTTCCCCCAAGCCACTTGCTGTCAAGTGGATTAATCAGTTTGCATTTAATAAATACAGGTTTCTATCAGCTTTTCAGAAAAAGGAAGCAGACTTTTAAATAGAATCAAGGTGAGAACGAAGCACCTGAGTCCTTTGTAAATTTATGGATAGGGTCTGTAATCTGGATTGTGGGTGCGATTCCATCTGAGGCTTTGTCTAATGTTTCTGTGGTGCGCTATGCTGCTGGCTATTTTTAGCCAGCTCTGGATAGGTAATTAATTTGTCCTCTACAGTTATTCCTCTGTGGCAATGATGCTCAGAAAAGCCAGGCTGCTGTGATCATCTGTGAGTGAACGTAAAACAGCTAGTCATGGTATGAGTGACTGAAATGATGAGGTTAATAACATGGCAAGGATAATATGTAGTAAGTACTGACCGTGCCTTGTACTGTAAAAGACACAAAGCAGACTGTTCCTGCCCTCAACAGTTTACATCGGAACACAATTATAACTAATACTTATTGCCCATTCCTACTTGAGAATACTTCACAAGCCTCTCTGGGTGCTGTGTGGTAGGTTAGTAGTATTATCCCTTAAGTGGCTCGTTCCTGGCCATATAGGGAGTCTATGTCAGCGCAAGGATTAGAAATCCAGAGTTTGTGACTTCCAGTTTTGTGCTCAGACTGCGAAATGTCCTTTCCCAATAGAATTCTGGATAGGTAGAATGAGCCTTGCTGATCTGATTTATTCCTATAGTCTTAGTGGCGTGGTGTATGAATACTAACCGTGCCTTTTTCCTTTGAAGGGAAGATGCTGGCTTTTTTCTTATGGCTATTTTCATCTCTGGGGGGTACAGGGCTGCCTGTAGACCCAGCTTGTTGTAAACAATAATGAGGAAGTTTTTTTGCCTGCTCCAAGTCCCTGGCAAAGACTTGCCGACATAGCGTCGTGCTGAGAAATATGTGGCATGGCTATAGACAGTGCTCCTTATGGGAAGGACTTCTCCATATACAATCAGTCAGCTTTTTGTTGCCTGTGAATTGTGGTTTGGCCAGTTGACATTTATCTGGATTTTTTTTTATTTTTATTTTTTTTGGTTTCCGGGGGAGTGTGCGGGGATAATCCATTTATTTGCTTTGTGTATGGAAGTTGTCAGCTTACAGAAGTTTCTTGTCCTTCCAGATGGTTTCAATTTATTATACAGTGTCTTCCCCCATGTACCTTTTTCCTATAGATTTCTAGTATGCCCATGGTTTTTGAAGTGGGGTTTTCTTTAATGCTAGCTAAGAGCTAATATTTGCTTTTAAAAAATTCCCATTTTGCAGGTGTTTATTTCTTCGTGTGTCAGGTCTCTTGCTGTTCCGTTATAAATGGTTGAATTCTTAAACTTGAAAAGCAGCTGCTCTTTAGAAGATTTTTGTATGTGTGGTAAGCATGATAGGTAACGAGGCAGTGTCTAATCTAATGGCCACAGGATTTGTGACGTTGTGATGCGGGTTTATGTAATGGTTCCTTATTTTAAAGTTTTTGAATGGATTTAGTGGCAATAGTCATCTGACCCGCAGCCAAAGACACTGAAATCCTCTCTGAGAACAAGTAGGGAGCATAGGCCTGTGCAGAGCTGTGCGAAGTCCTCTCTCTGTCCTCCAGCAGGGGTACAACTACACGCTTCAGCCCTGTTCTAGCAGAACCATTTCTAGGGTGGGGCAAAAGGGCTAATTCAGTCTTTGTCACCTCTGCTGGGTGCCACTTGTGGTGATGCTTTCTTGGATGTTGCTAATTGTCCACTAGGAACTGGATTGTGACTACCAATGCATTGTGCATGGGCCACCGACAGCAGTGACTTTCAGCGACTACTAGCCTGGGCTGGATTTGAAACTGCAAAAGCCCACAGACCTGGCCGGTGGTAGCATCTCAAGGTTTGTTCCCTTATATAGCTTGAGAGAGAGAGACCATATATTGCCACTATGTTCTTGAATGGGGGGAGTGCCTCTTTTTATCAAGTAGATTTGTAGTTAAGTCTGTCATTCTATCCTCAATATGCTCCCCTTGAGCTTAGGTAACGTGGCGCCTAGGAAGTTCATCGCTGCTCCAAGAGCCCTGCAACACAGACTGAGGAGGCCAAGGGACTTAATCTCTATCTCTGATTTTCCCCTTGCCCTTCTTGATTTGTTACTGAGGGAAGGAGTGTGTGTACGGGCGTGTGTGTGACACTGTCTTCCTCACAGTAATTAAGTACTATTTTAGCTATCTCAAACTATTCTATTTGCCATTTTTAACTGTTGCAACCCTTTTAGCTTACGAAGTCTTGGATAGTGCTTTCTCTCAGCTGGCAGATACATGCAGGGTTTATTACTCTAGCCAGAAGGGAACACTTTTTTTTTCGTTAGAAGGAAAGATAATTGCCTCGCACCTCCTGTGCACAAGCCTTGCAGCCTATCCTCTGAACATGGATTAACAACACCTGCAGTGAAGGTGAGGTGGCAGGGTACCTCCTGCGGCTCACAACCAGAGCATGGCCTATAGCGCTTCTCATTTTCCACACATTCCCTGGGATGACCCGCTAATCAGACAGAGTTAACATGGGACATTTAGGCTCTGACCTGTGATGGGAAAACCTGCTACTGCGCTGCCCTGAGGGGAGCCGAGGGGCTGAGGGATTGTGCAACATCTTTGCTCTCTATCAGGGTGTCTGGCTTATCAGTCCAGTTGAGGTGCTTTTATATGGTGCCTGTTACTGTGGTATCTGAGTGCCTCATGTTTGGAACCTGGTGCCATATTAAATTTAGCCTTATGGCGTCCCTGTGAAGTGCTATTATACTCATTTTTGGAGATGGGAAACTGAGGCACAGAGATGCTAATTAATTTGCCCAATGTCATAAAAGAAGGTTCTGTCAGAGCATGGAATTGAACTCAGGTCTCCTCACCATAACCATTGGACCATCCTTCCCTCTTCTCCCTTCTTGGCATCCAAACGTCTGACTGCTGGGCTCATGGAGGAAGCAGTCCCTGATCGTGTGGTGGGGGGAGGGGAGGACTGCAGACAGTCTGGCTTATAATGCTTGTACTTATTTTCTTTATTTGCAGAACTCTGCTCTCTCCCTTCATCTCTTCTTCAGCTCGCTCCTGGCGCGGAGTAGCTTCAGCGGTATAACAGCAGTGAGAGGTGCCAAGTTGCTTCTGAAAACTTTCCCACACAAAATCCTCTAGCAGTGCCAGCATAGACTATGGCAGCGAGTGACGGCTCTGCTGTGCCATCGTGCTCTTTCATCTTATTTTCTGCTCCTCTCATTAGGGGGCCTGGCTCGTTGCACATTAGATGCCTTCTGCAGATGTCTCGACAGGGAAAGAAGAAACAACCCCCCCCCCCCCAAACTGTGGAGCTGGGATCCACAGTCCCTTAATGAGTCTTGATTAGGGTTTGTTACTCGCTAAAATAAAAAAAAGGGGGTGAGTGTATGTGTGCGCTAATTTAAAGTAGAGGGTTTGGCTGTGTTTATAGGAAATCACTAGTTTGACGTTGTTCCACTGGCTATTATTCCCAAAACAAGTGGGGATCCTGTTGTGGAAGTGGTGAAAGGGGTTGAGTGCTGAATAGAGACCTTAGGTTTTGATCCTTTGCAGAATGAGGCTTCCTGCCTTTATATCAGGGGTGGGCAAACTACAGCCTGGGGGCTGCATCCGGCCTTCCAGACATTTTAGTCTGGCCCTCGAGCTCCCGCTGAGCAGTGGGATCCAGGGCTTGCCCCACTCCGGCACTTCAGCCAGTGAGTGGTGTTGGGGGCTTGCCCCGCTCTGCACAGCTCCTGAAAGCAGCGGCATGACCCCCTCCAGCTCCTATGTGTAGGGGCAGCCAGGGGGCTCCACGTGCTGCCCCAGCCCCAAGTGCTACCCCTGCAGCTCCCATGAGCTGCAGGGTCGGTGCCTGTGGACAGAGCAGTGTGCAGAGTCGCCTGGCTGTGCCTCCTTATAGGAGCCAGAGGGAGGACATGCCGTTACCTCAAGCAGCTCCCAGAAGCAAGTGCTACCCGGAGCCTGCACCCCTGACCTCCTCCCAATCCCCTTCCCCAGCCCTGATCCCATTCCTAGCCTCTGAACCCCTCCATCCCAGCCCAGAGCAACCTCCTGCACCGCCCAACCCCTCATCCCTAGCCCACCCCAGAGCCCACACACCTAGCCGGAGCCCTCCCCCTGGAACCCAAACCTCTGCCCCAGCCCAGAGCCCCCTCCCACATCCTGAAATCTCATTTCTGGCCCCACCCCAGAGCTCGCACCCTCAGCCAGAGCCCTCACCCCTTCCCGCACTCTAACCCTCAATTTCGTGAGCATTCATGGCCCTCCATACCCAATTTCTGTATGTGGCCCCCAGGCCAAAAAGTTTGTCACTCCTGCTTTATATGGCTAGCTGGAGTTAATGGGATAGGGAGCCTATCTCTTCTGTTACCATGCCATGTTGCTGGTGGCAGCAAGTCACCAACTCATCGCTGTTGGATGGCTTGAGTGGGATAAGTTAGTGGCATCGATCCAGTTCTTAGTGGGCAGATGTCTGTATTGCTGGCACTAATTGTAGCAGTGAAACCAAAGGCTGAGTAGGCTATGGCAACTGAATTTTTGCTTTAAGCCTTAGCAGTTGTCCTTTCAGGCTGGGAAAGAGAGAGGGTGGTGCAGGCAGCTTGCGTTGCTGTTGTCCGTACTTCACCTTTCCTGTGGATGAACTAGAGGACTTTGATCTCCGGGTCTGTCAGTCTGGCACTTATTGAACACTAAATTCATATTAAGATAAAACTCCCACTCCTTAAATCTGCCTAGAAGGTCTTTTCCCTTGGACAGGCAGGTGACATTTATGGGGAAAACAAATTTTGGTGTCAGCACATTTATTTATGACATTGTTCCTCTTGAATAGTCTTACATCTCTTCTGTGCTCCATTTACTGTAGTTATGGAATGGTGCTACTCGCGTCAGTGCCATTCTCCAGAGTCTCCTTACACCAGCCTGGACTGGTGAGTAGCTCTTACTGAGCAATCACAAAGATGGTTGACAGCACAGTGAACAGATGAGAAGATGTCTAGCTGAATTCAATTTAGGCAGATTTGTCCAGAAGATTTTACAGGCCAGATCCTCAGCTGGTGCAGATCGTCTTAGAGACCTCCCTATAGGTTGGAATCGCTTGACTGTCACGTGGTGAGTGGACGTGTACATTTAGCTTGGAAATCCATTCTGATTTTTTTAGCAGGATAAGGTATTGGAAAGATCCACTTGGTGCATCTGGTTTTACTTTTCTTGAGAGTCAAGAGGTTGCAATGATGCTTATGTGCACTGTTAGACATTATTATTCAGGGCAACTCTAATTCTTATAATTTGATGTTTTTCAGGGCAACGGTGTTGCCTAGTGATTAATAGGAATAATCGAGACTCCTTGGTTCTGCTTGACTGAGTGACAATTTGCTTCCCTTTTCTCTGCCTCAGTTTACTTGTGTATGATGGTGATAGTGTTTCTCTGTTTTTTGCAGGGGATTGTGAACCTTTTTAATTACCTAACATTTGCAAGGCTCTTTGAAATCGTTAGATGAAAGATGCTGTAGAACTGCAAATACTAATTACATTGTTTCAGCGGAGGAGGTGACCCAGTCAGTGAACACAGCAATAAAGCGTGTCATTCTAACACTGTTGACAATTTTGAAGTGTTTGTCCTGCTTCTGCTTGGCTGAGTGTTTGACTTTTGAAGACAGGCTTGCATAACTGTGCCATTACCCCCTTAACTTATGCACACGAATACCAGCTATAGATGTATGAACACTGGATGGTGCATGCATGTGGCCAGCTCACATACATGTGTATAATTTATGTGTACTCTGCCATTATGCAATTGCACATAAACTTTGAAAATCTAGCCTCAGAATTTTAGTAGCTGTCTCATTTCTTCTTCTGAGTAGATATGCATGTTTGACATGTACAGAATGTATTTTTTTTTCAGTAGTGGAATAATTTTATTAGTATGTTTTTCCTCTGGTCACTGACCTGTAGTTTATTCCATTATTGACTGGTGGGTTACTGGCTCTTTGTGTTCTGTGGTTAAGTGAACTGTCAGGCTCATCTGGCTGGAATGGTGTTGCTGGGCAGGACTTGTGTCTGGCTGACTCATGGTGAGGGGAAAGTTTTTTTCTCTCTGGCAGCCCCAAATATCCATTTGTCTTTTTTTTTTTTTTTTTTTTTTTTTTTTTTTTTTTTTGATCCTGCTTTCATCTCATCTCCCAAGGCTGCCGCAGTAACCTTCACTCCACATTCCTGCCTCCTGCAGGAAGAGGTGCATTTTTTTCTTTAAGAGCCTCCTCATTGCTCCTCTCAAAGGGTATGGCTACACTTGAAATTTCAAAGCGCTGCCGCGGCAGCGCTTTGAAGTGTGAGTGTGGTCGGAGCGCCAGTGCTGGGAGAGAGCTCTCCCAGCGCTGCACGTAAACCACATCCTCTACGGGTGTAGCATGCAGCGCTGGTAGCTGTGCTCCCAGCACTGCCGCCCTGATTACACTGAGGCTTTACAGCGCTATATCTTGCAGCGCTCAGGGGGGTGTTTTTTCACACCCCTGAGCGCAAAAGTTGCAGCGCTGTAAAGTGCCAGTGTAGCCATACCCAAAGATCAGTTTACACTGGCCATTGGCAAGTCCTGAGGTTGCGCAAAATCTACATGGATTTGACCCTGGCAGCATATTTGTTGTTGTCTGAGCATTGGGGTCAGAACACAATTCTGTGTGGATTCATTCAGCTCTCTCACAAGTTCCACAATCTAGGGCTTTCTGCCTAGACCGATGTCTGAGGCACTCGGAAGTATTATTCTAGGAACCATTGGCAGGCCATGGATGGAGAAGTGGTTTCTAAAATAGCAAAGTGCTGTTTCCTCCAGGACCTTAAAAATCAGGGCCTGATCCAAAGCTCAAATCTCCCATTGGCTTCATTAGGGTTTGGATTAGTCCGTAGTGCCAGCACATTGAATTGGAGCGAGTGGTGGATGTATAGCAGTAGATTCTTTGTGTTCTTTCTAATTTTGCTTGCTCGACAGGTGGACTGCTACATGTGGACAGGGTTGAAAGTAGGTTAAAGGACTTACGGGTATGCCAACATCCTGAGCAGGGGTGTGGCCTCAACCGGAAGAGGTGTGGCCTCAACCGGAAGAGGTGGGGCCTTTAAATCAAGTTTTAATGGCCCCGGGGTTCCAGCTGCGCCTTTAAATCATCCCTGCAGCTATCAACTGCAGAGGTGGCTGAGAGCCCCCAGGGCTCGGGGGCGATTTAAAGGGCCCGGGGCTCTGGCCACTGCTACCGCAGCCAAGCTCCAGGCCCTTTAAATTGCCAACAGAGCCCTGTCGCCGCTACCCCGGGGCTCCAGCAGCTGGGCTTAGGCAGCGATTTAAAGGGCCCGGGTCTCCGGCGGCGGGGAACCCCAGGCCCTTTAAATTGCCACCCAAGCCTGGCGTCCAGAGCCCCGGGGTAGCGGTGGCAGGGCTCCAGTGGTGATATAAAGGGCCAGGGGCTCTGGCCGCTGCAGGGAGCCTCTGGCCCTTTAAATTGCTAGCCTGGGGAAGCCGGTCCAGCATGGGACACCGGCTCTTGCTGGTACACATTACTGTACTGTACTGTACTGTACTGGCTTACTTTCATCTCTGCATGTGGAACAACTTGTAATCTCTTTCTTCAGCCCCAGAAATCTCTTTGGGAGATGAAGGATACCATGGAACTGTCCGACCTGAATGCGGGTTCGGTGAGTTCTTTTGATCGAGTGAGGAAAAAAAACCAAGACCAGACAGGTCAGAAACTTCAAAACACCATGTGGCCGTTTATTAACAGGGAGAAAATCGCAACTTGGGCTGGGGAGGAGCACTTCTATCAACTAACAGTGCTATTAAAACAAGAAACCTTTACACAATCTAAACAAGCTATTTACATCTATTAACACATAACCAAATGCTTTACAATTAACTGCCTTTGTAAAAGGTAAATGAGTACACCAAATTAAATGAACTGTGTGCACACTTAACCAAATATTATTATCAAAGACACCAAATTAAATTCAATAGCAGTTCTTATAATAACTCAATCTTGGTACCATATATACATAACTTTTTAGCAGGCAGTAGCATATGCAGTTGTATACCAAATAAAAAGGGGAAGGAGGAGAGGAAAGGTTAGGCAAAGCACAGACAATTAGCGGGTAAGTACCGTATTCCAGGTGCAGCTGACCAGCAGTGCAGACATCAGAAGCATACCGAATCCGTGGAAAAATATCTTAGAATAATTAAGCAATCCGTAGAAAATACCGTGAAAAAAATAAGCAATCCGTGGAAAAAATAATAAACAACACGACATGAGCCGGCTATATCCGGAGGAGACCCCTGGCTGAAGGGTTGATCAGGTCCTTCAGTCAGTTCACGGATACTCCTACAGACCCTGGCCCGAGGCATGGTTTTATTCCAGGGACTGTTTTACACCTGGCACAATTTGATTGGTCCCTAGCTCCCCCACCCTCCAGGTT
>NC_133790.1:9362810-9371864 GCF_003597395.2 Chelonoidis abingdonii | reverse complement strand
GGGGGGGGGAGGTTTTTGTCCAAGATCTGGGGTGTATTATGTATGACAATAGTGGATCCGAGAATAACCCTGTGTTCTGCCTGTGTACTCGTCTTTTTTTCATGAGTGTGGGGAGGTTTGTAAAGTGAGACCAGAGGCAGAAGTTGTCTTTGGAATACAGTCTAATTCCATCAATAATTTATTTATTTATTTATTTTTTTTAAACTTGGATGCTGACTGACACATCCTGTTTGGTAGCGTATAGATTGTCTCTTACTGTGGGAGGCAAATCCCTATTACCCTTTGTCATTCACTAACTGCTGTATACTGCTTTTTAATGAGGTACCACTTGCTGCAAGTGACCTGATTCTAAGCATATGCATGTCTTCTGAGACTGCTGCTCCCAGTATGGCTGCTGGACAGCCTTTCCTTGGCGTGCGCGTGCGTGTGTGTGTGTGTGTGTGTGTGTGTGTGTGTGTGTGTGTGTGTGTGTAAAAGCAGGGCTGTTTAAAGGAGCCTAAGGGAGTTAGGTGCCAAACTCCCATTAAATTGGAATGGAATGCTAGGATTGTCAATGAGGCTAAAAGTCTTAAAAACATTGCACTGTGCAACAAAGTTGTCCCATCCCAACTACACTGAGATAAGGGGTAACGTTCGTTTTGGTGGTAAAAGCTTGTAAAAATTCCAGCTTGGAGTCTGACCCTTTTTGCTGAGTGATGGACTTGTTCTCCATGGAGCAGGAGCTTGTTAGCAAAAACATTTGCAGATTATTATTTATTTGTTGGCAAGCTGCCCATTTTGTTGCCTTTGTTAACACATGTTTCAGTTTTGAGTAGATTTGCCTTTCGTTGCAAATGGAATGTACGTGGGTCCAGTCGGGCCAGGGCATTAAGTCCCAAGTAACACCATTTCTTCTCAGACCGTGGTCCTGTTTTTCAGCCACCTTTTTTGGCCAAATCATATGACGGTTATTTTTGTGAAATTGAGATAAATGTGAAAAGCTGGAGCTGCTGAAGTTTTCCCACAATTTCCCCCTGATCATGCCTCCTGTCAGTCAAGCCTGCAGGATGTGGGATGACCCTCTGAAAATTGGGACTGTGATCTATCAGGAATGTGATGCTTGTCACTGGACCACAAAGGGTTTAGATGTCCCTGTAATAAACATGATATTTATACCTGCCTGGGAAACCATCATTTTTACAACCTCTAGTTGGGCATAACTTCCTCCCCTGGATTCCAGATTCCACGGCTGAGGTGAATGCTGAGTGGGCCTGATCTAATTCACCCTGGAGTCAGTGGGAGTTGTCTGTTGATCTCAGTGGGCTGTGTGGATCAGTCTCCCTGGGTGCCTGGCATTCAACTGGTGATGCACCAAAAAGCCGTCTGGTGTTGGTCCAGCTTCACCTTGATTTTTCTTTTTTTCCTGAAGCAACTCAAGGCGAAAATAAGGGGAAACTTGCGTGAAATGAACCCACTGCAAAGATCGGCTGAAATGTAAAGGCAAAGGTTTTTCAAGCAGCTTTCTTTCCATGGGCTTTTTAACATACATGTATCGCCACTTCTGCATTGTTACACGTACCCGGTGCTTGTGACAGGGTGCTCAGAGCAGCACCCTGACCGCTGAAATTACTGCCACATAGAAAAGGTTGCAGGCTGAGCTGGGAGCATTAGTTGCTTTCTGTTGAGGGATAGCAAACACCTGGATGGTGACTGCTGGGCTAACGATGTAACTGGGAGGCTAGAACTAGAAGGAACAGGAAGCAAGGGGGATCTCCAAAGGGAAGTTCAGAAGGTGAGCTGTGCTGTGCTGAGGAGGGAGGCTGGATGGAAAACTCCTGCTACGAGATGCCTCAGTTACATTGGGTGTATGAAAGAGCAGAGTAATAAAAGGTACATGTGGTGAAAGGAGGACAGCTTGGGCCCGTTTCATGACTGAGGTGACTGAAACGGGCTAGACAGTATGGCACGGGGGGTAATGGCAGAGAGAGTGCTCTTCAAAAAATCTCTCGAGTGCCTCAAAGGCCTGGTCTACACTACGCGTTTAAATCGATTTAATGGCCATTAAATCGATTTAACGCTGTACCCGTCCACACTACAACGCTCTTTATATCGATATAAAGGGCTCTTTAAATCGATTTCTGTACTCCACCCCGACGAGAGGAGTAGCGCTAAATTCGATATTAACAAGAGAGAGATCCTACAACAAATGCAGTCGTGACCAAAGGGACACAGGCTAGCAATGCATTATTCTCAGGGACATGCTGGTATTTGGAACATCTTAGCGTGAATTAAAGAGTTTAAATACAGAAGAACTTGTGAGGAAATGCTGATAGACCTTCGGTACCTGTGCAGGAAATGGGATGCGGCACAGGACGCTGCCGACCTACAAACATACACTCAGAGGAAGGGAGGCTGAAAGCATGGAGAGTCAAAATTTATTTTCTCTCTCTACTCTCTCACACACACATCAACACACACACACACACAAACAACACACACACACAAATTGTAAATGACTAACATGCCAGTCTTACCTGCAGATGCAAGATGCCCTATGTTCCTTTCCTAGATGCAGTAGGCATGAAGGGAGTGGTTTTCAAGAAGTATATGTTTCCAATCGTGATGAAAGCTTTAGCGTAACAGATTTTCCCGTCCCTTTTTTTGGTATTTGGGAAGGGAGATTTTACCTGTATTGTTTGACAATGTAGGTCGTTTTTCAACAGGATCTGTATCTTGCCAACCTCATAGAGACCAGAACCAGCAGGCGCATGACGTGTGCAGTCTCAGTTATAAGCAAAAGTCTGGGACTTGCTCTATTCATGGCTATTAAGCCAAAGGACCCTTATAAATGAAATTTGGACTCCAAGACCAGAACGGGTTACGTTTCCACGTTGATGGCGGTGGATGATGATGCCGTCTCTCACACAGTGAGATCAAGGTGTGGGGCAGATGAAAGAGAAGAAGCTGCAAGGTGTGGAGAGATTTATCGGAGTGAAGGCTGAGATCTCAATTAAAAGACGCCCTAATAAAAGAGTGATAGAGACAAAATATATTTATAGAGAAATGCCAGGTATGTAAAACAGCGTAACTCATCTTCGCAGGGTTTTTCGGATACATTATCATGAAAGCTTTTCTATAACTAGAGTGTGGACTACAACTGGCCGAGAACTCTAATCCGCATCAAACATGCTCACTCACCCGCATTGTGTGACTGGAGCCCAAGATATTTCTACCAACAATTCAGCCGCAGATTCAACTGTACAAACGCTCCTTCCAGAAGTAACAGATAAAAAAATGTGGGGTCTTCTGGACGCAGTCTTCTCCGAAGCAAATGAGTTTCCTTGCTGAGGCTCTGCCTATACGCTCGTTTTAACTGCACACGCAATCATAACCTAATTAAAGTAGACTGACCAAAGACAATGTAAATGCAAAATCTATAGAAAACTCAAACAATAAAGATACAAGAAATCATATGAGATATTATCATATTCAGGAGGGAGGAAGTGAATAGAGAAAAAAATAAATAACTATCACACACATTCTTATGAGATCATATCTGCCCCAAAAGTCAACAAGTTCTTATGCCCGCAGGCACACTTCACCTTGACAAGCTTTTGAAACGCAATAAAGGCTGACCATATGCATACGCAACAGAGATTGTGGCTTAAACTATGGCTAGATAGTTGATCCTTGGAGACAGTTCTCAATGATGGCCGATCTTGTAATGTTTCAGTAGCTCTCTCTCATTCTCAATACTTCTTGCGATGCCTTGCATGCTTATTACAAGAGCGTTTGACAAGCCCTCAAGTGCTGCTCTTTTAAACGATATAGAAATATTTGAAATTAAGAAGATCTTTTTTTTTTTAATCATAGGAGTAAGTCATCTTGTCCAATCCAACTCACACCCAGCATAGGATTGTTTTCACAAAGATTTCTCCTTAATATAATTGCTGTTCTACAATGCCCTTCATCATGAGGATCTCACCACTTAAATCTTGGGAATTAAATCTTGCTAACTCCCTAATAAGGAAAGTATTTTATCATAGTAGGATGGGAAAGAATCTGAGGAAAGGGTGTTTGGCAATTTTGTACAGGTCAACAATGTTGCAATCCAGATCAGAGACCAGAATCCAAGGGCAAACTCTTTAGTCTAAACCATTTATAGAACAAGTTTGTCTTGAATTTTATAGCAGTCAAAGGTCTTCCTACAACGAGCTGAAAATGGAATTGCAAAACACAGGACAAATCGGGTGAAAACATTAAAATTCAAATTCTAAGCCCTTTATGCGCCTAGGACCAACAGCAAATAACACTGCTGAACTATAGTGAGCAGTTTGAGAGGAGGGGGGGATGGGAGAGAGGTATGTGATTGTGGTGGCACATGTCGAGGAAAAACGAACCCACGCTGAGGTAAAAAAGACTGGATTTGTCCAGCTCACTGAATCAAGCCGGTGGGGAGCTCTTTCAGGAGGGCAGTACAAGAGTAATAGAATCTAAGAACAAAATCTGTCAAATTATTAAGCAGGCATCATCGACTCATTAAGTTTGAATTTATTATAATTAGGCACCTGCTAACTTCATTACTATTTAACCGATTTGTTATATCAATTTATTGCACGTTCTTCTGCAAATAACGTGCTCGAGGCCAGAGCGAGTCAAGCCAGGCTTGGTCTTGCAAGTCCTCCAGGCGCTGGAGAGCTGGCAACCGGAAAGCATGTTGAGGTTTGAGTTTTTATTGTTCCGGCTCTAGCAGAACATGCAAAATTGCAATACAGTGTAAGAGGTGCCATAAGAAGTTGGGAGGAAGTGGTAGCAACCGTTGTTACTTAAGCATGGTAGCCATTTTTATGTCACTCTTGAGTTCGACTGAGAATACATCAAAGAAGTGAAGAGGAACTGGCAAGGTCTGCAACAAAAAATAGTTGTCTCACAATACTAGTTCGGCAGGTCGAATCGAGCAGGGAAGTAAGTCTTAGGAATCATATGGATCGACATGAGAAGAAAAACATTCAAATACCCTCCAAAATTGCTTCGCCGATAAAGTGTTGGCTTCTCCTTTTCTACCCGTTCAGACAGTTGTGTCTCAGACATTCAATCTCTCCTTTCTTTCCCTTACTCTACTGTTTGGTCACAGTCGGCTGCCACGACAGAATCCTTGCCAAGGTTTCCACACAGATCCTGTGGATTCACAGGAGGAGGGTGGAACAGCATAAGCTTGTTTAATTGGTTGGTGCGCCAGATCTTTACGTTAACAGCTTTGTTCGCAGCAAATGTTGATTAACTAGCATCGTAAAGTGACCTGAAAGAAAATGGCTAACAAAAGCGCAGAACACACCACCACTGCCTCGATTGGAGTAAATCTTCATCCACAGAATTTACCCTATTAGTCCCATGGACTATTAGGGTACACTATAAATAGCCTTATTTTTTCTTTGCAAAATCCAAAGTAGCTACAGGCCCAAAAATTTCAATTATATTATGATTCCATAGTCTTCTCTAGCGTGTCCAAGGACAGTGCGACACACAGGAGAGCCTTGAGAATTATTAGAGTTAGAAATATAGATACTAGGGATATAGGAAAGGCATTAGTGGAGAAATGAATGGCTCCTTGCAACTTGCCCTGGTCGTTAGTAGAAATGTCCTGAACACAAGGGGTTTCCTGCTTGCACAGTACCTGGTGATGTCTAAGCCCTGTGGATAAAAATTAGTGTTGGTAGCGCTGCACAACATGGTATGTAATGAACTTAGAACTGGGGAGAAGAGTTTTTCATTGAAATGAAAGTCAATGGAATTAAAATTTAGTGATTCTGCTTTGCAGCAAGCTTCTGGTAAAAAAAAACGGTCTCAGCCCAAAACCAGACACTAACTTCCTATTCGAGACACTCACAATGAAACCCTGCCAGGCAAAAAAACAAACAAAAAAAAAAAAACACCCCTATTCTGCTTTATTCTCATAGCACGCCTACCTGAGGTGTACTACGAACTTGTACAAACATTTTGCCACTACCAGGAGTGAGAGTCTGCATGAAGCCAGAGAAAGTTCAGTGTCGAGTCTACTTATAAGACGGACAAAGCCGCAGTTTACAGAGAAGCACCAATCGCTGCCCCACTTGCAGCAACACAACATTTCTCTCATGCAGTAGACTGAAGATTCTCGAGCTCTCAGTGATGATGGAGGCATACGCCAAGTGCTGCTACCCCAGGCAAGTTGGATCTGAATGGCATGCCATAGAGTTTTTGTCTCCCAGAAAGTATGGTCAATGCATACATAATAAAAAACGGCAGGGGTTCTCGGTTATTTAAATCCATATGGCTGTCCAAGACCATCGATTCTTTTGCCTCATAGAAAATAAGAAAGAAAGTTTAACACCATATGGTACCTATTGCTGACAATTGAGAATGCAAAGCTCAACATCAATGCTGACAGCACATCGAATAAGTGAAGCTGAATGGTATAAGTCAGCCTCCTGTGCTGAGATTTGAAAATCCTCAAAAATCAAACAGTTCAATTTGGATGATTATTCAAGGCGAGGAAGGCCAAGAATCTGATCTTTCCATTACAGCACCAATGAGAGCATATTTGGTCGTTTCACCTTGGATTATGGGCTGCCTTGTGGCCTACACTATTGCACAGTGTGGGAGGAGGAACCAAAGTGACAGATATTCAGTCTTGACAATGGCACTTATAAGAACTGAGTAGGATGCAACATGCTGGGCTTGATGCAGGGTAACTGGGTGAAATTCTATTGCCCTATGTTGTATACGGTACAGACTAGGCATCACTTCTGGCCTTGTTGTAAAGGAACAAACTCTGACTCAATTGTTGTTATTTTGCTTCTCTTTGCTTGAAAGCCCCTGCGTGCTTTGGAAGAGCTGAGCACAATTTTGGTAGTTGATGCAATTTACACCAGGAGTACAAAACTGGATCCGCGTAGATTTTCCAGTTCACAAGAGGCTGCACGAATTCCAAGGCACCTGAAAGCACAGAAATTCGGTGACGTTATAAAGCACCCAAAAGCGGGCACGAGAGTTCTCCAATGGCTTGCCCGCAGCAGGTGTCTGAGATATTTGAAGTAAGAGTTCGTAACTGACTCTCTCTCGGCTTCGACGGACGGGACGTAAAATGTACAAGGCGCCCGGAGCTCCGTGAGCATAAGTTCATTGCTCAGAGTTACTTTTATTTCAGACAAGATCAAAATATAAAAGGATAAGCTTAGCTAACGCTTTGACCGTGCTGAAGATGCTCGGCATACTTCGTCTCTTTGGCCATGAGTTACTACTACGGGATAAAATCCGAATTGCTAAATCGGTTTTATGAAAACGATATTTATAATTCTATTATATGCGGCCACTATAGGACAGTAATTGGCATTGGGTTGCCATAGCTCCAGGCTAACATCAATTTCTGACAGCGTTGCATTGTGTAGGTAGCACTTCCATTATCTATCCATAGTTCGCAGTCTCACCTGCCCTGGACTTCAGGTTGAATCTTAATTGTCCGCGGGGGTTCTGGGTAAATGTGCTCAGTCCTTCTTCTAAGGGAAAAACAGCAGCTGACAATCTTTTCTTGCTGTGTCATTACTTGCCTCAGCGTTTTTTCCCTGGCATTGCCTGGCAACGCATAAGGACGGCAACCATGGAGCCGTTCCTCGAGCTTGTTTTTTTTCCCGGCACACTTATGCGTACTGGATGCCGCGAGAGAGAGAGGCGATACTCCAGAGCTAACAGCAGCATTCACTGCTTGTGAAATGATAGCAAGATGGCCTTACCTGGTGCGTCGTTCTGCTACCGTCTACTGCTGGAAAAATGGCATGAGAGTGAGGCTTTACTCTCCCGTCTGTACGCTTAGGTCCACTGCTATCATGTCCGACCTGCTGAAAATCTTATTGAAGCAATATGGGATTGATCACTTGGGAATGAGTAATCCTCCCGTTATGGTTTTAAAAATAGAGTCCGTCCGCTACGTAAATAAGGGCAGGTGGGTATTAGAGGACCAGGATCAGAGCCAGCTGTCCGTGCGTATTAACGGGGGTGCCAGTGGCAACAACCGCACCCGTTGCTTCCCCCCCCCATGTGGTCATGAAGTTATAGGAATGCAGGAATAAGAAACAAACAGAGACTTGTTTAGTGAGATAAAATGAGGGGGAGGGTGGACTTTGGAGGCGCTCTGGGGCTATGACAGTCCAGGCAGGTAGGAAACTTTTCTTTACACAGGAAAGGAGGGGTGAAGCCCCCCAGTTTGCCTATGATGAAATGGTTAATTAGCCGTGCTGATCCTAGTTACGGGAGTCAAAGCAACTGTTGTCAATAGTATACTTAACTATTGTGAGGATATAGGCAGTCTACTAACGTCTACACGGGAGGAGAGGGGGAGTAGGGCGGATACTGCTCTATAACTGCTGTAGCTCGCGTCTACCAGAGATTCAGCTACACAATAGTGACACTGAAAGTAGTTCAAGGACATGATTTCTTTCCTTTACTTGTCATATGTTGGTGGGGGGGGAGGGGGAAGAAAACTGAGGAGCTGTTACCTGAAACACGCCAACACTGTGTCTTGAACCTACAGACATTGGGAGCTCACACAAGAGCAAATACTTTTCAGAAGACTGCTGTCGGACTGTGGGATAGCTGGAGTCCTCAGTAACCTCCATTCATGCGAGCGTCCTCTTGAGTCTCTGGGCTTCCGGTTACGCTTTCACGCAGCGCTGGGATCCTGAGAGTTTTTTTCAAACGCTTTGGCATTTGTGTTCTGTAACGGAGCTCGATACAACGATTTGTCGGCCCATTCCAGCGATCAGATCTAGTATCTCCATACGGTTCATGCGTGGAGCTCTTATTGGATTTGAGACTAGATCGCCACCAACGGCTGATACAGAGCATCACGCTGGGCAAGCAGGAATATGAAAATCAAAATGTACGTGGGGCTTTCCTGTTTCCTGCGCTGCTGCATCAAGAGTTTCAGAATGCTGTCAGAGCAGTAATGTGCAACTCTGATAATCCGCTGGAGGCCAAATAAGCGATTTCGTCCGAACTAACGTAATCCAAACTGTTAATACGCTTAGCGGGCTACCTCTG
>NC_133790.1:9337420-9362785 GCF_003597395.2 Chelonoidis abingdonii | reverse complement strand
CCCTCTCCTCCCCGGTGGTAGACGGTATGTAAGGACTGCCATATCCTCCCTCATCATAGTTTAACATGGTACCCTTATACACAGTTGCTGGTTACTTCCCGTAGAGTAGGACAGAACGGCTAATAACCAGTTTCATTCATAGCAACTGGGGGGCTCAGCCCCTCCCTTTCCTGTGTTAAAGAAAGTTCCGTCACTGCCGTGGACTGTCATAGCCCCAGGCTCCTCCCAAGTGCCACCCGCCTCCCTCCCCTTTTTATCCACTAAACAAGTCTCTGTTTGTTTCTTATTCCTGCATTCCTTATAACTTTCATGACCACATGAGGGGGGGGGGGAAAGCAACGGGTGCGGTGTTTGCCACGTGGCACCACCTGTGAAATACTGCACGGCAGCAGCTGTAGCTCTGATAACCTGCGTCCTCTAATACACTTGCCCTTATTCTAGGCAGGACGGATCTCTCTCCATTTTTAGAAACCATAAGGGGAGGATTGACTCATGTCCCAAGTGCATCAATCCCTATTTGCTTTCAAAAATTTTCAGCCAGGGACCTATGATACAGTGGACCATAAGCTCAGGGGGAGAGATAAGCCGTCATCTCCATTGCCATTTTCTCCAGCAGTAGGACCGGTACAGAACGACCAGTACCGAATAAGCCTCTGCTATCATTTGCACAAGCAAGTGAATGGCTGCTGTGTAGCGTCCTGGAGTATCGCCTCTCTCTCCGCGGGCATCCAGTACGCATAAGGTGCGGGGAAAAAAAACAAAAAGCTTCTGAGGAACGCTCCATGGTTGCCGTCCTATGGCGTTCTGCCAGGCAATCTCAGGGAAAAACCGGCAGATAATGACCGCAGAGAAAAGGATTGTCAGCTGTGTTTTTCCCCTTAGAAGGAATGACTGACACATTTAACCCAGAACCCCCCCCACGCGACAATTAGATTCAACCCTGAATCCAAGGGCAGGGAGACTGCGGAACTATGGGATAGATATGGATAGCTACGGAAGAGCTACCCACAATGCAACGCTTCAGAAATTGATGTTAGCCTCGGAGCATGGACGCACAATGCCAAATTACTGTGCCTAGTGTGGCCGCATGAAATAGAATTTATAATATCAGTTTTATAAAACCGATTTTAGCAAATTCGATTTTATCCCGTAGTGTAGACATGGCCAAAGAGACGAAGTATCCGAGCATCTCAGCACAGGGTCAAAGCTGTAGCTAAGCTTCCTTTTTATTCATTTGATCTTGTTCTGAAATAAAAGTAACTCCTGAGCAGATGGAAACGTTAGCGTCAGAGAGCTCGGGCGCCTTTGTATTTTAACCCCGGTTCCCTGAACAGCGAGAGAGAGTCATTACGAAGCTCTTACTTTCAAAAGGATCTCAGGAGTCAGCCTGGCTGGGGCAGCATTGGAGAACTCTTCGTGCCGCTTTTGGGTGCTTTACGTCACCGAATATTCTGTGCTTTCAGGTTGCCTTGGAAATTCAGTGCAGCTCTTGTGAACTGGGAAAATCTAAGCGGTATCCAGTTTTGTAACTCCTGTGTAAATTGCATCAACTAGCCAGGAAATTGTGCAGCTCTTCAAAGCAGCGGGGCTTTCAAGCAAAGGAAGAGACCAAAATAACTAACAATTGATTCAGAGTTTGTTCGGCTTTAAAAGGCCAGAAGGGATTGCCTAGTCTGACCTATACAACATAGGGCATAGAATTTCACCCAGTTACCCCTGCATCAAGCCCAGCGATGGTTGCATCCTACTCAGGTTCTTATAAGGTGCCCATTGTCAAGACTGATATCTGTCACTTGTGGTTCCTTCCTCCCACACTGTGCATGTGGTTGGCCAGCAAGGCAGCCCATAATCCAAGGTGAAGACAGCAAATAGCTCTCAGATGGGTGCTGTAATGGAAGAGATGCAGATTCTTGGCCTTCCTTCCCTCTGGAATAAGTTCATGCCAAATTGAACTGTTTTGATTTTTGAGGGTGATTTTAAATCCTCAGCACAGGAGGGCTGGACTGTATACCCATCAGCTTCACTTATTCGTGTGCTGTCAGCATTGATGTTGGAGCTTTGCATTCTCAATTGTCAGCAATTAGGTACCATATGTGTGTTAGAACTTTCCTTACTTATTTTTATATGAGGCAAAAGTAATCGATGGTCTGTGGGAACAGCCATATGGATTTGAAATCACCAGAACCCCTGCGTTTTTTATTTATGTTGCATGTTACCATCACTTTCTGGGAGACAAAATACTCTATGGCATTGCCATTTCAGATCCAACTTGCCTGGGGTAGCAGGCACTGGCGTATCCTCCGATGCATCACTTGAAGCTGCTATGGAATCTCAGGGTCTACTTGCATGAGGAATGGTTGGTTGCTGCAAGTGGGGGGCCAGGATTGGTGGCTTCTCTGTGAAACTGGGCTTTGGTCGTCTTATAAGGAGACCTCAGCACTGAAACTTTCTCTGGCTTCATGCAGATCTCACTTCCTGGTAGTGGGCAAAATGGTTTGTGACAAGTTCGTGTAAACCTCAGGGTAGGCGTGCTAATGAGAATTGAAAGCAGAATAGGGGTGTTTTTTTTTTTTTTGTTTGTTTTTTGCCTGGCAGTGGGTTTAATTTTGAGTGTCTCAAGTAGGAAGTTAGTGCTGGGGTTTTGGGCTGGAGACCGTTTTGTTTTTACCAGAGCTGTCTTGAAAGCAGAAATCACTAAATTTAATTTCCATTGAACTTTCATTTCAATTGAAACTCTTCTCCCCAGTTCTAGTTATTACATACCATGTGTGCAGGCCTACCAACACAATTTTTAATCCACATGGCTTTAGACATCACCAGGTATGTGCAAGGGCAGGAAACTCCCTTTGGGTACAGGACATTTCTACTAACTGACCAGGGCAAGTTTGCATAGGTGAGCCAGTTCATTTCCCCACTTAATGGCCCTTTTCTATCCCTAGTATCTGATTTTATGACACTCTAATAATTTTCAAGGGCTCTCTGTGTGGTCGCACTGTCCTTGGGACAGCTAGAAGAAGCTGTATGGAATCAATATAATGAAATTTTTGGGCTGTAGCTACTTTGGATTTTGAAGAAAAAATAAGGCTATTTATAGGTGAACCCTAATAGTGCCACTGGGACTTAAGTAGGGTAAATTCCCTGTGGATGGAAGGATTTACTCCAAGAGGTCAGTGGGTGGGTGTGTTCTGCCTTTTTGTTTGCCATTTCTTCAGGTCACTTTAAGATGCTAGGTTTAAAGACATGTTGTGCTGGACAAAGCTGTTAAGTAAGATCTGGAGCATCCACCAATTTAAAACCAAGGCTTATGCTGTTCCCACCCTCCTCCTGTGAATCACAGGGAGTCTGTGTGGAAACCTGGCAAGATTCTGTCGTCAGCAGCCGACTGTGACCGAACAGTAGGAGTGAAGGGAGGAAGAAAGGAGACGGATTGAAATGTCTGAGACACAACTGTCTGAACGGGTAGAAAAGAGAATGCAACACTTTATCGGCGAATGCAATTTCTGGGGTATGAATGTTTTCTCTCTCATGTTCGATCCAATATGAAAGTTTTCCCTGTCAAGGATTTTGACCTCCCTGGCCTCAGGAACTGTTTGTGGAAGAGCAACTATTTTTGTGAGACCTTGCTCAGTTCCTCTTCAGACTTCTTTGAGGTATTTTCAGTGAAATCAAGAGTGACACAGAAATGGCAACCATGCTTAAGTAACATACGGTGCTCCATTCTTCCGCAAACTTCTGGGCAGCCTCTTGACACTGGATGAATTTTGAATGTCTGGCTAGAGCCGGAACAATAAATACTCAAACCTCAACATGCTTTCCGGGTGCCTAGTTTCTCTCCAGCGGCACTGAGGACTTGGCAAGGACCAGACCTTGCCTTGACTCGCTCTGGGCCTCGGAGCAGTTATTTGCAGAAGAAGTTGCATAAATTGAATAAACAATCTGGTTAAATAGGTAATGAAGTTAGCAGGTTGCCTAATTAAATTAAATTCAAAATTATGAGTGGATGATGCCTGCTTAATAATTTGAGCAGTTTTGTCTTTTAGATCTATTACTCTGTACTGCCCTCCTGAAAGAGCTTACCCCACTGGCTTGAGTCTAGTGAGTGCTGGGACCACAATCCAGGTCTTTTTTTTAACTTCAGCGTGGTTCGTGTGTTTCCTGACATGTGCGCACACACATACATACACTCTCTCTCTCTCCCCCCGCTCCCTCTCAACACTGCCCTAGTATTCAGCAGTGTTATTTGCTGTTTGTTACCTAGGCGCATAGAAGGGGCTTCATGGATTTGAATTTTTATTAATGTTTTTCCCCAGATTGTCCTGATGTTTTTGCATCCATTTTTCATGCTCTATGGGAAGACCTTGACTGCTATAAAAATTCAGCCAACTGTGTTACTAGTAATGGTTAGACAAAGAGTTTGGCCTCTTGGATTCTGGTCCTGGATCTGTTTGCAACATTGTGACCTTGTACAAATTGCCTAAACACCTTGGTCCTCAGTTTCCCCATCCGTACTTGGATAAAGATACTTTCCTTATAGGGAGGTTGCAAGATTTAATTCCCAATGACTTTAAGTGCGTGGAGATCCTCTGATGAAGGGCATTGTAGAACTGCAAATTATTATTAAGAGAAATTTTGTGGAAAACAATCCTTGACTGGCTGGGGTGTGGAGTTGGATTGGACAAGATGACTTACCATGTCATTTAAAAAAAAAAATTCTCTAATTTCAATATTTCTAGAATTCGTTTAAAGAGCAGCACTTTGAGGTGCTTGTCAATACGTCTCTTGTAATAAGCATTAAGCTAAGGCAGAAGAAGTATTTGAGAAGTGAGAGAGAGCTACTGAAATTACAGACGCCATCATGTCTGCCAAAGGAAATTCCTTTCTTGCCAGATAGTACAGTAGAGCCACAATCTCTGTTGCGTATGCATATGGTCAGGCCTTTATTGCGTTTCTAAGACAGCTTGTCAAGGCTGAAGTGTGTCTGCGGATAAGCAACTTGTTGACCTTTGGGGCAATATGATCTCAGTAGATGTGTGTGTGATAGTTACTATTATCTTAACGATCACTCCTCCCCTCCTGAAGAAGATAATTAGTCTCAAGGAGCTGAACTAGGTGATGGGATAAGTTTTGCATTACAAGTGAGGTTGCACTGACTTTTAGAAGTAGGGATGATTGGTGGTGGGCAGGGTTAGAGGAACATGACTGTATTGAGGCAGAGCCTCAGTCATAGGTAAGACTGCATTGTGCTTCGTGAGAAGACTGCAGTCAGAAATACCCACATTTATTGGTACTTCTGGGGAAGGAGACGTTTGGTACAGTTGAATCTGAGGCTGAATTGTTGGTAGAAAATATCTGGGGCTCCAGTCACAGCAATCGGGTGATGGAAGAATGTTGATGCGATAGAGGTGCTCAGGGGCCAGTGAGGCACACTAGAAAAAAAGGCTTTCAGATAACTGACCGAAAACCCTGCAAGGAGTGAGTTATCCTGGCTGGATTACAGACCTGCAATAAAAAAAATTGCATCACACCTTTTATAGGGCGTCTTTTAATTAGAGGATCTCAGAGCCCTTCTCAAACTTCAATTAAAGCTCTCCACACCTTGCAGCGTCTCGTGTCACTGCCCTACACCCTTGGGACTCACTGGTGAGAGAGGCAGTCATCTCCACCGCCATCTTACACGTGGAAACGAAGGCCCGTTCTGAGTCTTGGCCAAAGTTTCATTGAAGGGTGTCCGTGGAAGAGCCAGGAATAGAGCAAGGTCCCAGTACTTTGCTATAACTGGTAGACTTGCACATCGGTCAAGTGCGCCGTGCCTGGGGGATTCTGGTCTCCTAATGAGGTGGTGGTCAAGATACAAATCCTGTTGAAAAACGGTGACCTAATTGTCAAAGCAGATACAGGGGAAAATCTCCCTTCCCAAAACCAAAAAAGGAGGGGGAAAAATTTCTGTTACCTAAGCTATTCATCACGATGGAAACATATACCTTGAAAACCACCTCCCTTCCAATGCCTACTGACTAGAAAGGAGACATAGGGCATCTTGCATCTGGCAGGAAGGACTTGCATGTTAGTCATTTACAATTGTGTGTGTGTGTGTGTGTGTGTGAGAGAGAGAGAGAGAGAGAAATAAATTTTGGACTCTCAAGGCTTTCAGCCTCCCTTCCTCTGAGTTTATGGTTTGCTGAGGTCGGCAGCTCCTGTGCCGCAGATCCCATTTGCTGAAACAGGACCCAAGGTCATCAGGCTGTTCCTCAGCAAGTTTCTTCTGTATTTAAGTCTTTGAATGTCAGCGCTAAGATGTTCCAAATACCAGGCATGTCCCTGAGAATAATGCATTGCTAGCCTGTGTCCCCTTTGGGTCACACTGCCAGGTTGTGTGAGGGAAATCTTTCCACCGTGGATGGGTGTTTAATGTTCATGTAACCAAGAGAGGGTAACATTAATTTGGCACAGAGGGTGAATAGAGTGATTACATCAGTCAGGAGAGGCCAACTTCTGCTCCCACATCTCTAGATATTTCCTAGCTGTGACCCTGGGTTGGATTTTCAAAAGCACTCAGCGTTGGCCTAACTTAGCTCCCTTGGGTGTGAATGGTAAAATTCTCATGGCTGCCAGAGGGAGTGGAGCGCTTTTGATAATCCCTGCTCTTGTCTTCATGACTTTCAGCTGTGATGGATGTCTCCGAAGTAAGCAGAACAAATGGACGTGGTGTTAAATAGTGTCCTAGTTTTTGTTTGGGTCTGTCTTATTTATTTAAGCCATTGGCCGGGTTTTCTTTTTCCACGCTTTCGGAAATCGTCCGCTTCTTATGAAATATGGAGCTGTTTAAAAACAGACATCAGCTGCTCCAGCCCTGCATCTTCAAGGACACGGCAGAAGGAAAGGGAATGGTACATGGCTGTTTAGCTGTGATATTTTTCTTCCCTTCATTGATATTGTCATATTGTGTGAACAGAAGGCCTGACCAAGCACAGACCAGGAAAGTGTAGCACTTAGTGTTTCATTGTGTTCATAGAATAATGAGAGCTGGTGGGAGCTGTGAATGGGACTTTCATTTTCAGGACTCTGATATCTGTAGATCATGTCTCCCAGGAAGTATGTTTTGGGTTTTTGCTCTTATTTCTCTATGTGATTTCCTCCACTCCCCTTAAACTAAGGAAAATGGGTGTCTGTCTGAAGGAGAAACTCTGCTGTATGTTACAGAAAGCTCCGTTGCAGTACGTATTTAGGGGAGAGATTAGATGCCTGATTCACATTGACGTTGTGGGATTTGGACACTCAACTTCTGAAGATTCTTTTGAAAATCCCAGCCTGACAACAGAAAATGAGGTACATCACCATTGCACAAGGACCAGGAAGAGCCCAGACAGCCTGCGTACTATTAAATGTTTACAAACCTTGTGCAATTTTAATAGAGAAAAATCAATTGTTTGGTGTATGTGTTTTTCCTGCTAGTTCCTAATTTCTGAAGAAGGCGGAAAAACCATGGATGATTCCTTAAAATCGCTAATGGGCTGGATGCATCCCTGTTGTAATTTCATTGACTTTTTTAGTGGGATTATGCCAGGGAAGAATTTGTCTTGATAATAGTCTATAAATATTTGAATGGTAAATACCAAGGACTGAGAGGAATGGTGTAGATTGGAAGAAGAGGTAAGTTTGAGCCAATGAGATGAAGGGTAAAATTTTCAAGAGCACCCAAGTCCAATTGTCAGAAGTTCCTTAAATCACTTAAGAGTGTAAATCCCATTGAAAGTCAACAAGATTTGGGCACTTTGGAACATGTTCCCCCAAATTACTAAAAAAAAAAAATCTTCTAATCCAGGGATCGGCAACCACTGGCATGCGTCCCGTCAGGGAAATCTGCTGGCAGGCTGGGATGGTTTGTTTACCTGCAGTGTCCGCAGGTTCAGCCGATTGCAGTTCCCACTGGCTGCAGTTCGCCATTCCAGGCCAATGGGGGCTGTGGGAAGCGGCAGCCAGCATATCCCTCGGCCCAGGGCGCTTCCCGCAGCCCCCATTGGTCCCAATGGCTTACCGTGGCCAGTGGGAACTGCGATCGGCCAAACCTGCAGATACTGCAGGTAAACAAACTGTCCCGGCCCGCCAGTGTATTTCCTTAACTGGCTGCATGCCTAAAGTTGCCGATCCCTGATCCAATCTATCCTGATTACTTATAGCACACGTGTCACCATGGTATCGGAGAGTGATGTGTTTAAGCTGAATATCAGGAGGAATTTCCTGACAGTGAGACCTTCTGTGGAGGAAGAGATGGAATCTTCATTATTACTTAAATTAGGTTGATAAATGCTTGGAAACCCAGAGGACCAAACTCCCGGTGAGCATTGACTAGATTGGACTATGAGTGGCTTACACTGGATGTCTCTTGTCTTGAAATGGCCTTGTGATTTTTTTTTTTTTTTTTTTTTAGGTCATGCTTTTATGCAGAGATTGAAATCCAATGGGATTGAATAGGAGTAAACAAGGGGTCAGAGTTTGGGCAGATCTAACTTTATTTTGCCATAAGGCAGCTGATGATAGGAATGGTCCTTGGAAGTCTTGCTAGGTAATATTTTCTAGAATGGCTTTGAAAGCAGAATCAGAAGGGCCAGGATATTATATTATATTATATTATATTTATATTATATTATGGCAATGATAGAGTTTTTAAGCAATGGCGAATTCATCCAGTCTGAGATTCTTCTTTCTGGATGTCCCTTGGAGATTGTTGAGGTTGATTTACATAAAAACCGACTTCCTTCCAAACAAGAAGTTCTCTCCAGAAGAGCGGAAGCAGAAGTGATTGTAAGCTACAATATATAGACCTTTAATGAGTTTTAGGGCAGTAGGGGATGCGACCTTTCACAGCAGGGGAAGAAGACATTTAGCAAAGAGAGGACTTGAACATTCCTGAGCAGGTCTGTTAAACAATAAATCGCGTCAGCTGCCTGCACTCAGTTACAAGGATGAGCCACTGGAGAGAGGAGAGACACCAGGTCTGTTCCTTAGGATCCTTGCTTAGTCATCGAAAGAGACTTGTGGAGCGTATCTGTCACCGTCCCACTGATCACAATGCTGGTGTAGGTGAAGTTAATTTGGTAACATGGTGAGCAGCTCTGAGGAAGCTACCACATGGCACTCATTAATTTCACCATGGTTAGTTTTGCAAGGTTCTAGCTAGTAATGTTATAGAACCACTAGATAAATGCAGCTACCTTGAGAAGACTTGGTTACTTAGAGAATTCTGGAACTGAATAGCTGGAATGCTTTAGCTCCTTTTAAGGATCCACTTGGTCACATTTTACAGGGACCATATTCAGCAATGAGGGTAATTATCCATTGGAAGAGATTACTAAGGGATGTGGTACATTCTCGATTACTTGGCGTCTTTAAATCAAGAGTGGGGTTGAGGGGGTGGGGGTTAAAGTATGCTCTATGTCAACCACAAGTAGTTGTGTTTAGATGCCGGAATTACTGGGTGAAATTCTGTGGCATGTGTACTTCTGGCTGTTGTGATTGTGCTTTCCAGTGTTGATTAGGCGGTAGATGTATGCTTATATAACTAAATAGCTTGTGGTACCAAGTGATTTATGGTCATAGGCTCTCCACAAAGGGTCCTGTTGGTATTCATCTGGAAAACTACACCATTTCTTAATGTTTTCATGCAGAAATGATGTAATATTAAAAAGAAAAAACAAAAAACATCAGCATGTAAATGGATGGTTGTTAACCGTGTAGACCGGAGACAGGATGAATCTCATAAGGGAAAAATGCATTTAGTAGTGATAGTCACAGATGAATATATGAAAATTTAATATGAGACAGTTTACTAAGATCAAAATGAGTTGCTGTGCAGCTACATTATTAAGGAAGCCAAAAGCAATATCTGAGACTGATGTCTACACCAGTCAGAAATCATTCGTGTAAATGCAATTAACCTAGACAGGTGGCTTCTAAAAGCTGTGGGAAAATGTAGTGTGCTTTAAAAAAAAAAAAAAAAAAGACTTCCTTGTTTTACTAAAATTTTGTTATTTTTTAGCTTATTTTAATTGAGAGATTTCCGTGTCTCTCATTCAAATAATAATGAAAAATAAATTCAAACATTTTTCATTCCTAATTGAGCCTGTAACTTTGATTAAGGGCCTGCATGTTGAAAGTTGCTATTCTGGTTAAATTATCTCCATGTTTGATCTCTGGTAGTTGGGAGCTGATTCTTCCAATTGCATCTATTATGGAAATTCTCTTCATTTATCGCTAGGTCAGCTCCTATATCAAAGTTGTTACAAGGCAGGGGTTTATTTTTGGCCTGGGCACACAGAAGATAAACATGTTTTGTTTCTAATATTAGGATCCTTCTCTAACACTACATGGATTGGCTAAGCCTTTATAGACAAGATATTGAAGCATATGACTTGCTCTGTGACATCCTTACCTACCCTGTCCCTGCAATATTCCCAGCCTTTGTGATAACGTTCCTCTTCTAAGCACAGAAGGTGCACTGGGTCCAACCAAAAGGAGTATTAAGGTATAAGCGATGGGCTTCAGCTGAAGATAAAAGGGAAAACAACAGTGCAAGCAGGGAATATATTTTAATTATATGCACAGGGCACTTGCCTATTAATTTTTCTTTCTTGCAGGGAGATTTCTGTTAGGACTCTGCAAATAAGGGCACGCTGATTTGGAATTCAGTTCTGAGTATTGGACATTCGGTATTGAATATTAGACTCTTGGTTTGCCATTTCCTGAATAAAGAGGAGGCTGGGGCCTCTCTGGGGTATTCAGCCTCCAGTTGAGAAACACCGATAACTTCTGAGCCAGTTCTGGCTGCGTGTTTCATCCTTGTGCCTGTTCATGGCTCTGCGTACCTTGTGGCCATACCTTATACTTCACCTGCGTCCTGTTATATATATATCTCCCAGTCTGCATCCAGCGTGGAATGATTTTTTCTTTCCAAGGATTTGTTCTGTTGATGGCCATATGTTTCTATTGAATTTCTCAGTGATCTCTTCCACTCCTTACTAGATTTTCCCAGATTGGTTTCATTTATTTGGTCATGATGGTTTCCATTCCTGGTTAGTAACGAGCTGATGAACAAACTTTTATGATCAGAGACTATATCTAACCCATGTCACTGATATTCATTTAAAAGTTTCCTTTTTTAAAACAAACGTGTTTTTCAAATAATCTAAAGCTCATTGAAATCGCTGGAAACACCCCCACTGGTTTGAGCAGGCTTTGGATCAGGTCCCTACTTTTTCTCTTTGTGAGTGTCTCCCCCCAGATTATTTCTCTGAGGCAAAATTATTTTCTCTGTCTTCATCTATGTTTTCGTCTGGGTTGATACGATCTCTCGCTCTCTCTGATGGTTGGTAAAGCATGGCTTTTTGTTTGTGGGTTAATTTTTAATCCCATTTTTTGGAATTATGGGGCTCATAACAGCATACAGCTGAAAATCTCCCCTGCGAATTGGTGTTACCGACTGAATTAGATGCATATTGTTCTGGATACTGCAGCTGTTGAATTGAACCTTGAGTAGCGCTATTGCTTTCCCTTGTTGGTCCACTCCCAGTAGACCTCTTCTTATTCATATAGGGTTGCCAACCCTCCTGGCTTGGCCTGGAGTCGCCCGGAATCAGCATGGAGCTCCCGGCGACTATTGAAAGCAATCTGGGAGATTTTAATAGGATATTTTAAGAAAAACGACATTGTCATGTTGGGGGGAGGGGGGAAAATCTCCCATAATAGCTTCGATCAGAGTTGGAAGCTCTATATTAATGGGAGGGGAGGAGGAAATTTGGGTAACTATATTTCCTTGTTTTGATTTTGTTTGTATTTTGATGCCAGAAAATGCTGCCTTCTGTAATACAGAAGCAAAGCTTAATATAAGCAAAAGATCATCTTAGCTACTGACTATACTGCGACAGTGATTTGGTTAAATAACTACTCTTCTTGAAGATGGTTTGTGACAAGGGAGTAGTTTCTTGGGGAAATTAAACAATCATCGTGTCTCTGCTAATTGTCAAAAATTCCATCATTTTAAAAACGTATCTCACTGTATTTTAGAACATAGGTGACTGAACAATCTAATTAGCTTAGGATGCTGCTTGGGATAATTAGTGGGATTTTGTACAGATCTCAACGCTTCTCCCCCCCCCCCCCCCACATCTTGCATTTGGTAGAACTGCTGTGAGTAACCAGAGATGAAGTCCATGAAAATCACTGAGATAAGGTATTATCATCGGAAGAAAGATGATAGTGATAATGCGTGGACAGTGCAGTTTATTGGTGCCCAGGTTGGCATTTTTTCTCTGTCAGAGTCCTTTTCCATTTCAGGAATTGCTCCTCACCTCCTCCGCAGTACTGTGTTGGAACGTATAGTCATTGTGGTTGTGGAATTGTGAATTACTCTTCCTAGGGAACGCTCCACCTCCAGTACAAGAGGCTGGTAAACCTGCAACTTTGTGATTTAATAATGGTATAATAAAAATGTTCCTTAATGCATTTTTTTTTAGCCTTTTGAGGAGCATCTTAGTAGATGACTCCCAGCTAGAACAATGCAGCATATAGATCTTTCCAGGAAACTGTTTCACCAGCTGCGTCTTGTATCCCAGATCTCAAACATTTTCATAGTGTAGATTGCATCTTAATACTGAGATTGCCTCATGGACACATTCCTTCCCATTTGCGATCCTGTGAACCACCTCCGCTCCACTCTGCCATCTTAGAACACCCCTGTGGCGATGGCAACAGTTGTTTACCTGAAATATTTAATATATGTCTTTGGCTGCCTTGTTAGAAGCTGGAAATGCAGAGACTTGTGACTGGGCAGCTCTCTGTGGGCCATCAGCAAATGTAGTAGTGCATAGGCTGAAGTTTTTGAAGACTGAAGGTGAAACTGGCTGCACTGAAATCAGTAGCAAAACTCCTATTGACTTCAGAGGGACTTGAATCCAAGTTCTACCCAAAATAAAATATAATTACCCCTTCTAAGGTTGTCTGCAGGGACTGAACCTGCAACTTATAAACCTGAAAGCACGAGCTTCTGCTGCCTGAGCTGAAGGACAAAATCCACTATAATGATGGCAATAGCTGACACACAATCCTCTACATGGTTCAGCACCTAGAGGAAGACAAAGTCCCACATTGGATTAATGTTGGTCACACCCACAAAAATTTGGCTTATGGTTCTGTAATGTTCTTAGTAATGACAGTACTGTTGTTTATGTTCCTGGTAGTTTTCTGCAGTCAGCTGCTGCTTATATATTGGTTTGTCCTAGTTATCAGTGGCTTATATTTGGAGATAGCTCCCATAGTTATGGAATCTACTTTTTATTAACCTTGAAAAGTTGGATCTATTTTGGGCTTTAAACCAGTTATGACAGAGTCAGGCCAGATGGCTACAAGAGAGTGATAGAAGGCAGATGTATTAGCCCCAGATTAAGTAGGTCCCCTTTCCCTGGGTAAGGTAACAGGGAAGGTTCCAGAACAATCAGGAGCTTTCTGGAAACAATTAAGGAAGACAGGCTGATTAGAACACCTGCAGCCGATCAAGAAGCTGCTAGAATCAATTAAGGCAGGCTAATCTGGGCACCTGGGTTTAAAATGGAGCTCACATCAGTTTGTGGTGCGTGTGTGAGGAGCTGGGAGCAAGGGGCGCAAGGAGCTGAGAGTGAGAGAGTGTGCTTGCTTGGAGGACTAAAGAGTAAAGCATCATATCAACACCAGGAGGAAGTCGCTGTGGTGAGGGATAAGAAGGTGTTTTGGAGGAGGCCGGAAATAGCCCAGGGAGTTGTAGTTGATGCAGCTGTTACAGGGCACTATAGACAAGCTGCAGTCCACAGGGCCCTGGGCTGGACCCCAGAGGTAGAAGAGCGGGCCTGGGTTCTCCCTCCTCCCAGCTCCTGATCAGACACAGAGGATTGACCCGAACTGTGGGTTCCACTAGAGGGGAAGATCTCTGATCGGAGCAAATCTGCCAAATAAGCGCAGGAACCCACCAAGGTAGAGGATGAACTTGTCATACTGTTAGATGCTGTATTGAGGTAATGTCTTAGATATATGCAAAGACTCTTTCAGAATGAATTCTATTAGGAAGTAGTATTGGTCACAGTTTCTATTGAATAGAGACATTCTTGGGTCTGAGGAAAATCATTATTTAATGTTTAAAGTGAATAAAGAAGTCAAGAGAAAGAGAGGATGGAGATAAGGTAACTTGTTTGTTTGATTTTTGTTTGTTTTTGTTTGCTGTTTGTTGTTGTTTGTTTATGTTTTTTGAATGGGACTCCAGCAGCTGTTTTGTGAAAGAGACATATCGATTTGCGCTCTCAAGAGCTCTTCTTCAGGTTGATCCAGTAGAAGATATTACCTACACACCTTGTTTTTCTCATACCTTGGTCAACTCGACTACCAACACTGCAAAAAATAAAGAAGTTAGTATTAATGTTCTGATGATTTACAGATGCCCCAGAGTGGGAAGATTTTTTTAAATTTAACAGTGGAGTTGGAGCAACTCCAGAGCTATAAGAAAAGTCTCCTTAATTATATTTTAAGCTAAGGAGCAGTTTTTTGTACAGTATGGTACTATATAAAGTTTTAGCAATACTTCGTAGTTTAAACCTTTATTCCCCCTTTGATATCAGACATCCATGAATCGGATTGTCTTTTGGTGTCCTGACTTCAGAAGAAAAGTTGGCTATGCCAGAATAGCAAAGATTCTCCCAAAGCTGCTTATCCATTTTAAAGCCATTGTTCTCTCTTGAATCTGGTGTGTGATTCGTTGGGTTGTAGCAGGACACACATGAGGCCACTCTTCCCTCGATGGATGCCAGTGACATATTGGAGCATGGAGGGTTAGGCTACGTCCTTCTCCATTGTTCCTCAAATATGTCATACGTCAGAAAAGATTGGGAGCCATGGTAGTCCTCTCTTTTCTGTGATCATTTGTGGAATCGTGAAAATTAAAAGAGACTCCTGCCTTAGAGTTTCATGCAGTAGACGACGAAACCGATTCTAGCCATAGTTACAGTCTGTATAGAGCTGTAACCTGAACTCATTGGTGGCACTGAGTGTGGCTGGGTGCATGGAGTGTTATTCAATATCTGTGTGACATGACTGCTGGTTTTGCTCGCACTGATGTCTTAGGAGAGTTGAACTCTTAATGGTCCACGTGCCTGTTATTTATTGGGGACAGAACTCAGAAATTCACTCAGTTTTCCCCCAACTCCCTCTCCGAACACATAAAAAATTGTTGGGTTCTATACTTTTATTGCTGGAGGCCTGTCAGAGAGAAGTGTTGAAGTCTTTAATGTGAAGTCTTCCACTTTCATTTTCTAGCTCGCAAGGCAGCGTGTCTAAGATGAAAAAAATTATCAGTTGTGTTTCTTTGCCACGTGTGGGCTTTCTTTGCTGGAAGTGGATTAGCAAACATGTTTGATGTGTCTGAGGCAAGACTGCTATTTTGGCTATTGCGGGTTTTGCTGTACAGGTAGGTGTCATTAAACAGGCATCTGCCAACACTTACCACATCCTGGTACATGCTAAAAGGTGAGAGAGACTGTCAACTTTTGTGCAGATGATAACTGTGAGGCGTAGTCAAGGCTTATGGTATAAGGAATGCGGCGCTATAGTAAAATTTTTAACAGCAGTACACTTGAAGGGAGGCTTGCTATTTTGAAAACTTCTGCAGTATGTTTTCGTAAAAACCACAAGATTTTTTACTGGTAACAATGAGCAATTAAACATAAACTACAAGCGAGTATTGCCAGCCCTCAACATCCAAAAACATAAGTCATGCCCCCCGCCCAAATCATGAGATCAGAAAAATATAGAAAAAATTTGTTTTTTACATTGCCTTTGTTGGGTGTGGGTTTTTTTTTGTATTGTTTTGGGTTTTTTAGTCTTTTTAGGATGCATTGGAGCTTTTCTCTGCAATTCACAGAAATGGAATCGGCCATTTAAAAAACAAACAAACCCTGAGCTGAGATCTCACATAATCACTTGTCCTCCAGGAGCTGGACTTGAAGAAAAAACCGAAATAATATCAAAGACTTGTGATCACCACGACACCAGTGGAGTAATGAGGGTATCTCTGATACCAGGGTGCTTACTGATAGATTAATACTACTTCTGAGTGAACACTGAATTGCTTTTAGCACCTGATCTTATGAGATACCAAGTGTGTGCTTCTTCTGTTAACTTGATATGATTGAGGGTGCTCAGCATCTCCCATTTTCCAGGTGTCCAGTGGACTTCTCTTCATTGCCCAAGTTGACTTGAGTGTTCCCCTGCAAATCTTGTCCTCCCACCCAACAATTTTTAACTCTGTTGCAGTGGCTTTACTGAGTTAGCTGACCAAGAGGGGGATATGGCTAAAGCTTGACTGAACACAACCCATGATGCAAGCTAACCGAGCTGTCTCTAGTGGGATGCAGGCTAGATCCAGTGCAGTGCTGCTAGTCTATGCATAACCTTCCCACAATTCTCCATGTCCCAGAGAACGATGGACTTCTGCATCCAGCAAGTTCACTGGGAAAGAAACCTATAGAGCTCAGCTTACTCGAGTGCTGAGAACCATGGACTGTTCCCTGTAGTTCTAGGCAATGCGCAAGGATGCAGCATAGTAGATACATACAGCACAAATGTACACGTCGCAGCAGCGCATGTCTCTCGTGAGCTAGGCCTACTCGAGAGCAGTAACTGAGGAGTGAAATAACTTGTGTTGAACGACTGCAGTGAGGCACACTGATAACAAAATCAAATGAAAGCCTGGGCGATACTGCAAACACTCCTCTGATGTTGGCCTCCTCTGGCTGGAGGTTAGTTAGCTTGTAGAGTGAGAAGAAGCCAGCCAATCCTTAAAATGGAAATGTGCCTGATGTGAAATCACAGTACAGTGGATAGAAAACAGTCCTTAATAAAAAAAAAAAAAGGGGGGGTAAGCATGGCTACTATTTTATGAGATGGCAATTGCAACATACACCTGTGTGGTTTTTGGAGAGTCAATAACTGTGTTGTTATTGAAAGGAAGGAAATGGTTAAAAAGGAGAGGATGTTGAGTTGGGTCAGCCATAAGATAGCTAATCTTTTAGAGGGTTTTTTTTTTTTAGAGCTGAGCTATAAAAAGGCCTAGCTGTATTTCAAGTCTCCATTGTCGCTGGAAGCGCCAGTGTTACCTGACTACAAGGAATTATTACTTCACTGCCAGAGCTGGAGGAAAAGCTCATACTTTGGCTGCAAAAAGGAGGGGTGGACTTATGTATGCGCAGTGTTTTATAGGCTGAGGCTGGCAGGACAGTGAGAAATAATTCAGCTTTCCATTCCATTTCCGCTGGTTTAACAGCTGTGTGGTCCCCTTTCATTATTTATTGAAGTTGAGGTGGTTAACATTGCGTTGAGGTGCCCAGGGTTTAAGTAGGTGGCATGCATGCTACTAGTAAGTGAGCTGCTCTGGTGGGGCTGCTCTGAGAGTGACTTTGTTTTGGTTGCATTGCGACTGGGGATCTTAAAGCAGGCCACTGGTTTCTAGCAGAAGTCCTTTGTAAAAATAGGACTTGGCTCGCCGCCAAGAGGCAGTATTGTTAGAGCTGTGGAAAGTTGAGCGCTGTCACTTTTCTCTATCTTTTTCTTATCTCCTTTAGTGAAAGATTGTGAGTCTCGCTTCTTAACGTGGGTGGATTTCTTTCCCTTTTGTAGAGCACCTTTGATTTTTTTTTTTTTTTGAAAGGAAGGAAAGTTTCTTGAGCCAAGTGTCTTGGTCTGACTCGCTGCAGATTTGTTTGTGTGATCGCTGCAGTTATTGATACTTGATGCTTTTGAGGGGTGGCTCTTGACATATGCATGTCATTTAATGCTGGTTTGTTCATTCTTGATGCAGCCCGCAAATGATGGCTTAATTTGTGTTTTGCCCAAAACCACTATGCACCATGTCTTAAGCCAGGCAGTTGGAAGTTTGCAGCTGTTGTTTCAGGGGAGATGTTGCTTGTAAACTCAGCTCACAAACTTAGATGCAAGTTTGGCAGTGCTTTTTGCTAACTTTATGTGCTGTTGTATAGTAATTGTCAGCAAGCCTAATCCTCATGTGTTCTTAATCCACAGGAGGGTAAACAATATTGTTAAGTGACCTCAATTGTGTGACATTTTCTTCTGAGTGACCTTTGGGCAAATCACTTCCCCTCTCTGTGAGTCAATTTCTCCATCAATAAAACAAGTTTGAGATCTAGGGTTCAAAGAACATTGTAAGTGCATGAACTGAGATTGTCTTGATGGTGGAAGAGAATGCTTCGCCATCTTGAAAACTCGCTTCTGCAGTTGAAGGAGAATATATATCTCTGGTTTTTAAATCGGGTTTCAGTCTATAGTGATACACTATGATTGTATTCTAAATCCTTGCTAATCTGCTGATGCTGTCAGATTAATCATCATTGTATAATGTGCAGACACTCCCAGACTTATGCAAGCGTTCCGTTCTGGAACGCCTTGCGTAAGTCGCATTTTATATAAGTTGGGGACGTATACCCGACCAAAAAAACCAACCAAAAAAGTATGGACCTTTTTCCGTAAGTCGGGTTTGCGTAACCTGGGGAGCGTCTGTGTAAAGATTTATTAGTCGCAGAACTGTCATGTGGCCTGCACTTCTGTAGACTACAGTACATTTACCTGTGCACTATGCGGTATTATCAATTGAACTACTGTACTCCTATGAGTCAAGTTACTGTCAGGTTAGTGTCTGCATGATTAGGCACTTTCGGCTATAGAGAGAAATGATGAAACTGACTATGTCAGTTGCACAAAGTAAACTGACTGCAAAAGTTATTTTGCTCACTTCCATCAGTTCTAATAGTGAGCATTATGGGTACACAATTTTCAGAGAGCAGTGTAACTTTTCCAGTTGACAGTGTCTCTTGAAATAATACTCAATTCCCATTACCAAAAAAGCACACAAGTGGGGTACAAACAATGATTCAGTAATTTAATGATCTGTGAAGCTGTTCTGTTCTGTAACAGATATTACCACAGATACTGTTGGACTAAAGTGGAGTTAGATTTGTTACTTCAAGTTTTATTTCTGGGATTTATGTCAAGATGAACTGTATGTTCTGTTCTTTTGCTAGGATCTGCGTGTGTGTATATGTGACATACGCATAATATATGTTTGAAACTATAATAGATGTGATTGGAATGTGTATGTGTGGGCATGTAGAATATATATACACACAATATTTTATGTATATGCAATGTCTGGGCAAAATAAGTATGTGGATCACAGTTATTACTCACCACAGAGTTACGTTTGATGGCCTGCTCTTAGTTACGTGGATTGAAATTGCAGTTGCCAGTTGTAGTTTTGTGCAGGTAGCTGGCACACAGCAGTAACTATAAATTAGGGAAACTTGGAAATTCCTCCCATGCTTATGGGAGCCTCTTAAAAAATAAAAGGAAGAATATGAAAGATGTTTGCACAGCAGCCCATGATTTCTGTAAGTCCCAGCTGGTGCCGTTTCAGTGTCTTCTTTTCAAGCTAGGGTGTCCTTACTCCAAGCACTCGTGAAGCTGCACAGGTGCTATATCAAAAGGCAGGTCTGTTCAGTTTAATGTGGTGGTGGGTTTTTTTTTGTTTTTTTTTTCAGTCTAGTAGAATGGCCTTTTCTCATAAATACAGGTTTTTTTTGGTGTGGAAAATGAGTGGTTGGCAATTCAGCACCCCCTCACCCTCTGTTAGGATGAAGTCATCATCTTGTAAAGTTTATACTGTCGATTATGAGACACATTTGTTGCCTTCCTTCTTCTCTAGACGTATCTCGCAAGGGTTGCTGGAAATGAATGGGAGACGGTGGAATGTTAGCAGGCTGTAAATGATATTGAAGCAACATTGCCAGTTGGAAGGGGGGCTTGGTTTGTTTGTCTGGGAAAATTGTGCAGCGCTCAGATTAGAGAGAGAGAGAGGAGTGCTCAGATTCTGATTCCACTGACACCAGTGTAAATCACCAGGGACTGAAGTCACATTGGTATGAAATTAGAATCAGGCCTAAAGAGTCTTAGGCATGGGTGGCAGGTGAGCCCCGCTTTTGGGGAAGCTAACCTGCTGGCACTGGCCCTTCTTTCCAGCTCCCCTCCTTCCCACCTCAGAGGAGCGCTGGCCCGCATACCCCATCTGCCTTGAGCCGCCGGCTGGCCCGAGTCGCCCCAGGTGGTCCTGGCTTCTGGCGGGTCCAAGCTCCAGACTGCCAGCTGGAGCTGAGCCCCTGCTAGCTTGTAGGTTGAGCGGAAAGGGTGAGAGAGGTGGGACCTTGAGGTGGGACATGGGCAGGGCCACGAGCTGGGTTAGGGGAGGCTTATCCTGCCCTGGCCTTTGATGCTCTCTGCCCATAGTCTTAGGCCCTGATCCTGCAAACGTTTTATCACCTGCCTAACTATATGTACATGTTTATTATTCCCGTAGACTTCCAAGGGACACCTCACGTGTGTAAGGTTAGGCACTTGCATGACTGTCTCCACAGGATGATGGCCTTAGTGAGCATGATTGGCATCAGTCGCTGCTCCCTCTTACTGTGCACTCAGTCTCATTAATTCACTTTACCTCTGGAATTTCCTTGGTGCTGTTAAAAAAACAAAAAACAAAAAACCAGGCTTCTAGATTAGGTTGCCAAAGTTCATGACCTAACCTGGAATCCATCCAAGACCTTTGTGTCCTCATGAAGTGGCTGCACAGTGCTAGTCCAGAACTGTTTACACATTCTGTAGTTGCTGTTTCCATGCTTGTCACATGCACTGTGTGCCCAGTGCAATCTCACTGCATCTGTGACTTCTTTTTGCTTTGTGTCATTTTTCTCTCTCTTCCTTGGTGAAAGATGGGAAAAGGTGCGCAGGCCACATGGTGGTGTTGGATTTGTCTCTTAAATCTGCGGTGCTTGTGACCATTCAGTGCTCCGGAGGGTGAAGTTGTTGTTGGCTCTTACGTGATCCTGCCTCACTAGGTATATATGGAAACTGATCAGCAAGGACTGTTTTAATCTAGGGTCTGCTAATTCATGAATAATTGTAACCTGGAGCTGGATATTTGGTGGTATTTGGCTGTAGGTTGACTCTGGGGGGCTCTGGGTCACACAGTGGCATAATGCTCTCTATAGCCAGGTACCAGACATCTGGTTAACAGACCTGCATGTGCACACAGTTTTCATTGCGTGGCAGGATAAAATCAGCGATAAAGATAACCAGTTTATAGCTCAAGTCAGCCAAGGCTATTTCTTCACATAGTGTCCCAGTTAAGCCAGGATTTGTCCTACTGAGTCATAAACTGGAGGGTTGCAGACTCCCCGTCCCTCATAGTTCGACAGAGGTCATAAAGAGGCTAGTTGTTTGCCTCCAGGGGTTATTATTTAACATCATTTAGCTCTCTTCTCATCCCCTCACCTTGCATCAGGGGACACATAATTGGCTAGTAAATTCTGAACTGGCACCTGGAAAATCCAGCTTTCAGAACTCGCTGCTCGCTGGGTTGTAATTAGCAGAGAGTCGGCGCTGGCATCTCAAAATCGTGTGGTCATGGTTGTTTTTGGGTGGTGTAGAAGTTAAAAAAATAATAATAAAGGAGGTGGAGAAATTCTGAGGGTGGATGAGAAAGTTGTTCATAATTTTTTAAACGCAGTTTCAGAAAGATTAGAGATGAACAGATTAAATAGTTGAGTTTGTGGGACTGAAGATTTCTGTGCTTCGAAAGTGTGGCTGATACACTACAATTGAGCGGTTATGGCTGAATGGTCCAGTGGACGGGGCTGGCACTTCAGCCTGCGTTTAATCCTGGTTGTGCCATTGACCTGCTGTGTTGCTTTGGGCAAGTCACTTCACTTCTGTGCTGCAGTTGCTTCTCCGCCTTCCTGTTGTCTGCTTTGCCTATTTAGGTTGTAAGATCTTCAGAGTAGGGACTACCTCATACTATGTATTTGTGCAGTGCCAGGCACAGGGGGTTCACGATCAGTTGATATGTCTAGGCACTACTGAAATATAAATAACAAGTAAATATGTGGTAGAGATGTGCAAGAAATATCCTTGGGAAACCTTCACAATGAGCCGCTGCATTGTGATAAGAACTTAAGGTTTGCTTTACCAATGCTTCCCACCATTCCATTTAGCGCGATATTTTGCAGGCAGCTGTTGAGGAGGTGGGGATCAGCTCATGTCATTGAGCATCAAATGTGAACTCACTTTAAAAGCGAAATAACTGGTAGAATGGGGCTGAGATCTTGGGCACCAAGTTTCAGTCCTGAAGGAGCTGGACTACGGAGGGATCACAAGCAGAGCGAAGTGTTGACAGACCTTTGCTGTGGTGCCCTGCAAGAAATGTCAAGTACAGGAGAAGACGATCCATTTACTAATAGTGTATGCTTTGGTAGTACAACTATTTTGCATTAAAAAGGAAAATAGTTACTAGCTGCTTAAATATAAATCTAGCTATGGATAGAGACCCCATGTGGAATAAATTCTGCATTGCTGTAAGCCAGTCGTTCCCAAACTTGTTCCGCTGCTTGTGCAGGGAAAGCCCCTGGTGGGCCAGGCCGATTTATTTACCTGTCGCGTCCACAGGTTCAGCTGATCGTGGCTCCCAGTGGCCGCGGTTCACTGCTTCAGGCCAGTGGGAGCTGTTGGAAGTGGCGCGGGCTGAAGGACGTACTGACCGCCACTTCCCTCAGCCCCCATTGGCCTGGAGCAGTGAACCACGGCCACTGGGAGCCGCGATCGGCCAAACCTGCGGACGCGACAGGTAAATAAACCAGCCTGGCCCACCAGGGGCTTTCCCTGCACAAGCGGCGGAACAAGTTTGGGAACCACTGCTTACAGCAATGCAGAATTTATTCCACATGGGGTCTCTATCCATAGCTAGATTTATATTTAAGCAGCTAGTTACTTTTTTCCTTTTTAATGCAAAATAGTTGTACTATCAAAGCATCCACTATTAGTAAATGGATCGTCTTCTCCTGTACTTGACATATATTGCAGGGCTCGGACGCGGCAGGTAAACAAACCAGCCTGGCCCGCCAGGGGCTTTCCCTGCACAAGCGGTGGAACGAGCTTGGGAACCACTGCTGTAAGCATATGTAATAGCTCCCACAGAAGTCAGTTGGCATCCTACACACTCACAATAGAGTAGACTTATGCATTATGTGCTGTAAGTATATGTCGGAAGTGTATCCATTATTCTTCCTAGTGCCATGGGCAGAAAAAATGGAGAAGCACAGTTTGAAGTTGGGGGCGGGGAGGGGGCAAAAAAACCTTCTCAGTTTTCTGTTAGGTGCAGGTCTTTCTTTATGTGCTGGCCAGTCCATATGAGTGGGTGTTTTAAAAAATCTCATTAATAATGGCTGTTCACATCTTGCTGAACTCCAGTGAAATCTCCCATTTGTTTATTCTGCATCTTTATACTTCTCCTTAGTAGTCTTGTTGATTCCGCTGTAGGCATGATACAATCGCCCATTGTTTAGCCTATCTCGCTTTTGCCTCTTTGAAGGAACAGAGGGATCAGGGAACCAGATCTGATTGTGGAACTGCTCCCCTGGGCCCTTTATAAAGAAATAAAAGGGCTCTCCTTCTCCTGCTTGCTTCTCTTTGAATACAAGTGCTTTACCCTCTGAGATTCCCTGCAGGCTCCTCATACTGCTAAAATTGAAACATCAAGATGTCTGAGACAGCAGGAATTAGCATCAGTGTTTTGACACCTGGAGGTACAATTTCTATTAGCTTTTATATAAAAACAACACCAGTTTTGCAAATAGAGTTCTTGTTAAATAATGCATGAGGACCCCGCTCCTGACGGTAGGTATTCTTCTGTCACTTGCTCGAATTCTTGGATAATGACTTTGGTTTTGCGGTCTATGAAAATAGACATGACTGAAATGCTAATTTGGAGGGGTGTGTGTGTGTGTGTGAATAAAATCGCAGGGGGAGAGGCAATTATCCTGTTTGTTAATAAAAATGGAGGGAGAGAAAAGCAATGACGTTGGCCTTTTCTTCAGCGTTGTAAAGTTTTTTTTGAAGCAGTGGAATGAAAACGTCCCTTAATGGAGCTCATTGGCTAACTATATGACCTTGTAATACATGAGATGGAGGATGGAGCTCAGCAGAGGTTATATGTAGGATTTAACACTTAGAAGCTTAGGCCATCAAAAATGGCAAGTAATCAATCCCTTAAGACATTCCTAGGAACTCATTTTTGCACAGATTATACACATAAGGAACGTGCCCTTTGTCCTCATTTTGGGTGGTATGGAAACAAAATTGGCACAAGCACGTGGGTGTGTCTGTTAATAGTCAGACTCTGAAATACAGTTTTGCCATTTCTAACTTAAGTCAGTGCTGTGTGCAAGAACCTTATTTTCCTTTTCACTAAGAGATGTGTTGATGACAGGGGAGTAAAGTCCCATTTTGGCATTTCTGTCATTTTAACTAAACAGGGAGATTACAGTAAATTGGATTAAGTGGAAAATCTTGCTCAGATGTCTGTAGCTTGAGCTGATTTATAGTTGTCTTTTGAACGTCATTCTGTGGTGTTTAGGCATCTGCTTGATGGCTGGTTTAACCTTATTATTGCCAATAGTCAGTATGCAGAGCAGACGCTCACGTTACCTGTTGCGATAGATTTAACACCACTGTGGAACACAGAGAAAGCAGGACACTTTTCTTTTCACTTTCCCAACTATTTAATGCCAGCCTATACAATGGGTGCTTGTTTTTCATTTGAGTTCTGTTGTTAAACCAATGTTGTAATCATCTATTTGGACTTGCACTGTTGTTCTCCTTGACTTTTTTGTTTTTCTAAGTCTGTATTTATTCCATCCTGGAAAGAGTTTCTTAAGGAAGCAAACTCACACTGCTCTCTTGGCAAACCACGTGTTGGCCATGGCTCCAACTAGAGAAGGAAATGCTCACTAGTGTAGCTGCGTTGATGTGTGTCGTCACTAGGGCCCTACCAAATTCATGGCCATGAAAAACACGTCACGGACTGTGGAATCTGGCCTTCCCCCATGTGGAATCTGGCCTATACTATACAGATTTCACAGAGGAGACCAGTGTTTTTCAAGGGAGTTGCAGGGGGTCGCAAGGTTATTTTAGAGGGGTCATGGTATCGCCACCCTTCCTGCTGCCTTCAGAGCTGGGTGGCTGGATAGCAGCAGCTGTTGTCTGGGCACCCAGCTCTGAAGGCAGCACCCTGCCAGTAGCCGCATAGAAGTAAGGGTGGCAATACCATACCATACCATGCCATCCTTACTTCTGCACGGCTGCTGACGGCGGCTCTGCCTTCAGAGTTGGGCTTCTTTCCAGCAGCTGCTGCTCTCCAGCTGCCCCGTTCTGAAGGCAGCGCTGGCAGCAGTCGCGCAG
>NC_133790.1:9330280-9337241 GCF_003597395.2 Chelonoidis abingdonii | reverse complement strand
TGAAATTTCAGGTTTAAATAGCTGAAACCATGAAATTTACTATTTTTAAAATCCTATGACAGTGAAATTGATCAAAATGGACCACGAATTTAGTAGGGCCCTAGTGATTGCACTGACTGCACTGGTGCAGCATTAGTGGCTTGTGTTGGTGAAATGATCTCAACCTGATATAAGCAAATGAAATGAGTGTAGCGCTGTCCATCTGGTTTTGTGTGGATATTTATCCGCACACATAAAGGGTACATATTTTGGTGTAATTAGGTACAGTCGTAACAGCTAGGAGAAAGACAAGGAACTGCAAGGGGGTTTGTTGGGGAAGACCAGGCACTCATTGCCTTTTCTTGTTTAGAGACAGTTGTGTTATGGTCACTAACTTCTACTGTATTGTATCCATTGTGCATCGCTTTCACTTGTCTCCAAACTTCACTAGTAATGGTATTGCAGGAAAAGTCTGTCTGGTGGTAAAAACAGCGCAAAGAAACTTCAGACGGGGTCCCAGCACCACCACTAACATGTAGTGAAACCCTGACCAACATGCTTCTTTAAGTCTCTCCTTTTTTCAGTCCTCTGCATCATGGGAATAATGTTGAAGTGCTTTGAGATTCTCAGGTGCTTGGTTGGCTCAGGTGCTTTGAGATTCTCAGGTGCTTGGTTATTTATTTGTGTAGATAGAGGCTGAAGCGTGGCAGAACTGGGAATTTTGTGTTCATCACATGGTCTGACTGTAGGCAGTGGCTTTGGTGTTACATGAGTGATGAGATTTACAGCTTTCATTTAAAAAAATAATTATCCTAAAATAGTAGGAGGAATAAGCATTGATGTTGTTGAACAAATGTGTTAATCTGGTATGTACCTGTCCCTGTTTACTGAGAAGAACTGGCCTTTGCTCCTGGGCAGATCACATCCTGATTTGTTTTAAGAAGACAGGCTGTTCAAACATGAAAGGCCCTACACTGCTCTTGCCCACTGCTGTAAAGTCTTCAGAGTCTTTTATACAGAGTAAAAATGTGTCATTTTCAAAAACACATACTAGTTAGCCAGCATAAAGTTTAGCAATGTCACATAAAAAAATATTTGTCCTTAAGCCCTGCATTCATCTTTCCAAGGGTGGTTGTAACAATTTTCACCGTAACTTTGAGCTTGTGTGACCTTTTAAAAAAAATTCTCTATGCTTCTGTCATCTTGACTATTAAAGAGCTGCTGATGCTATCTGGAAAACTGCTGATGCTATGTGGAAACTCACCATCTTTGTGCCCTTTGGGTATCTGCTCCTGCTTATCAGCAAGCTGATACCACAGTCCTCTGTTTGCAATGTTGTAATCATTGCTGGTCATCCCATTGTGATGTCATGGGCCAGGGATTATGATGTCATGTGTGGGCAATAATCTGCAGGATCAGATGGCTTCTGAAGGACTAATGAAGCCATTTTTGTGCAAACACTGCTGGTAATTATAAGACTCTTACTGTGTGTTTTTTACATAAAGCCTTACACATGGGAGACTCTAGGTGTTACTGGAATGTAAATAATAGTGATGAAAGGGGATCCCATTGGAAGTGAGTGCTTTGAGCTCCAACTTCCAACTGAGAGCCCTCTGGAGTTGTATCACTTCCGGTTCCTGTGAGCCAAACAGGGCTTGGCTTGCTATCCCATTTTGCCCCACTGTTTTTTCCATGCACAGTTTGGCACCCTTAAGATCAACTTTTTTCCATAAGCAGCTTGATCAAAGGGGGAGGCGAAAGAAATGGAAGGTCGCACATTCCAAAACACTCATCATATGTATATTGCCTACGATTTAGAAGGATGATTTAGGAACATGTGCGTTTATACAGTGACAGTGTTGCTGGGCGAAATTATTAAAAAATCTTTTCTCTCAGTGATATGATTATTTGTGCAAGATCACACCACTGAGAGAAGATAAAATCGTAATCCATCTGAGCGATGGATCTTATCCTAAGTACGCTACGGTTACATAAAAGAGACAGTGACCTGAAATCTTTTTAAACCAGTGGAAGGATTTCTTTCCTCCTCTCCCTCAGATACAATGGCCTGGTTCAGACTTCTAAAAGGTTTAAACATGAAAGATTTTACGTAGAAAGCTGAGCATCTCTAGTAGTGAACCTTTAGATTGATGTGCCTAAAGGTACAGCTCCACTGGAAAGAGAAACCTGCGGCACTGACTCTCCGAGCCCAGGCCAGCTGACTCAGGCTACGGGGCTAAACACAGCAGTGTAGATGTGCCTGCTCAGGCTGGAACCCGGGCTCAGAGACCCTCCCCTCTGCGAGCCTGAGCCAAATGACCCTGGCTCGGAGACTCGGGGCTGCGAGTTTTTCTTTGCAGTATAGACAAACCCCAACGTAAAGGAGGTGAGTTGTTTTATTTTTATTTATTTTAACAGCATAGATGCTTTTTTTCAATCTAAGTATTAAATGGCAGATTTCCTTTGCCTCTTCTCTAGGGCCGCTAGTCTACAGGGCACGTTTAGCAACATTTGAAACATGTTATTATTGGAAGCTGCATGGCAGAACAGCTGGCAAATAGATTTGAATTTTGGATCCAGATCCCCCAAAGGAGTATTTTTAGAGGCTGTGTGGTTGGGATACTTGACAAGTGGCCTGATTTATTGGAGGTTGGGAGTGGGAGGGGGGAAAGAGTCTGCGTTGCCTTCCTGGTGGTTAACTTTGTGTTTTTGGATGCCAGCTGAGCCGGAGCAGTTGTGGGTGGGAGGAGAAGGGCTGGTTCTCGTCACGGGCCTAAAACCCAGAAACATCTGTTGGAGTCATGATTCAAATCTGTCTTTTTGACTTAGCTCAATAGAGCAAAGACGGAACCTGTTGTTGATCCCTGGTGTGTGCGCCATGCCTAGATCTGCCACTGTGGTTAATGGGTATTCCCCATTCAGCTTCATCCCCCACCTCCCCTCCGTTCTAATCAGATAGCAACCCTAGATCTGACATCTGCTCTCTCCTGGCCAGGGGTGCATTCGTTGCTCTTTGAAGAGAGAGGCTGTGTCAGGGGTTTAAACCAACTGCAAGATCCAGCAGAGAAGTGAGGTTTGCTCTCTCATCATAGCCTGCCTGTGCTTCGTAGCCACATCTGCTTCCCCAAGGCAGATGAGGAGAGTGAAGCAAGTCCTGCGGTTCTGGAAACGGTTAACTGCAGAAGGTGGGACAACAGCACAATGGGAGCCTATCTGAGTAGGGGATGGTGCTGCAAGACCGGAGACCTTGTCTTCCCCGGGGGACAGCCTGGGAGGGCTGCATGGAAAATTAAATACAAATAAAATTTGTTGCAGAGTCTCACCCCTCTTCTGGCAGGATCTTCCATATCTCTATTTCCTTCTTCCTTCCTTCTCCTCTCCTGGAAAGAGAGGATGGAGGCTGGTTTCATTGTAACCAGAGAGCAACAGAAGAAAGATATGTTAGAGCGTAGGGCCAACTCCTCATTGACTTCACAGCCTAGGAGCAGAGCCAGTTTACCCCAGCTGAGGTCTGGCGCTTGATGTTTAGTCACAGATTTTGAACTATAGTACTTAAATGCCCGTGAACCAAACCTTTCCAAACAGCGACACTGACTACTGCTCTGAGCCAGTCTGCCTTGACAGTGGTTGACTGTTACGCAAAATCATTGAAGTTTTCCTTGTCTCCGAGCATTAGTCTTAAGTGGAAGTGGGTTTATGCCCTCCTCCTCCCTCCAGAGGTTTACAGCTGTCACCGTACTCTCTGCCCACCAAGAAATCACTGGCAGAATATTCAAATCTGTAGTCTGCTTAGTAAGTGACTGGTATTTACCTGCCCAACTTCTCATCTGTTGTGGAGTGTTCTGCTCTCTGTGACAAGCGGGCATTTCAGATCAAAGGGTTACAGAGAGTCCATGAGAGGAAAGCAAGAGAAAAATATTTTTCTCTTGTCTCGTTTTTGTTTTTGTATGGGTGACCTGAATTGGCTGAACCATGTGGTGATGGATTCTAACTGCGACAGACTCAGTAAATTGGAACTCTCAAGGGAAATTAGCCTGGAGCTTTTGACTTTATTAAATATTCTTCAGCACTGCCCCAATGGACCACTCTTCTGCTCTATGTGATATATCTGTATTTGTAACTGCAGCGAGATAAAGTGAGAGTAGGCGTGACCTATATTTATATTAAGGTTCCATTCAGCAATACTTAAATGATTTGATACATGTTATAAGCATGTTACAGGCATGAGTGGTATGTGTTATAGAATGGCTATAAATACCTCAGGAGAAGGTGAAATAAATTGTTATAATAGATCTCCTAGAATCATGTCTCAAATGATTATTACCATTTACTAAAAATATATTATTGATTTATTCAGCCATTAGAAACAGTTTTGAAATGGAAACATAATATGTAGAGTGACCTGATGTGTTTTTTTCTCCATTAGCATCTCTACTAGTAAAATAAGTACAGGGTAGACATAAATAGACCTGAAATGTGTGGTAGGTTGGCAGGAATGTTATTTTACAGCTGAAGAGTGCTGGAGTTAATACTCTCTCACAGGTGATACTGGATGTTTTTCCAGCAAGTGTGGGGAACAGCAGAGTGGAACAGGTCTCTTCTGTTCACAGGATTTTGTGTGATTTTATTAAAAGACCCAAATCTGATCAGATATTTACCTCCTCTGTTTGCTGGGATTGAAACCATTTGCCTTGGTGTTACTGCTCTGTGAAATCTTATCATAACCTGATACAGAGATTGAGCACTTGATTAAAATTAACCAGTTTGAGAATACTGGTGGTTTGTTAATGTCCACAGGGTTAATTAGTGTAGAACAGGGGTTCTCAAACTTCATTTCACCACAACTGCCTTCTGACAACAAAAATTACTGCATGACCCCAGGAGTGGGGACAGAAGCCTGAGCCCGCCTGAGCCCACCTAAGCCCTGCTGCACTGGGTGAGGGAGAGAATCCTGACCTACAGTTTGAGAACTGCTGTTGCAGAGAGGGCAGTGATCACAGTGAAAGCCCATTTGAAGACCGTGGAAAGGCTCCCATTGCCAAGCTGTGGATTGGGCCCTTGGATACCCCAGTGATTTAGGATCGTAAATAGGACAGTGTAGACCTACTAATGCAAGTTTGTATTCAGAGGTTCCCAGGAGCTTCCCAGCAACCTGCAGGCCTGAGCTCTGGGAATGCTGCTGGTCTCTTATGAAGAGCATCTCCGGCGATGTCTGCCCGGCCGCAGTGCTGACTACGGGGATGTGAATCGCAGTGCGTGCCAAAGCGCTGTGCTGGAACTCCCCCGCGTGGCAGCTGCTGATGTGAACTCAAAAGCACCTAGTTCACGTTAGTCCTGTGTGAGGAGGACTATGCCCTACAAATTAAACCTAGGATCTGAAAATCAAGCTGCGTTTTGATATCACTCTAGTAATTGGCCTTGTGAGCAGTGTTTGCTAAAGCATTTTGCTGAATCAGAACATGGTACCAAAAAAAAGATGCTTGATTGGTTCTGTTGAGGATGCTTTAGAGGAAATTGGATCGTGCACTCTCACCTGTGGCTGCATTGATTCTGCAGTACTGAGAGTGATAGAAACTAGCTTGTCAGTAAAGAAGGGCCATGTGGCTGGAAGACAAGAAAGGCCAAATTCAGCTCTGGTGTAAGCAGGTGCGCGAATGGGTAGAGTCACAATACTGTTCCCATGCACAATAAACTGTTGTCCAGAGTGTTCCCTCACTGGACTTTGCTTGTATTAAACTAAGTACTACAGCCCAAAGGTAGAGCTGTGCCTCCAGATTTAGAAGGGATTTTCTCAGCCTGGTACCATGTATCTTCGGTTGGAGTTCCCTTCTTCAGAGTGCTGCTCACCCTTTTGTATCCCTCAGTTGGAGCTTGCTGTCAGGGTGAGTCAGCCGAACATCTCTGCAGAGCTGTATGGGATTACAAAGGGTGGTGTAAGCCTACAGCTGGTGTCTGTTTAAAATCAGTCTAGTCAAACTGATGCAAGCCCATGTAGAAACTCTTATATTGATTTAGCTTAATTCAGTAACTTACTGGTGAAAGCTGTGTGTGTACACAAAGCTGAAAGCCTGACAAGAAGTGCAGCTCGCTTTGAATCAATAACGCCGTGCCTGTTTACGTTCCGGGTAAACTTGGCTCACAGGAAGCAGATATGTTCAGTAAGGAAGTGCTGCTTTTTACACGCGAACTTTTAATCTGTCTCTAGCTGCATAGATTACAGCGAGCGATCCTGACTCAGTTCTGTGGTGGAATATATGATTAGGCGATTTGGCTTAATAAATCACTCGCTGTCTGAGAATTAATGGCTAGCTTTTCTTTGAGAGCTTGAGCACATAAGGTTGAAAAATGTTATGATGAGGCTGATCAGCATGTGCAGGGTTCATTGCTCGTGGGAACAGTCTTCCACTATTGAAGGCTGATTTAAAAAAACAAAACAAAACCATACACTCTGCCTGCAAGATTTGTGTGTGTTGGGGGTATGTGTGGGGAGGATGCTTTTGGGGACTGGTTGTGATGTAAATTTGCCCTGAAATGCTATCAAACAATTCCATGGTCACAGTTACTTATGTCCTTGTAAATCCATGTGAAATGATTTTTTTTTTTTTTTTTTTTCATGTTCTGCGAGTGGGAGCATGTTGCAGCAAATGTGCCCTTTTTTAGGGTAAGGGGGAGGGGCTAAAATAAATCAGCTGTTTATCCCTTTATCAGCTGTTTCTGGTACTGAGGCCAATGGGAATTAAATTGGGTGCTTCCTTCATTCCTCGAGCTCTAAACCCCATCAGAATCTGGAAACACCGTGCGCCGTGGTGGCAGCTGTGGCCAGAGAGGATGCTGTAGTGCAGGGGTGGGCAAACTTTTTGGCTCGAGGGCTACATCTGGGTATGGAAATTGTATGGCGAGCCATGAATGCTCAAGAAATTGGGGGCGGGAGGGAGTGAGAGCTCTGGGGTGGTGCCAGAAATGAGGAGTTCAGGGTGTGGGA
>NC_133790.1:9231620-9330257 GCF_003597395.2 Chelonoidis abingdonii | reverse complement strand
TGGGGGTGTGGGGTCTGGGGTGGGGCTGAGAATGAGGGGTTGCAGTGCGAGAGGGTGCTCTGTGCTGGGGCCAAGGGGCTCAGAGGGCTGGAGGGGGATCAGGGCTAGGGCAGGGGCGCAAGAGGGGATCAGGGGTGCAGGCTCTGGGCGGTGCTTAACTCAAGCAGCTCCTGGAAGAGCAGCCTGTCTCTCTCTTCCCCCCAACCCCCTACACAGAGCTGTGGCCAGGTGGCTTTACGTGCCACCCCTGAAGCTCCCATTGGCTGCAGTTCCCAGCCAATGGGAGCTGCAGAGGTAGCGCTTGGGGCAGTGTGCAGAGCCCTTGCCTGCCCCTACACGTAGGAGCTAGAGAGGGGACATGCCACTGCTTCCGGGAGCTGCGCAGAGCTGCAGCACGCATGGAGCAAGGCAAGCCCCGAACTCTACTCCCTGGTGGGAGCTCAAGGGCCAGATTAAAATGTCTGAAGGGCCAGATGTGGCCACCGGGCCGTAGTTTGCCCACCTCTGCTGTAGTGCTACAATGGAGTTTTGAGCAGCAGAGGGCCCAGCAGATTACAGTGCTGTTACTTTCCCACAGCACAGCCCCACCTACCATTTGCTTTAGTGGCAGAGGGCTAACGGTCACTATGTTTCAGATTGAGTATGTGTGTTGGGGGCATGGCCACTGGCCTCTAGGAAGAAAACTCTGCCAAGAGTTAGAGGTGTGTAATATATCCTGCCTCTGTCCCAAGCCTGCGCTAATCCTCTTAGTTCACACAGGCTTTTTGGAGGGGCAGCTTTACAGGATTTGTAAAGCTACCTTTCCAATAGCCCCATATGAATAAAAGAGATTAGTTGTTTTGCCTGGTAAAAGATTAACATACCCAGTGCATGGTTCTAGCAATTGCTTTAGGTAGTTGAGGGGGAACCGGGGAGAGTTTTTAGACACCTCTAGCAGCTCCGTTTGCCCATGCGGTGTCCGTTGTACAATAGCAGCAGCTCTCATGCAGGGGACATACGAATCTTTTTGTTTCCTAGGAGGTCTGCTGCCTGAAAGGGAGCTGTATCAAAGGGTATGTTCTTAGTACAGTGCCTCGTGCGTCAGATTAGGTTCTGTTCTAGGGGACATAAGAGAGCTGTGTAATTAACGTGGTAACTTAGGTAGAGCTTCAATTATTTTTTTTCCCGTGCTGTTACCTGGGTTTTAACTGAGGCTCAGAGAGGCAGAGGGAGTTAGTTCCCTATGGTGTTGCCTGGAACCTATGGTAGAGTCAGGAATTGAATCTGGGTCTCTTCAGTGCCAGACTAGTGGACTAACTATTTGACTATCCTTCCTCTCCATTTCACACTGCATTTACCTCCACCAGCAATGTGCCCAGGAGAGGGGTCCATTCATTCCCTGGTGTTCCTTCTGAGATCTGCCAACAGGAGGGCATCTTAGTGCTGAGGATGGGGGACGTTTGGGAATGTCAATTATATATCCACTGAGGAGTGTCTGGGGCTTCCACGTGTGTTTCAGGTGGGCCACAGAACAGCCATCAGAGCGTGATGACTTGCGGACCCAGGTTACGTTTGAAATGAGTTGGAAGATCTGGAGTCTGAGGCCACGTCTATACGACGCGCCATATCGGCGCGTTACAATCGATTGCTCGGGAATCGATATATCGCGTCTCATCTAGACGCGATATATCGATCCCTGAGCGCGCTTACATCGATTCCGGAACTCCACCAAAACCAACGGAGTTCCGGAATCGACATGGCGAGCCGCGCACATCGATCCCGCGCGGTGTAGACGGGTGAGTAGATCGATTTTAGATAATCGATTTCAGCTACGCTATTCTCGTAGCTGAAATTGCGTATCTAAAATCGATTTTCGCGCGTCGTGTAGACCTGGCCTGATTGCAAGTCTCTTGCACTCTCCAATCCCTTAGGCAGACTCCATTCACTTCACTGTTCGGGCTGTGCACCCATGAGGCCTTGCACATCTCAGAGACGTACAAACAAACAAACAAATTTGCCAGCTCTGTGCCATCTGTTATTTTGCCCTCTTCAGAGAAGATCGGTGTTTGCAAGGCCAGATGGAGAGGAGCAGCCTCTAATGGGAAACTCGCTTCTCCTGGGGAGCTCAGAACAGAGTTCTGAAGAGCCAGGAGAAATCAAGTCTCATGTCTGTAAAATACTCAAGAGGGAAATATACTTAGCTTGAAAAGTAGTCTCCTGACAGCCTTCAAACCTTACTTAATAAAGCAGGAATTGTTTGTTTGCTTTGTGTTGTTTTGTTTGATTGGCATTTGAGTCACCCTTTCAGAGACAGTCCTGCCAATGGGTATTGGTTACAGTTCTGTGAACATGGACATGCCAGCTGAATCATAAACAAAATGTGTCTGCTTTTCCCCTACTGCCCATCATCTTGGCCTCCTGGCTGCCACAACAACTGGCTCTTCCTTACTCCCTGAGGAAGAGGCATCTGGAACCTGATACGGAATGTGCTGCCAAAGGCACGTGGTCAGAGGATGCTGCAGTGAGATAGCAGAGCAGACCCTGTGCCCTAGGAGCCAAGAAGGTTGGCTCTCCAGAGTTGTCTGCCTGTTGTGAAGCCATAGATTACACAGAGTTAAAGTGCTAAACTGGAGGATGCATTTCCCTGTTCTCCCCCTCCCAAATGAAAATCTGAAACAAATGTTACAGCTCTTATGCGAAAACTCCACACAATGTAACCGTAAAGGATATGCTTTTCTATTGTGTAGTTTTGGGGGGTTTGTTTGTTTGGACTATTCTGCGGAATTTAAGAGAAACCTACATCCATATTCCATAACTCCACAGAATGGCTAAGCAAAGGAAACCCACAGCAAGGAAACTGTTGTAGAGATCTTTAGAACATACAGCCTGCCTGCTACATTTTTTTGGATGTTTACTTTTTTTTGCCAAGGACTCTAGGTCTGGTTAATGCAAAAATATTTTAATTACCTTCTTAATTGTTGCAGGGAGATCCAGAACAAATCCCTCTGAAACTGATGAATTCTCTTATTTCTGTCTGCACAATGGGGTCCTGATTCATCCTAGTCAATACGCAATACAAATAATTATAATGTTGTCTTCCTGGCCGTTGGGATATGAACTTTGGGGTTGCTGGCCAATTACTGACAATCCCCTTAAGGGTTCCATATAAACTAAGAAGCTTTGTGCCCCCATCTTATGGGAGTTAGAATGGCTTCATGTGAGAGCCATGCCTGTGTCCCATGGAAGGTTGCTAATTAATCCATGTGCTATGATCCAAGAGCTCTCACTGGTGTGACTGACTCGCCTTCAGGGACTGGGGGATGACTCCTTGTTGCTCTGAGGAGTATAATTAAATCCCTTGTCTCAAATGCTCCTTTTTTTTTTTTTTTTATTGAGTTACTGTGTTCTAACAAGGGCAGGGCTCGAGAGGTGAACTCTTATCCAAAGGGGGAATTCACTGTTTGCTCCTCATTTTGGGAAAAGAGCATTCATCCTGATTTGCTTCAGGGGTCTGCCTCAAGGGTATGTACTCTGGTGAAGATTCTTGATTGCTTTATCTGTAAAGTGCCTTTGTATGCATCCCCTGTAAGGTTCTGTAGTCAATGGGGTCTCATCAACGGAGCATTGTAGAAGTCTGAGTTGGGCCGTGGGCTATGCCTCCGACATTGTAGGACTGAACCCTGCACTATGTTCCCAAGTGTTTTGTGTCCAGTCTATTTTCATTTAATTGAATGACTCAGGAGTTTCCCCCGCTCCCAGACTCCCCCCACAGTCAGAGAGAGTTTTCCATGAGGCAGTTTTTGCTGAGGGTTGTCCTTCATTTCCACCACGTGAGGAGAGAGGCGAGCAATGAGTAATTTCATGAAATCTTGGACGAGAACATGCCTAATTCAGCCCTATTGTGAGCGGGCACAACATCACTGAAAGCCATGTTTTAGGGCCTGCTTGACACCAGGGCTGAAGTGGGCTCGTGAGTCACAGGAACCACTTGACACTGGTAGCTGGGACTTTGCTTTGTTTATTTAATAGTTTTTGCGTTGAGTGGTCTCGAAAGGTGCCAGACCGACAGCCTGGAGACTAAAGGAGTGTTTATTCACAGAACAAGGCGAGCTGCCTTTGGGTGTGTGTCATCCATGACCTTGGGCACAATAAATCAACCTCTGTGCCTATTCCATCCTTGCCGTGGCTGATTTTTGGGATGGGTGCCAGCTGTGGAGGTGGTTTCTGAAATGTGGACACTTACTTGTTAAGAACAGGACTGAGACCTCCCTACCCTCAACTCATTTCTTCCAAACCAGGCAACATCCCTGAGATGGTAACAATCTCGGTTGCTGAGTTGGAGTCAAGGGGATGACCATGACGTGGAAAGCCTGATACCCCTTTGCCAATCCCCTAAGCCATCTAGTTCCTTGGCAGGTGTGGAATTTTTAACTTAAAAACCTTGTGTCTTACCTCTTCCCCCTGTCCTCCCCTGCCTCACTGATACTGCTACCCTCTCTTAGGCATCACAGTCATGTCTCCACCCCATGCAAAATATCCAATCTACTTAAAATGTTAGATCACAAAAGATTCTCTGGTCCAAATCTGGTTTTCGTTATCACAGAGATGGCACCATCTGTCAGACTCGGAGACCCAGGGACGCATTTCAAACCCGCAGGTTTTTAAGAGCTTAGGGATGAATTTTCATTAGTGAAGCATCATATAGGGATTTGCCTTATAAACTCTTAATAGGACAAGCTGTGTATGCACTCCAATAAGCTGCTGTGAAAATGATCCTTTGTAAAAGTGAAAGGCTCTGCAGTCAAGATAAAACTCATCGGTTGTAAACCAGAACAAAACGATACCTTGCCACTAGTGAAGATGAAAGGGGATTCTTTTATTTTTGTCCTAACTTCTCACTGCTGTGCTAGTTGGTCACTGCTTTTGCACTGCGAAGCACAAGTGTTCAACAATCATATCATACCTCCCAAAATCATGAGATTTTAATATATATTAATTTCTATTGTATTTCCCTTCTGGTTTGTGAACCTTTTAATGTTCTTGTTTTCAACTTTTCTCTGGAACCAGGAGAGCTGAAAGCTCTTTTTGTGTGTGTGTGTGTGTGTGTGTGTGTGTGTGTGTGTGTGTGTGTGTGTGGAATGAAAGATGAAATTCTCTGAAAATAACATGGCCTCAGGAACTGAAATTTAAAGGAAAAAACCAAAGAAAACCCCACCTTGCGAGAGTCAGCATCCCTGCCCCCCATTCAGTTTGGGCTGTGAAAGTAGGTCAGCTGGTAACACTTTGTGGATTAATTTCACTTTCCTAGTTTAGTGATTCGGTTTCTGGCACTCTGTGTTTCCAACAGTTTTATGGTGAGTATTGCAATACTTAGTGTGTTTTTTCTCTAGAACCTTAGCTCCTGGGGTCATGTTATTTCATGAGAATCATGGGTTTTGGGGTTGTTTTTAAAGTAAGTTTTGAGCCCTAATGACTTTAAAGAGAAGCTTGAAAATGGATCCTGAGGGCACCCTAAGGGTTGTAAATAAAAGAATCCCAAATTTATTAAAAAAAAATCTCATAATTTTTAAGCCTGCCCTATGCTTATGTGGGGAGGAAGGGGGCAATACTGAGCATGGCAGGGAGAGACTTAAATCCAGTTTCCCCACTTGTTTGCACTCATATATTTGAACATCATGAAAACTCATCTGCGTTGTGACCCTTCCCTTACAAAAAGAACACAAGGCCCTGATCCTGCAAAGTCCCTTCTGCTCCCTCTGAAGTCAGTGGGAGTTGAGGCCTTGCTTGAGTGAAACTTTGCCATTTCCTTAAGGGTTGGAGGGGGACTTCCCTGTAAGGGCCTGAATTCCCTGAACACCTGATGATTGTTGGGACCTGAGGGCACCTAGCACCATGAAGAAACAGCTTGGTTAGTGAAAGCAGAAGCAGCCTGCCTGAGTGGGAACAGAAAGCAGTCAGCACGTCACCAGATCAGGCTCTGTTACCTCAGGAGGCCCCTGTGAAAGAGCATGGGATAAATATCTAAATAGAAGTTCTGGGGCTTTCCCTTGTGAAACATCAACACACGTCATCCATCGAAGAACCAGCGTGCTGAGATTTGCACAGGTCCTAAACACCAGAAGGCTTCAGTGCTAGACTGAGGTTGCAGGTGCTATGCACATGTAGCAGGCTGTTTCTTTGCTTTAAAAGGGTGTAGAAGAGGAGGAGGGAAAACATTAATAGCCCTCAAAAATCCAAACTCTGCCAGCCGCCCGCAAGGCTGTTACGCATTATGCACTGGTGCTAAAGTGCACAAAAGCCTTTCGGTGCCTCGAGGGAGACTTTAATTTCTGTCTAGAAGCTATTACTTATCTAAATGAGGAAGGCAGAACATACACAATGGCTCCTGCAGCTCAGACCTGTCTCTCCAACTGATCTGCTCTGAGCTAATGAGCAGCAACTTTCAACAGTCCCATCAGTGAGCTGTTAACTCCTTGTGAGAGAGACTTTTAGAGGAGGAGGAATGAAAGGAACAGAAACATACAAGTCAAACAAAACATCAAAGCCCTGTTATTAACCAGGACTAAAAATTCATTTCACCCATTAAATAGGAATCTTGTAGAAATAACTCTCAGATTGTCAGAAGAAAGATCTGTTGGGCTTGAAATGCTTAGGTTCTCAATTTAACAACATGGTTTTATGAGCATGCTGATTTCTTGGGTTCCTTAGTGCAGTGCTTCTCAAAGTGGTGGTCCGCAGACCGGTGCCGGTCCACGAGCCATCGGCTGCTGGTCTGTGGTGAGTTTCCTCATAAGAGCGTCGAATAGGATAACAATATGACACCGGTCCCAGGCACAGTGGGGAAAAAAATTGCCGGTGCCGCACATCAGATAGCTTGAGAAGCACTGCCTTAGTGTATCAGGTCATTTCATTTATTTGCACATTTTTAGTTTCTGCTCTTCTGAGTAAATTTTTTTTCCAATTGCCATCTGATAGGAGGCATTAAGTTGCATAGTTTGTTACAGTAGTTTAGCTTTTATATCAGGAGTCTGTGCTCTTCAGAAATCCTTCTGTAATGTCTTATTCCTAGATCAGAAGAGAATCGTGAAGCAGACTTGTATTCTTTGAAATGGGGAATCCACAAAAGAAGCTGTTTAGTGATACAATCTGACTCAAAGAATTCATCTTCGGAAATCCGGAAATGTATTTTGCTGCTTTACTCAGGATGTAATAGTCAAAAATGCTGCTCATGATCTGAGTAATTTGTTCAACAAAAGAATCTTAACTAGATGAATCCCTTGGCTTCCACGACATGCCCAAGACATCAGAGACCTGTGTTCATCAGTAATATAAATTCAAGTGTTTGCAAATCAAATGAGTGGCATATTCTGTAAAATATCCTTACAGGTGCTTAAAATTCAAGAGAAATTACAAAAGCATCATTTAGCCTAACATGCTACATTTTAGTCTAACAATTGAGAACTGCAAATGGATGTCAAAATGGGCTGTTACAGTGACAGTGGCTATCCTGCAGTTTAATATTCTTGGGGACCATGGATCAAATGGCAAATTTTTTCAGCAACATTTTTAACAAATGTTTGGTTGGATGTTGGTTAAATCTCAAGTAACTGTTTAGCTTCACTGGTATAACTAGGGTTAGAATGTGGTCCTAGGGCTTGATGTCCAATACTGTTTTATGTAGGGTATATGGTAATGTGAATAAGGAGGGCAGTAGATACCAGCTGAGTAATTGAAGCAAGTGTTTCTTGGTGCCATGGGTACAGGGAATGATGATTCTTGGTTTCAACATGGTGACTGACAAGGTGAAGCCTAGACTGTGTTCAGAGTGATCATTACCCATGAAGATGGTTCAGTTGCAAGGTCAGTGCTTCTTCAGCTCCTCAGGCCCAGATGAAGGTCTATATTATGGGACCAGTTTAGCAGTCTTTGGCTACATTCACTAGTGGTTCCAAACCTTTCTGGGTGGCGGGGATTTATAGACCCTGGATTTGTATCAAATGCTTTATGCCATTTTTAACACATGAATTCTGTGGGGATTTGGATTAGTCTCGTGTGAGATTCCTCTCCCTCTTCATTACAAATGAAGCCATGATTGTATTGTCATTGTACTTTATTAAGGGTGAAATTCACCCCTGTGCAGAGAGTCATCAATGGGCCTGTATGCCATATAAGTCCTATCTGGAAAGCTTAAGTTGCCCGTATACCTTGTAGTGGCTCTCTTCAAAGGACTGAGTGTTGAATATGGGCATTGAGTTGGAGAGTGGGCTGGAGATGAAAGGAGAACTGGTGGTGTAGGGACAGATACAATATTATAATAGTAATAATTATGCCTGGCTCTTATCCAGCACTTTTCATCAGTAGATCTCAAAGTAACTTACAAAGGAGTCAGTGAAAGCCAGTTTTTTCCTAAGAGAAGGAAACACAATTTCAAGGTACACACAGAAATGGTAATTGGAAAGCTAAGATCTGATCCAAAAATCATTGACTTAGACACTGATTTGGAAGGAACTAATTTTCTTTTAACATTGTCTCGGAGTGATTTGTTACCATGCTTGGTGTAGAAGCTGTAAATCAGGTTCAAGGGAAGAGCATGTAACTTTTTTTTTTTTTTTTTTTTTTAAATTTGGGGAATAGTACATTTAATTTAATAAGCAAACCTCCAGAGTTGGGTGTGGTACTGGCACATCTATTTATCCCGATTGCTTTCCACCAAAGTAAAGATAATAAAGATGATCAGTAACCCTGGGTTCTAAAGAAAAGCAACGGACTATTGGGCAACACTGGGGTTTTTTCCTCTAACAGTGGGTTAAGGTATTGTTTTTGCAATGTGGATCTAGAGGGCAGTCTTTCCCCAAATGTCCCTGTGGCTTCCTCAGGCTGTTTGGTCTTTCCTGTCTGAGTGAAATTCACCTCTGGGCAGAGTCTTCAGTCGGTTTTATGCACCATTTAACACCTCAAAATAGGACCTAAGTGGGACTTAGGCTACATCTAGACTACTTGCCCTATCGGCAGATTAAAATCGATTGCTCGGGGATCGATATATCGCGTCTCATCTAGATGCGATATATCGATCCCCGAGCGCGCTTATATCGATTCCGGAACTCCACCAACCCCAATGGAGTTCCGGAATTGACAGGGGGAGCCGCGGACATCGATCCCGCGCAGTAAGAACGGATGAGTAATCCGATCTTAGATATTCGACTTCAGCTATGTTATTCACGTAGCTGAAGTTGCGTATCTAAGATCGATTTTCCCCCCGTAGTGTAGACCAGCCCTCAAAGTATTACATCATCTGCATGCTGCCCTCTGCATGAAGGGAATTTCACCCACCGCGAGTGGCTTTATAAATCATAATGATATTAGTCCCCATTTGATATTAAAAATCAAGTGTTTGCCCTGGACGCAAGTGTGGTTTTGCAATGCTGACTCAAAGCAGCAGCCATGTATCATTTTTAGTTTGTTTAAATGACAGAATTGGAGGATACAGGATTGCATTCAGTAGTGAGGTGCTGCGTTTTGAGGCCGGTAACAAGAGAAATGTCCTCCATGTGTACATCCCCATTCTTGTTTTTCTGCTGCATTCTCACCCCCCGCCTGCCCCTTTCAGCTGGAGCTGGCTGAAACTTTCCAGGTGTCGAGTTTTCAACATCCCAAACTGAGTTTTCAGTAGAAAGAGCAAACATTTTTCAACAAAAGTGTTGAGGTTTTTCATCTACGTCTGTGCTTTCTTGAACCACTTCATTGACTGTGTCTACCCTGCTTTGACCTGGTCAGCTTTCTACCATCTCCATCTAATCCATTCTTTGGTACTGGATTATTGTCCTTCGCCATCTTCCCACCCCCACCATACTTCCCTTCCCATCCCAGCAGCCATGCCTTTTCTTTCTCTCCATGCATTTCCATTCCTCTCTGCAGAGCATCCTCAACAGAGACCTCATATTGGTCTATTTGGCTTTCTTTCTCCAGCCTGCTCTTAAAATAACTCCTTTGTTCCATGAGTGGCTTGTGCATTGATCCTGCACCCCCTTTCTTCTGTTGGCTCTTTTCCCCCCTTTGCATCTTCAGTTATCTGTAGCATCCCTATTGGGCGCTTAACATGACCAACTGGCTGCTCAGAAGTGTGTGTTTTCTGTTTCCAGTTGATTTAAAAGCGTTTCGGTGAGTTTGCCAGGCCACAAACATCCTGGCAGGACAACAGAAGTAACATCATTACATAATCAAGGGTGGACTCTGCCATAAACTCGCTGCCGATGGGTTTTTTTTACGCTAAAGGCCTGTGTGTAATCTGTGTACTATTCCCATTAGTAATGAGCATCTCTGTTAAAAAGACTTTAACTTTAATTGAATGGAAAAACTCCAAAAAAAACCCCAAAACCGCTTGAATTTTCCCGCTCTAATTAATATTGTTGAATTTTAAAAGCTGAGGCTCGTTAGCTGTAATAAATGAGACTGGTGTGCCCGAAGTTTCACAGATATTATGGAGCGCACAGCAGGCAGCAATACCAGTGGGGATATTGCTTTCACTGAATAAGCACACATCCAAAGGCACACTTCCACCACCATTCTGCACTTACCCAGCCTATGGTTGAACTGCTCCTTACTACTGTCCAGGCTGCCTGTGTATGGCTTCATGAGCCATAGGAGCAAGAGGTAGGCTGGGTCTACCAGGATTGCGATTGGCATTTCAACATCACCAGCGGTTATTCTGCAGTCTGGAAATATAGTCCCTGCCTGCAGTTTTCTGAACAGACCTGTGTTCCTAAAGATGCGCGGATCATGCACTTTTCCTGACCATCCCACGTTGATGTCAGTGATGTCAGTGAATGTCATCGGTTCTGGGACCTGTCTCGGGAACAAAGGAGTCTTCCATTGACTCGCCTTGGTTGGCTTGCTAGCCTTGCACTGCTGCAGGGAAGCTCGAGCAGAAGACACTGCCAGTCAGAAAACAGAGGAACAGTGTGGTGTGGGGGGAGGGCACTGGTGATTCAGTGATTTTAAAAGGAGCCTTAGTGCCTGTTTTATGGGATTTGGGGCACCTCCTTCAAAATTTCAGCCTTCTTGGCTGGTTTTGTAGGTTGCAGCTAGCACCTTCAGGGAAACTTAAAGAAAACAGAGGCATTCCGTTTTGTGGAAGGGTCATGCAGTTAAGCTAGGTGCCAGGCATTTTCTTCAAGAGCCCTGTGTGGAGGCACTTCTCTCCCTGTAAAAAGAACAGGAGTACTTGTGACACCGTAGAGAATAACAAATTTATTTCAGCATAAGCTTTCGTGAGCTACAGCCCACTTCATCGGATCATAGAATGGAACACACACTCCCTTCTCTGTACCCACAAGAGCTCTTTTGTTATGGAAAGGTGGGTTTGGATTAGCATTGTTTTTTGGTAGAAGGATTGAGATGCAGTGCGGCCACTGCAGGTGCTCTCCTTTGCCAAGATCTGTGTCCTATCACAGCTAAAAATAGAGCATGTGTGATACTGGTATTTTGAAATATAACACAGTGGAGTGGATTTGGCAGGACTTGAGAGCATCTGACACTGTCCTGTAAGGTGGAGATGTGAGGACATGTTTTACTTCACAAACGTTGGAGGAGGTAATCCAAGGACAAAGCTAAACATCAGTCCCATGCCAGACTGGGGCCATGTGTACACCACAAAGTTAAGTCGACATCAAGCTCCGATCTGAGCAAGTTGATCTTATGTGTGCACACTACACTCACTGTGTTGGTGGAGTGCATTCTCACCAGCAGGGCTTGCATTGGTGCACGGAGCTCTGCACTGTGGGTAGCTATCCCACAATGCACGTAGCTGAGTGGAATTTTGGGTTGGGCTTGCAATGTCTTATGGGACCAAAACATTGACGTGGGTGGTTATGGGAACAGGGCATTTGCCTTCCATGATACACTTCCTTCCTTTCCTCCCTGAAATCAACGGCAAACAAACCAAATCTTTTTTCGTAAGCCTGAGTTACCTGTGCGGATGCCATAGTACGATAGGAATGGACCCTGCTCCAGCTGTGAACTGTTGTTGTGAGCATTACAAACACCTCACATCTTATCCTGCAGTATTTACACAGCCGGAACAGGAGCCAGCGCACTGAACAATGTGACGCCACGCAAGTGGCCCTGCTGGAGGACATAGAGTGGAGCAATTAGCAAAGTTGCTGGTGGCAGTCACGTGTCACCTTGACGTGGTTGAGTGCTTTTTCTGGGCCTGGGAAATAAGCACTGACTAGTGGGACAGCATTGTTATGCAGCTATGGGATGACAACCAGTGACTGCAGAACTTTTGAAGGTGTAAGGACACTTTTTCCAGGAACTATGTGAAGAGCTTTCCCCAGCCCTGAAGTGCAGCAGTATTAAAATGAGAGCTGCTCTGACAGTGGAGAAGTGAGTGGCGATAGCTCTATGGAAGCTTGCAACTCTAGACTGCTGCTGGTCAGTGGGGCATCCGTTTTGGAGTCAGTAAATCTACCGTGGGATCTGTTGTGATCCAAGTTTTCAGGGCCATCAACAGACTTCTGCTAAGAAGGGTAGTGACTCTGGGCATGGTGCAGGACATAGTGGATGGTTTTGCCTCAATGGGGTTCCCTAACGGCGGTGGGGCGATAGACTGAATGCATATCCCTATCTTGGCACCAGACCATCTTGCCAAGAGTACATAAAGCAAAAAGGGTACTTCTCAATGGTGTTGCAAGCACTGGTGGATCACAGGGGCTGTTTCACTGACATCAACGTGGGATGGTCAGGAAAAGTGCATGATCTGCGCATCTTTAGGAACACAGGTCTGTTCAGAAAACTGCAGGCAGGGACTATATTTCCAGACTGCAGAATAACCGCTGGTGATGTTGAAATGCCAATCGCAATCCTGGTAGACCCAGCCTACCTCTTGCTCCTATGGCTCACGAAGCCATACACAGGCAGCCTGGACAGTAGTAAGGAGCAGTTCAACCATAGGCTGTGTCAGTGCAGAATGGTGGTGGAAGTGTGCCTTTGGATGTGTGCTTATTCAGTGAAAGCAATATCCCCACTGGTATTGCTGCCTGCTGTGCGCTCCATAATATCTGTGAAACGAAGGGATAAAAGTTTGTCCTGGGCTTAGGGGGTTGAGGCACATTGCCTGGTGGCCAATTTTAAGCAGCCAGACACAAGGGGAATAAGAGAAGCGCATTGAGGGGCTCTGTGTCGCCGTGAGGCTTTGAAAGCCAGTTTCAACAACGAGCCAGAGTAATGTGACACTTACCTCTGTTGTTCCTTACCAAAGTGTCTTTTCCATGTGTTGAATTAATATCTTTTCTTTCTCTTCAATGAAGTTTTATTATGCACACCAACAGAGAGACAGCAAAGAAAAGTAAGATTATTTGGGGCAGAAGGGCTGGTAACACGGGAGGGCGGCGGTCCTAATGCAGTGTGCTGCAATGATGCCAGCAGAGTTAATACTGGAGTGATGCAGGAAAGTGTCCAACCAGGGTGAACGAAATAAGGCAGCCCTTCCCAGAAACCTTCTGGAAAGGATTGCAGAGTACTTCCCTCAAAGCTTTCTAGAGATCTCCATGGAGGATTCCTGGGCTGTCCCCATGCACAGTCTTTTTTGGAGAACACTCTCTGTGTGGCTGGAGAGGCCACTGATACCCATTACACGTACTTTTTTGTTTATTTTAAACATAAAATATGATAGCATGTAACTCCTATAGTTGGATTGGAAATGTGTACTCACCAGAGGTGCCCTCTCGGCATCATGCTCTGCTGCCAACTGGTCCTGTGAAGGGATGGGCTCCCGGGTTGGAAACAGTTCATGGCTGTCAGGGAGAATGGATCCTCTGCTTGCCTGCCTCACCACCACCTCCTCCTCCTCCTCCTCGTCAACAGTGTCGTCCTTGTTTGTCAAGGTCGCCGGGGCTCCTTGGAGGTATCTGCACAGCGTTTTGGGGTAGTGGTGGCGTTGCCACCAAGAATCGCATGGAGCTCCTCACAGAAGTGGCATATCTGTGGGGCAGAACCAGAACGACTGTTCACCTCCTTTGTCTTTTGGCATGCTTACCGAAGCTCCTTTACTTCCATGCGGCACTGCTGCGTGTCCCAAATGTAGCCCTTCCCCCTGTGCCTCACACAATCTTGGCATAGATGTCAGTGTTTCTTCTGCTGGATCAGAGCTCTGCCAGCACAGACTGTTCTCCCCACACAGCAATAAGATCCACCACCTCCTGTGTACTCCATGCTGAAGTGTGTTTGCAGCCTTGAGGCCCCATGATCAGCTGTGCTGGTGAGCTCTCCAAGCTGATCAAACAGGAAATGAAAAATCAAAAGTTCCCAGGTCTTTAACAGGAGAGCAGCTGTTTCCTGTGTACTGGCTGATGTGCAGTGGAGTTGAAAGTGCTCTCCAGAGCAGTCACAGCGGAGCACTGTGGGACGACACCTGGAGGCCAATTCATTCGAATTACTCTCCGCAGTGTCTACACTATCCCCATGTCGACCTGTGGATGTCGAATCAAGTGCTATGGCTCTCACTGAGGGGGAGTACAGAAGTTGACTTTATATGCCACTTAGGTCGGCGGAAGGGACTTGATAGTGTAGACACATACATTTATTTGATCAACTTAAGTCGACCTAAATTTGTAGTGTAGACCAACCTGCCGCTGGAAAAGTTTAAAAGGAGCGATGTTGGCTAAAATCCCTGTTTGATGCTTTCTATTAGTGATATATGTTGGTAGAGTTGCCATCTTTCATTGTGGAACATAACCATTTCATCATGAAGTTGCAGCACAATGGAAAAAAAAAAATTAATCTGGTAGTTAAAGCTGGGACAACTGGCTTCTTTTCCGAAGTGTGTCTGCCATGCTGCATGACCTCGAGTAAGTCCTGTTTGTCAGTTTCTTGTAAATGTTAGCATTGCTGCCAATATATAAACCAGATTTTCTGAATGGAAATAGGGTGCATCTGAGAAGTGGTCCCATATAACCTGCATGCTCTTGAGAAATGCCTGTATTTATTAGTGACAAAAAAAGACACTGGTATGTATGTGGTCTCCTTGAGAATAAAATCTAGATGAGACTCAGCTGAGACTGTCTTGACCTTAGTAGCATTTATGGACCCTGACTCAGTGCTCTTGCTAAAGATTTGAAAGACTCCAAAGTGCCTGATGCACTAACTGCGTCCTTGGGAGATCTGAGTTGCAACTTGGCAAGCACACTATGCAGCGAGAGAGAACTGGACATGAAAACTGACTGCCCCAGGCGCATTCAGACCACTATCAAGAAAATTAAAATGGGATGAGGTTTTTATTTAATAGGCAAATATGTTGGGAAAGCCGCACAGCAATTGTTGTTTATGGTTTCTTATTTCCTGATTTACCAGTTGAGCTAGCATTGTGTTGTCTCTTAAGGCAAAAGCTCAACCTCCCAAACACCCTTTGAAGTCAAAGGGATTTTTGCATGAGTTAAAAGCGCAAGACTTGTCCCTTAGCATCCCTGGCATGTCACTAAGAGAATGCCCTGCCAACTTCTCCCTTCCCTTTTATACTGGCTGGTGCTCCGGATGGAGCATCTCTTTTGACCATGGCTGTGGCAATATCACATGAGGGGAGAGGCACCCTCTGATAGGCAGTTCATCTTCAAAGTCCTTTGTAAACATTGCCCAGTTAATGTGATGTTATCCCATTACAGGAGCGGCTCTCAACCTTTCCAGACTACCGTACCCCTTTCAGGAGTCTTATTTGTGTTGCGTACCCCCAAGTTTCACCTCACTTAAAAACTACTTGCTTACAAACTCAGACAGAGAAATACAAAAGTGGTCACACCACACTATTCCTGAAAAATTGCCTTACTTTCTTATTTTTACCATATAATTATAAAATAAATCAATTGGAATATAAATCTTGTGCATCCATTTCAGTGTGTAGTATATAGAGCAGTATAAATATTTAATTTTATGAAATTTTAGTTTGTACTGACTTTGCTAGTGCTTTTTATGTAGCCTGTTGTAAAACTAAGCAACTGGATGGGTTGATGTCCCCTCAGGAAGACCTCTGTGTACTCACCCCTGGCTGAGAACCACTGCATTATACCAATGGGGAAATGAAGTTGGGAGAGGTCCTTGTTCCTACCCCAAAAGTACTTTATAATAGTGATCCACAACACCTTGCCTTAGAAAAATAATATTGCAGTGTTTACGTTGAGTATGGCAGGGCGTGGTATGTGGTGACCTTAAGTAAAGGCACAGAACAATTAATATTCAGTTGTCCTGGGTCCTAGTTCCGTGCTTTGGTCACTAGATCATACTGTCACTTAGCTGTCCTGGATCAGGGCTTCCAATCCTCCTTGTTTGCCGTAAACTCTGGGATCTGTCCATGATGATTGCTCTGTACTGCGGCAGGGCCCTCGCATGATGAAGATGGAGGTATTGTCGTTACTAGTTTGTTCTATATTTCAAAAGGAGAAGGTAGGCTTCAGCTTCTTTTGGCCATTAAATGGGCAAATGCAGACGCCAGGCCCAGGGGTGGCTCCAAGCACCAGCGCAGCAAGCACGTGCCTGGGGCAGCAAGCCATGGGGGGCGGCCTGCCAGTTGCTGTGAGGGCATCAGGCAAGCGGCTTTCAGCGGCACGCCTGTGGGAGATCCACCATTCCCACGGCTTCAGCGGCAATTTAGCGGGGACACTGATGGTGCGGCACTGGGGGACCGCCTGCAGGTGCGCCACTAAATCCACTTGACCAGCAGACTGCCTGCAGGCGCACTGCCAAAAACCCTGACTGCCGTGCTTGGGGCGGCAAAATACATAGAGCCGCCCCTGGCCAGACCTGGTGTTCTTTTCACTTTCCATACTCTTCTCTTAGGGGCTATGAATAAAAATACCTTTAAAAGTGAAAAACGGGTACGTAAACCCCTGCACGTGCCCCCTTATGGATAAAATAAATGCTTTTTCATGCCTATCATATGCAGCTTTTGGTCAATCTTGATTTTTTAATATTCTTCGCATGTGTTTTTAATGTCTAACCCACAAGGCTCTGTTCCTGTTGAATGTTTGTTTGTTTATTATACCCTCTGTGTTACCTTTGTTTGGGTCTTTTTTGCTGTGCATACAGCCCTAGGTTTATGCCAGCCAGCCAGCCAGCTTTTCAATCCAAAGGATAGAGTAGCTACATTACATGTACATATTTTGTCTATAATGTTGACTGTCTTCCAAGGAAATTTCATGCACGTATTGAATAAACAGATCCATTATCATTTCATCATGAAGGGTTTCTTTGGAAACCTCTCTAAACACACTTCATTGTACCTCAATTATTTCTTCATGCACTAGTCTTTAAAGGAAAACATCAGTCATGATTCTAACCTGTCCAAGATCTGGTTATGATCTCTGGATGTAGAGGTACAGCGACTGCACTAATGACATTACAGGCTGCGGAAGGTATGACCACTATATGTTGTGTTCAGCTGGGAAACACAGCCACGTCGTTTCATAGTAGGGAGTGCGGATTCCTGTGACGGGAGCACTCTTAGGTTTTTTAAGAAACAGAGCATTCTGTGATCCTTATTTCAGTTCATCTTTGCTTTAAAACGTTTGAGAACTTATGAAGCACACCTTAATTGAAGGATCTCAAAAGACATTTACAAATGTAAATAAATTGGCATCCTTTGTAAGGTAGGTGGGTCTCACTAGACTTATCTTGTGGATGGATAAACCGAGGCACAGAGTGATTAATGGGTTTACCCAAATGCACATAATGTGTCAGGGACAGGAATATACCCCGGCGGCGAGGGAGGGAGGAGCCTGGGGCCGGGCTGGGAACGGAGCCGAGGCTGGAGGTGGGGCCACGGCTGGGCTGTGGTGAGAACGGGCAGTTGGCCGTGGTTGGGGCCAGAGCAGAGTTGGGGGCAAAGTGGGGCTGGGTGGCACTCCCTCCCTGCCCCTGGTGAGTGCTGGTCTGGGCCCTGCTGCACCCCCCCTAGGAGAGCACACCCCACAGTTTGGGGACCACTGATGTAATCAAAGCTGGCTCTTCTTTGCCTTGCACCTGCAGCCATGAGGATCTCCACACTGCCCTCCGAATGCAGTGGCGCATGGCCTTTTTGTTGTACGCAGGAGTTTCAGCGTCAGAACAGGAGCATAATTCTGCTGATCCTGCCAAACGGGTGGGTGCATGTAAATGGATGCAGGAGACTCTCTTTAAACTGAAGCTGCCCATTGTGCAGCTCTGGCGTCATACTCCTGTGCCAGACATGGCGGCAAACTTCCACTTTCCACTGTTTCTAATCAGAGGTTGTAAATCTATCCCAACCTAAAGCCTTAATGGCTATTGCAAGTCTGCGGCTAAAATGGTCCCTGGTGGAGGCTGGAAATACAAGAGAAAAATACTTTTCTTGTGAGACAATGTCTGCTCTAGGTCAAAATCAAGAGAGACCACGGTAATCTAATGGTTTGGTCTGAAAGGCTGGGACGCTAGCTGCATGGGGTAAATTGATTTCCCTTTCCATTTTGCTGCCATTCGGGGTGTATGTATGTGTGTTACTCCTTTGCCTAACAGGGGCTTACGGTTCTGGGCTCTCTGAGGAGAGTGTCACAATGGGCTATACCTGGAACCAGCTAGAGCGAATGGCCCAGGATAGAGAACTCTGGAGATCTGTGGTTGGCGGCCCATACCCCGATTGGGGTGACGGGCATGAGTGAGTGACTCCTTTGCCTCCGCCAGCGAGAGCTGGGCTGCGGCTTAACTGTGTGTTCGCTCCCCATCTGTCTGCCTGGCCAACAGACACGAGACTCTGCTCGCCTTAACATTAACCAGCCTTAGGAAGGGGTGAGCCCCACTTCCCCAGTCAGTCCCTCTCACTGGATACTCACAGAAAGCAGTAAGTTTGCTGCCTTCAAAGAGGCAGTGTACACACCAGCTTGTTCGGTTAGCTAGGGACTTGCTCTGTACCCAGTATAGCAGCACGGACGTCTACTTTAGAGTAAAACTAAGAATAAGTTTAACAACAAAGAACAGAGATTGCATGATACTAAGCAGGGATAACAGAGACAGAAAAAGGTTACAGACAAAACAAAACATCCTTTCTAGTGACCAAAAACTTACTTCTAGCAAGCTATAGCATTGCCTAAAACAGTTTCTCCTGCCTTACAGGCCAAGAGGATCCACCATGCCCAGTCTCAGAGAGCAGCGTTCTCTGTGTCCCCTAAGTGATTGATGGATCACCTAGAATGTCTTTTTGCTCCGCTTCAGGTTTTCCAGCTCCATGGCCTTTGTCTCAAGGGCCAGGAAGACAATCTGATGGTGCAGATGCTGTCCCCCAGTGTGCTCACTAAACTGCTTCCTTCTCAGCTTGTTAGCTTAGTTATTTTGTTTACGTGATACGTAAATGTTCTTCCGTTGCCCTCTTCAGGCAGGTTAATACCTTCTGTCTAGGGCAGAGTTGGAGGACCCTACCCTCCCACACACAAAAGCATAACAATGAATTTCCCAAGGTACGTAGTACCCAACGTATAGGGAAGTTCAGCAACAGTGCACAGGCAAACTTGAAATGTTTTTAAGGGTGATCTCTAGGGCGCTGTGTTAAAACCCAGCACGCTGCATCATCCCAGTTGGTGCTGAGTTTTAAAGTTGGTTTAAACTTTTGATTTGACAAAAAATCATCCCATTTCTTTAATACAGGCAGCTGTGATGGCATTGAGCAATCCACCTGTTGAGCCAGCGTCGCTTTGAGTGAAACAGTTGATGTACTGAAAGCCACTAACGGCGCAAGGCCCCCTGAAGCCTGCAGTGCATTTGTCTGCATTAACTCTTTGGAGGCTGCAAACATAGATGACTGAGTTTGAATCAGTTGCTAGGAAAGGATCTTAAATTTCGATAGGGACTTTTATCCCAACAAACTTTATGAATTCTTCTGGGGGTACATCGTGGCAAACCCAGTGAAGTCTGTGAGGGTTGCCCAGGTCTGAATGGGGCAAAATGTGGTGACCCAGATGCACCCATGCAGGGAATTCCTTCTGTCTTCGAGGTTGCTGCGTTTCAGTGGTGGGTGAAGGAATGAGCTGTTTTAACAGCGCAGCAGGAACGCTGCATATTCGATTAGGACAGGTAGTGAAAACTAGCACGGCATCCAGTCGGAACAGCAAGGGGAAGTATAAATAAATGACGGCTGCCATTCGGGTGTTAAAATTCCCCCTTGGTCTGCAGGGGTTTTCCTGCCCTGCAGGATGAGTTCCGTTGAATAGCATCAAGTTCCTGGACAGTAAAGTTGTCTCCCTTCGTGTGGGAGGGGTGGGAATTTAAGGCTCCAGAAGTCTTTATAGGACAAGGGTTGCAGGTCAACTTTTTCTTCTGTGAGTGCAGCAGGATGCTGGGAGGAGGGAAGAGAACCAGTCCCCCTTTGCTGTGGGTTAGTGAGCTGCTGGTGTGCAGGGCAAGCTGTTCCTCACCAGTTAGAGCAGGGCACTTGGCAGTCGAGACTCCTGGCTTCTCTTCCTGATTCTGCATTTCTATGAGGCCTTGGCAGCTGTCTGTGCATTTGTTCTCCCCCTTCCCCCCAGGTTACTGTAGAATTCCCACTTATTAAGAGGGTTGGGGGAACCTCTGAGGGCTGTAGATGATTGTCGTTCATAGCAATGCTCACCTGTAAGAACGTCCCTCCCCCAAATCTGGTCATTGCTTGGCCACTGATTCTTGGCAGCAGATTCTTTCTGCGACTCACAGTTGTGGTGACAGCGGGAAGGTCAGGCACTTCTAGCCAGCGAGGCAGTTTGCTCAGTGCACCAGCCAGCACACTGGTGGTCACTGGCTGTTTTGAGGTCAGCCCGAACTGGCATCCATTTGTGATCAATGCCTGGAAATGGGCAAACAACCGAGGCAGAGGCATTCCCGTGACCTCGTTGTATCTGCCTGCAGCAGATAGCAAAGCGGTTTATTGTTGGGGCCGATCTGCGGTCCCAAGGAGAAAAAGCAACTTCCTCTCCTCTCCCCTTCTCCCCACTGCTTTTGTTAATTTTTTTTTTTGTGCGTGCTAACTGCTGTTCCTGTTGAAACAGACCCTGGGTTGGGCGTGCAGTGCTCTTGTCTCTAGCAGTGGCCAGGAGCGGTTTGAAAGGGGCTGAGCTGCAATGTACAGTCCTGTAAATGTTCTGTGCTGCTCCTTGTGTATTGGTGACAGGCATCTACTCTCAAAACCCTGGGCACAAATGAATACCCCAGCTGAGACCTAGGCATCTTAGGGTGAGGCTTAGTATGTGCGGAGATGGGTTGGAATAACACTTGGATTTCTTTTGCATGTAAATGAAGTGCAATTCTGCACGTAAAGGGTTCACCGCTGCGATGGCAACGTTTGCTGAATCCAGGGAGCGGTGGAAATTTATGCTTTGTATAATTAACAGTTAATACGGGAATAATGCTTAATGCCTCTTAAACGGCCGGTAATAGAGGGCAACATTAAGACATTAGTTACTTTGAGTTGAAATCCTGACAAAGCGGGGCTTACAAACCTCTCCAAGCAAACCACTTAAAGTGACTATCAAAATCAACAACTTGTAAATCTCTCTTTTTCCGGGGGGGATGGGGGACTGTCTCACTCGTTGGGTTTTTTTCATTGTGGCTGAAAAAGGAAGTGGAACATCTGAGATTCTGTTCAAGAGATGGGTGACTGGAATGCTTGTGAAAATACACCCGATGCTGTGGTGGATTCCCTGGTATGTGATACGGGTCCCAGTGACTTAGATCAAAGGTGTGTGGTGTTCATGTAAAGTTTACATAGCACCGTCGTTTATGAAGCACTTTAAAAGAGAATGAAAGGCATGGCCTTCCTGCAAACACGAATTTGAGCGCTACTGTTGAGTTCTCTGGGACGCCTCCCTTGCGTAGGGGTGTGCCCATGGGAACGTGCTTGCAGCATCAGGGCTTGTATCTGATGGACACAAACAGGATGATGGCATCCAAAGAAGCACATGGAAAGGAAAGTGAGAGTGTGAACTATGGGTAACTAGAGATGTAAATATCGTTTAAAAAGTTAACCAGTTAAATGATTACAATTTTATCGTTTACCTGGTTAACCGATTAAAGGGAGACGGGGTGGGGCTGCTCTTGGGGTCAACCGGTCTGGCCCGGGGCTGCTGTTCTGCCTGGCCGGCTGCTTGGGTCATTCGGCTTGCACTGTCCAGGACTGCAGCTGGGAGTGGCCAGCAGGGGCTCCTCCGACCCACCCAGGGCTAGGGTTAATGGTTAGGCTGGGTTAACCGGTAAGGTTAATACTTACCAGTTAACTGTTTACTATTTTACATTCCTATGGGTAAAAACAAATCAAGGTGGCCCACCGCATATACTGTATATGGAGCTTGAAATCCTAGTTTTTTTTAAATGGATGATCAGGTTGGTGCTAGAGTGGAGGCAGTGAAAGGAGTGAGTGAGTTTTAACGGGGGATTTGAAGGCTGAGAATGGACTTGAGAGGTGAGAATGACAGTGTCATCTTGTCCATCTCCCAATGGCTCATGAACAAAACATGTTCTCCAGTGTTTTCCTAGTCAAGTCTGAAATGACTCAAAGAGTTCCCCCCCAGTTCCCCATAGACACTCTTCCTGACAGCTCAGCCTCCATTTTCAGTTCCTTTCAGCCCATTTATGCATTTTTACAGTGGCTGCCTCCTGCTTGGAATGAAGTAGTTAACACTTCAGTCTCCACCAGTGGGAGCAGGTCACGTCCCACCCATACTTTGATGTTTTGAGACGTAGGCCCTGATCCATGCAGGCAGAATGTTGTTATAGTCAATGGAACCCAAGCAAGCTGACTTGGGTTTGCAGGATCAAAGTTGTGCCTTGTTAATATTTTCTCAAGTGCTGCGTACCATGGTGATGTGCTCAGTGGAAATGCCTCTGGAGAAATCAATAAAAATAAACTCTTATTTGGGCTTTTGTATGGTTGGAATGTTCCTTGGTTAAAGGAACAAGGCCGTCATGCTCTGATATGAAGAAAAGTCCTTTTAAGAAAATATAAGGCAGTGAGGTTTTAGAAACCATTTGTGGCTTGACTTTGTTGTTTAGCTGGACTGTGGTTTGAGCACATTTTTAATCTTCTGCTTTCCTGTTTCCTTGCAGTTGTAGAGTGACGTGGCCAACAGGCGCATAATGAAGAGGAGCTTTTGGATTTCCTAGTTCTTCGAGACGGAGATTCAAAGGAGACGAACCTCCCATCTGCTTCTCTGCCATGTCTGGATCTACTCAGCCCGTGACACAGAACTGGCGAGCCACAGAGCCGCGCTATCCCCCTCACGCCATGTCCTATCCTGTTCAGATCAGTCGGACACATGCGGTAAGGCAGACCTCTTACTTCCCTCGGGACAGGTGTAGGATTGCGTAGCCCTATTGCTAGGGACAGTGATTTGGATTTAATGGCTTCAACGGACATGGGGTGTCGAAGAAAATGGAAGCACACTTCCATCTCTGCTAATGGCATTTCTTCTTTCCTCTCTCTTCTCCATCCTCAGGATGGCTATTACTTCTCCCCCTCTCCAACCTACTTAGCCACCTACCTCAGTGCTGCTCAGTGCTCCAGTTCATGGCTGTACTCTCAGAAGCTTGGTGGGTCACTTGTTGTCCTAGAGAGAACACAATGGGTTAAAGGAACACGAGCTGGCGTTGGGAGTGGAGGGGAAGTGCGGTTAACCGCATGTGTAGAGTTCAAGGACTCTGCCTCTGTCCCTTTCTGGCTTGGCTTTTACAGTGTGTGCTGAATCATGAGGTGGCTGGCATTCTTCCCTGAATGCCAACGTATCGCTTCCCAGCAAGCCTGGCCCTCCGCGCTCACGTTTGTTTGAGAACTCTCTTGTGATTTCCCCCAGGGCAGGCAGGCAGCCATGCCAAGGCGGCTGCCATCTAATAAACCTACTGTTTGCTTTTCAGTCAGGTAGCCAAGACCCCTCTCTTTGTAGGGCTTCTGGCTTGGGGGGGGGGGGGGGGGTTTGCTTTTTGGGTTGGTGAAAGAGAGGGGAATCCGTGCTTTGTTTATTTAAAAAAAAAAAAAAAATCCTCCCCTCGGCCCCAAGCTCTTAGGTTTTTCGCTTCTCCTGTAGATGAAAGGTCTTGTCTTCTGTTAGACTGGGAAATAAACTGAGGCAAGGAACGTACTCAAGGATCAAAGTCTGGACTCCTGGCTCTGAGTCCCCGCCTGCTCTATCCACTAGACCGCACTGCCCAGTCACTCCAAAACTCTCTCTTACCCTCCTGGGGCACACCGGAGGATTGGAAAGTCATCTGGAATAGCCATGTCTGACACAGAGGGAAGCAGGCTGGGTTTTTGGGCTCAGCCCAGAGTGGTGAGGGAGTGTGGGAGAATCTAGGCTATGCCCCAAAGAAGCTGTTTGCATGTGGATCAGTTGTCCTTTCTTAGTGGTGTTTGCTAGCAAAGCTGTTTTCCCTAATCCTGTTATCCAGAAGCCATGCAAGACAGCGCTTCTATTTGATGACTCAGAGCTAGGAAGGGTTAACCTGTCCAAATCCCGCTGCTCTGTACTGTTACCCCCACCCCAGCTCACTCTTCCTGGATCTTTGAATGTTTGAGATTTAAGATCGAAATGGAAGAGACTTTCCGTAGTGGAACAGCTTCCATCGGCACAAGCTTCTTGAACAAATCTTATTAGGTGTCAGAGCATAGAACATACTTGTCAGGGTGCTCTTTGGAGCCAGCACCTTGGCGAGTCATAGCAAGTTGAGCACAGTTTTTATAACATGTTTAGTGCAGATGGGATGAGGTGACCTCGTTTCAGGGTTAGCTTTTGTAACAGGGAATCCTGTCGAACTGCAAAATCCCCGTTGTTATCGTGTGAAAGGCCTCACTCGAAAGGCTCGAAATTCAGGAAATGTTGATGCGAGGCTGAAATTCCCCCACTCTGCTGCTCCTCAGTAGCACAGCACCCATGGGAGTGTCTGGTAGGGGGTGGGGGTCGGTAAAGCCCTGTGGTAGAAAGCCAAGTGAGGTGGGGGGAAGGGACTGGCTTTTGGCTCCATTTCTTTGCTCGCAGGGGTTGCTTGGGACCTTTCTCCTGCCCTCGTTGACATTCCACAAGGAGGCTTTTCGTGTGAGACACGTGTGAGTCTCGGCACAATTCTCCCTTCTGCGTGCACTATATGGGGGGCACGTGAGGGGTTCAGCGCTCTTACTTCCCTGCTGGCCCATGGAAAGTACACTGGGTCTTAACAAACTGGCGCCCTTAGCCTTCCAGCTCAGCTCCCACCCTCCTCGCATTCTTGCGTGTATTCCTCCCCGGCTTGGGAGCATCCTAGTGTCAAGTCTTACTGTAGCTGGTGGAGAGCAGGAGAAGGGAAACCCTCTTGGCTGGTGGGGTCCCCCTCTGCAGTTTCACCCCAGTCCTCAGGGGAATTTTGGGTCCTGCTCATTGGGTGACTTCCTGCCAGTTTGTTGCTGATGCAGGGTGGTCATGAGCCTGGCAGACAGGCTCAGGAGCACTTCTCCCTGGGCTGCAGCTCCTTATCCTAACCTTTGCTGATCAACCGATTAGCCACAGATGGGGAAGGAGCTACTCTGTCCCTGGACCCCCTTATTGGCTGTGGCAGTGTGTGGTTTATATGCCCCAGTACAGCGCCATCTCACAAGGATGCTGTGTGCATTGGAGTAAAGGAGCAAATTCTGTCCTGATCAGAAACTAGACATGAGGGTGGAGGGTTGGAGGATGGGGGGCAGAGAAACATGCCAGGTTTGCAATCGTTTCAGAGCCACTTTGAGGGTGACCCCCAGAAATGAGCAAATGCTCAGGGCTGTGGGTTCGACTTCTTATATCTTCCAAATCAGCTTTGCTTTCCCTTTTGTGGTACCATCTAATAAAGTGAAACCAACCAGTTGTGTTGGGTGCAAGTTGAAACATGAGTGCTAGATTTTTTTTCCAGCCTGCCCTTCCTCGCTGGCTGGCGTGAATGCTGTTTTTATTTCGCTGAGTTAAGGTTGGAGGGGTTTGCTGGCGCAGCTGCTAAAGGCTATTGTTACAGCCGCATTAAATCTTCCAGAGTTATGTGATACCGCTGAGGTATTTAGGAGCTGAAGAGACCTTGTTTGAGGCTGCAGATGGGAACCCAAAAGGATCATCTCCTACTTAGTGAAAACAGAGCAATCTTTCCCCCTCTTCCCACCCATGCAGCCTTCACCATGGTCCCCTCAAGGCTACCTTGTCTCCCTTAATAAGGTGGAGGGTGGGGCATTTCTTAGAAACCTCTCCCTGTGTGATCTTGTGCTCTGCAAAGGTATATCTCTTCCTTGGCAGAGCTGGCACCTGACCATGGCGGCAGAGACAGAGCTCATCTCTGGTGGGGACTATTGGGGAGGGAAGATGCAGCTGATTGCTTTGCTTTGAAATTGCTTTGCAGTGTCCTACTAACCCCAGCTTGGAGCTTGCTTGCATGTCTTGGCCAGGTCACTTTTGTCATGGGCTGACTGTGTAGTGGGAACTAATTTGGAAGGATATGGCGGAGGAACAAACCTGTCCTGGTGCTAATAAGTGTCCGCTTTTAATGATATTTTGATTCACGTTTGCTACTTCCTATGACATATTTTGCAAGAACAGGGTCCTAGCCCTAGGTAAATTCATGACTACTTAGTCTGCCTACAGACTGTATTTTTGATTACATTGGTAGGAATTGTTTTGTTTCTTACATTTGTACGGTGTTTAGCACTACAGTGCTCGGACGTCTAGGTGTGACCGTAATACGAGTAAATCCATAGCTTTGTCTGTTTAGTGGTGGTCCTGCAGTCTCACACCTTGACCCCATATCTGCTGTTGAAAACAGCCTTGTAGAAACAGTGTGAGGGTTCAGAAATTAGCCTTAAAATTGTTTGAGGCTCAGAGAAACTTCCCCAGGAAGAGAGATTTGAAACATTTGTGGCTGTTTTGTTTAAAAATGAGGCACATAAGAGAGGACCTGATAAAAGCTTGCCAAACAATGAGTGGTAGAGAGAAGGTAAATGTGGCATTTCTGTTTGCCTTTCTCATAATGCAAAAACAAGGGCACAAAAACAGAAAGGCAAAGAACTTCAAAGTTAAAAAAATGCTACATAATTTATGGATATCTTATGGAACTCATTGCCACAAAGTAGCATTAAGACCATGAGTTCAGAATTTGAAAGAGCACTGGACATTTATGTGCCTAATGAGAACATGCAGAGTTTCCTTAGTAAGCATTTAAGGAAAAGGAACAGCCCCCTGCCTGCCATTTCCCCGCCCCAATTTGGAAGGGACATAAATCCTCATGCTTCAGAGTATAAATGAACCTCTAATACATGGGGTTAAGAAGAAATTCCCTGTGTAGGTAGGTTATTCTGTCATAGTGCACTTCAGAATTTTCCACCTTCCTGGGAAGTTTCTGGTATTGGCCACTGTCAGAGACTGGATGCCCGGTGAACCCCTGGTATGTTATACCATCCCCGTATAGCTCACGCTTTATTTAAAATAAATTATGCAGTCTCTGTAGAAGTGTGGGTGCTCTTAATGGGAATGGCAAAAGCTGTTCCTTTTTTAAGGCCAGATTGGGCAATGGTGATTTTCTGAAAACAGCTATATGAACTGTTCCTCCTTTTGCTCCCAAGTGCACTGAATCATTGTGAACCAACCGAATGGGGACAGCAGAGCATTTTCCACATTAATGATGAGCTGGAGCAGCATAATATGTGGATGTCTTGTCAATTGCTGTCTTGCCCAGCTCCTGGACGGAGGGATTGCTTATTGAACATTCTGTGACCTTTAGCTAAAGGTGAAAATGCATATTACTTGTATGCGTAACCTTCTAATGTGTCATGAACTCCTGCGCTCATGCTGAGGTTTCCTTTGAGAGTGGTTTTCATTTTCCATCAACCCGCAGTTATTTTCTGTAAACAGATCAATTAGAACATAAGAATGGCCCTGCTGAGTCAGACCAATGGTCCACCTAGCCCAGTATCCTGTCTTCTGACAGTGGCCAGTGCTAGATGCTTCAGAGGGAACGAACAGAAGGCGGCAGTTTGAGTGGTCCATCTCCTGTCATCCAGTCTCAGTTTCTGGCAAATTTCCATTCATAACCTTGCCTCCATCCTTCACTGTAAAGCCCCATGTAATCTGTAGGCAATGGGGTGAGAAGGGTTCCCCCCATTCATATATTGAATTTCCTGTGATGTCCTCCTTAATCATCATCAATTCACCAGCGCATGCCCTGCCGTTTCATTGCTATAGGAATGACTAGGACCTGGGCAGGAGTGAGGGAACTTGCATGGTAGGACTAGCAGAAGGGAGGTTTAGGCATTCTGAGAGACACGGTCTGTTGTTGCAGGCATTAGCAGGAAATATCAAGCAGCCCCAGCATTGCACATTGGTTTACTTTATGGAGATTTTAACTTTGCATGTGTGCATGGGAATTTAGCTCTCTCAAGAGTTGCTAGCTGATGAGTCATGAAGAATGAAAGCTCCTCTCCACAGAACAGGTGGCTCACTATGAGCTTCCCACAAGCTGCCCTGCAAACGATCCTTTCTCTGGAGGGACTACTTCTGACGAGACTACAATTTTATGAGCGAGACTTTAGCTGCTCTTATTTGTAAGCACTGAGCTTAAATTTTCAAACAAGCACCTCCATGCTTTCTTTCATGCTGCCCCTCACGCTTGGGAGGCTCCCCAGTAACATCCACGAAGCTACTTTGTTGTCCTACTTTGGATTTCTCCTTAAAACTCTCCTTTGCTGCGTGATGCCTACAAAGCTTGGCAATGGTTAGGCTCCTGGTGTGCTGAGAACACAGCCTACCATGCTGACTGATAGTGTCTTGTTTCCTTGTGCTCCCCTGTCTGTCTCCGTCTGTTGTTTTACACTTAGATTGTAAGCCCTTTTTGTTCTGTGTTTGTACAGAGCCTAGCACAATGGGGTCCTGATCCATTGCCGGGGCCCCGAGGCACCACTGCAAAACAACAATAAATAATACTGATCTCGGCTTGATTTTTTGCGCCTAGCAAAGTCAGTGACAAAACTCCTGTTAACTTTAGTAAGTGCAGGATCTGGTCCATGACCCTCTGCGGAGCGGCTGAGCACATGATGTCCCCACCCCTTGTCGAAGGTCACCCTTTTGTGAGGCTAGCCTTCTAGAACCACCGTTCTGTATCTCTAGTGAACTAGCCCATTAGCTGCTTAATCAACAACTCCCTCACTACAAGTGCCTGTTCCTTAGGGTCTGAGACTATCCTATTTTGGGGAAGTCCCATGGCCTGTGTTATACAGGAGGTCTGACTAGATGATCACAAATGGTCCCTCCTGGCCTTGGCCTCTATGAATCTATCCCAGAGATGTCCCTCAGACACGGCACTCATTCAGTGCTGACCTGTTAGTTTAGCAGGCTGACGGAAGTTACCTTCACACCCAATCAAGCAAAATCAAGTTGATTTGGTAAGTATATGCCAGTATGTTGACATAAATAGTTGGAGAGGATCAGAGAAGTTAAATGGGGAATTAATCATTGCAGTCCCCAGTTAACTGCTTCCCTGCTGAAAAGGAATGTAATGTAACAAATCAAAAATTCTACAAGTTGATCTACGCATACCTTTCCCTGAAACAACAAACTTGGTTGTAATTCTCACTGCTAGCTATTTTGAGGCGAAGAAGTGTGTACACTTTTATTTTGGATTGAGAGTGCCTTATTTTGATTTAAGTTGTTGCAATTTATTTATTTAGTTATTTTCTTAACTGATTTTAAGTTAAATCACAATAGGACGCTCAAAATCTGAAACAAGTGTTCACACCCGGAGTTGCACCAAAATAGCTAAGGATGTGAATTACAAGTTGTTGCTTCAGTGTGTCGAACCCGCCGTAAAGGAAAGTGTTTGGCCATGATGATGTAGTTGGTCTGTCAGCATTTTGTTACTTGCTCAGACACTAAAACACGGCTGGGAAAGTCGTGCGCTCTTCAGGTTCTTCCGTTGGCTTTGAGCTTCCAAACTGAAATGCTGGTTAGCATTAAAAAAAAAAGGTTCATCTCAAGTGTTAATTTCATCTGCATTAATAAAGGCAGTCATAATACATTACTGCACAACCAATCTAAACAGAATGGTTTGTTCTGATATGTATCCTTCATTGTTGTTGGCAAATCCATCAGCACAATCTTGATCAGTCTGACTCTCATTAATCCTTAAGGGAGGCTGTATTTAAACAATCTGCTTCATAAACTGGCTCATGTGGTAGCACTGTCCCCTTAGAGCAGGGGTTAATCAATAGGCAGGCCACAGGCCAAATCTGGACTGTCAGACGCTTTTGAATGGACCCTCAGATCTTTTTATTTACTACTTATAATAATAATTTTTTTTATTATTTTCTCTGAAGTCCGGACTTGACTGTATGTCATGACCAAGAAATTTGGACTGTGACAAAAAATAATCAATTATCCCTGCCTTAGAGTATTTCTATAGCAGATCTCCTAGGCTAGGCAGGGTCAGCCTGAGCGTCATTCAAATGTTGTAGTGGGTGACACAGCAGGGGATGCTGCTCAGAGTTAATACTGAATCAGTGCCCCAGTGCGAGGTTATAAGGACATCATGATGCTGGAGGTTCTCTTCACAGGGGAGGCATAAAACCATGAGGTCCTGACCTCTCGTGATCATTAAAGATCCCCGTCAGTTCTCTGAACAACAAGGGTGTTAATCTTGGTGTTCTGACCAAAATCCAACTAGGGTAATTATGCTCTTCCTACCTAAAGTTCTCCCAGTAGTTTTGAACTAGGCAAGTTAACCCCGATGGTCTATCCTGAAAAACTGTTGCATAGGGATGTATGTTGCCAGTGTGGCAGGGTTTCTATAGATGGCTACATTTTAGAGGTGGGTGAAATGATCTGTATAAAAATCGCTTTGAGATGAGTCCGTATGAAGTGCTTTATGCATGATAAATGTAAAGTGCTATTGGTATTACTGATTTGTGGAGAGGCAGTGAATAATTTTACCTCTAGACCACAGTGCTTGACTATATATTAATTTATACGTCTGTTGCAAACTGAAGACATTAGAGCATCGAACACCAACCTGCCCCTGAGTTGCTCAGAGCTACCTCCTGCCCCATCCTAGCAATCCCCAAAAGCAAAGAGATTCCTAGTACCAGCTGCACAGCAGCATTGGAGGCTGCTCAAATTTCACATGAGATATTGTCATCTCTCAGAGTACTTTCCATGATCCCTTGCCTGATGCTTTATTGGCATTTAAGGACTGATTTGAAAATTTAAAAACAAAACCGTGGAACTGAAATGGCAACTTGGATTCAATTGCTTACTCTAGAACTCAAATCATCTCTCTGGAAAAGTGGCTTTAAATTTCTGATGATGCATTATGTGAGCTCTGAATTATACAGTGGTGGCTTGATTAATTGATTTATGTTTTGGTTTGGGATAGCTTGAAAGTAGAGCAAGAAGAACCCCTGATTCCTGGCAAGGAGACAGAATCCAGAGCTGGGAAAGGCTTAGCTTCCAACACTCAGGATTCACAATGCATTTTCCCTGGTACATTTTTTTTACTTTTAAACAGATGGAGCTGTGGCAAATTTCCACTTTTTTGCTTCCTAGCCAGGAATCTACACTCCAGTGGGGCTTTTGAATTTGATTTGTAAGCCTATGGGATGCTTCCTTGCATTTAAAAATGTCACATGGGTTGATCACAACAACACAGTAAATCTATACAAGGAATTAATACCTTGTAATGAGGACCTTCAAATGATCCTGTTGGAGCTCTGAAAATCACCTGTTTTCCCTCCTCTTCCTTCTTTCCATCATAATAGAATGCTTGGTACAGGCATTGTCAGTGGTGACTGGATGGGATTCTTTTTGGGTCTCTTTAGCCCTGTTCCTTAATTGGCTAAAGGAATTTCCACTGAGGTTAATGTTACTCTTCTCCCAGCCCAGATTGTGACTGCCGTACTTTGCCATCCCAGGAAGCCACCGTGGCAGTGGAGCCCAGGGTTCTGCCTGACAGCGCTTCATCCTTAAGCCAGGAGATGTGGTACTTTTTGGCTTAAGTACGCCAGGAGCTTCAGTTGGCTGTGAAGACTGCCCGACGGCTGGCTTTATCAACGTGGTACCGGACAATGAAACTCCAAATAATAGGCATGCAGCATCACAGAGGGAAATGGCTTCATTCGTTGTGTTTGGCAGGCAGAACCATCAAACAGCTCTGAGACCGGGATCTGGGGAAGAGAAGAAAGTGTGAGAATGGATGGAAACTCTCTGAAAGAGGACTATGGAGCACTGCAAATGTGCAGTATATAGATTAAAGCATGGACCTTTCTCTGAAGAGCTTGCAGTGGAAAACGAGCCAAGGTAGAAGCACAGTCTTGTGGTTGAGGCACTAACCTGGGATTCAGGAGATCTGAACGTCAGCGGGACATAGACTCCTAAGTGCCCAAGTCACTTTTCAAAATGGGGTTTAATACCATGAATCTCCAGGTGCTTTGGAAAATTTTACCCTTAATATTTCTGTTCCTCCTTTCCTGGGATAGTAATCCTTCCTTTCTCCACTGTTTGCCCAGTCCATGTAGCTGGGCCATGCCCCAACAATTTGTTGTGGTGTAAATGATGCCAACACAATGGATCTTGGCTGGGACCTCTAGAACGGAAATAATAGGTGGTGGTAACAAAGACCAGTGATGGGACAATGGTACAGATAAAGGAATCATGGGGAGGATTTCTAGGAAGGCTCTTGGAAGAAATGGGTGTAAGGAAGAGAGAGGACTGGGGGTTTCTTGGCAGACAAGACTAAGGAACTGGTTCCTAGCACACGGACAATGTGCTGGAAAACCTGGAGCTGAGAGGAGGTGGTAGTGATAGGAGGGAAGAGTAGGAGTGAGATGGGGAGTCAGAAATTTAGAACAGAGGTGCTTAAATTGCAGAAGAGATTTGTGGAGGGGCAAGATTAGATAAGGCCCCCGAAAGCAAGGTATAGAATTACAGGATTGGAAGGGTCCTCAGGAGGTCATCTAGTCCAATCCCCTGCTCAAAGCAGGTCCAATCCCCAAATGGATTCAAGGTTTGAACTCACAACCCTGGGTTTAGCAGGCCAACGCTCAAACCACTGAGCTATCCTTCCCAGAGCTTGGGTGCATTAAAGGCCTGGGTTTTTAGGGTGTGATGGTAGCTTGAGAGTTGTGGTTAGTGTGTGACCACAAGTGATTCTGGAAAGCTGAGTTCCAAGCCTTGGGGGGATTTTACAGGATGATTCTGGTGGACAAGAGATGGAAATCCCCAGCAAAAGGCTCTGTTTTAGTTGTGGTTGGGTATGACTCAAGGATGGGGAAGGGAGCACAGGGCCCTGCAGTGCTCTGGACAAACATTTCTGCTGGAGAAGCTCCAAAGAAGTGAAGTCCTAAATTGTTTGTTTTGCAGACACCTCTCTGGCTGCGTTTGCCACCTGCCTGAGGACCAGCTGCTGAAATCTGGTGGTAGGTGTCAGAGCGACTGCGGCTAGTTACGAGGATCCGCTGGTCAGATGACTGTGAAGTCAGAAAAACAGAGCACTATTCCCTGTGACATTGGTTCCTTTCAGTGAATGGCATATTCAGCATGGCCAGGAAAAACACCACTGAAATTCACAGCTCACTGGAAGGAAAAAATAGGTTAAGAAGGATGCGCTGCTGTGCAGCTGGTACAGAGGCTGCTCGGGATGGCAACAGATGCAGTCTCAGTATAGAGATGGCAACAAAAACCAATGCTTTTCCAAGAGCAGGCCATGTGGGGGGTGGTCATCTTCTGAAACAAAGGGCCACGCTGACAACGTTTGGGAGATTGATGGCTAAGAGGCTCTACGGGAACAATAAGGAGGTTGTCTGAAGCACATGTTGCATCCCTGTAGACAAGATAACACTGTGCTAATTCAACCAAGTTTTTATTACTAACCTTAACTCAAACAGCATACTTGAGTTTGGAGGAGTAGTTGTTGTTGTTGCTTTATTTTTCTTGCATCTCTAATCTCTCTCTGTTGGATATTCACATGGTTGGAGGGCCGGCGGTGCTGGATTGGGTTGCCCTGTTTGATCAATAGCTTCCTTTTGTTTCTGCGTAATCAATTGCAGATGTTTTCTCTGGTCCCCAGAACAGTGAATCATTACTGAAGAAGCCAGCTGAGTCTAGCTATATAGCAACTCCAGTGTGGACTGCCTTTATCAGGGCAACAGATTGCCCCTAACTCACTGCAGAAAGACATCCAGAGACAGTAATCAGCATCTCCCTTGATTGATTAGAGTGAAAAATTATAGGTGATAAGATGAGCCCCTCATAGTGTGAGCCACTGAGAGATTTCTTTTTAGAACGAATCTTTGAGCTCTTCTGTACTGTGGAATGTTTTCAATTCCCTATTCCCTGTCACTGCTGTAACAGAAAGGATGCTATCAAGTTGTTCGTTCCTGAACTTGACCTAAATAATAACCCTTGGAGGCAGTGTGTCTCTGCACAATTTCCAGACCTGCATATGGCTGGCAGCCTGATGCCAGCATTTGAAGGGGGTAAGATAGCAGTTGCTTGATGGGGAATGCCACACTGAACACTTCCTTCTGGTCGCAAAATGGTGTGTGTGTGTGTGTGTGGGGGGGGGTGTTTGTGTTTTTTTTTTAAGCTACTATTGATGTAGAAACTTGGAGTGATCATGTTCTGGGTCCTTGTGTTTCCTCTGCTTGCTGAACAGCAGCTGGTAGTGAGCAAATAGGTGGTTGATGCTTGAGCACAAGCAAGGAATGAAATCGCCAACGAGTCATGCTTACCTTTGGCGCTACATTCGAAGGAAAGGGGAAATGGGTCAGTTACCTGGCAAGGTGCTATAGGTTGGGGCCTGACCCTAACTGCTTGCGACTTTTGAGAAGCGTGGGGTAAAATTCAACCTAGTCTTGCTCCTCTCCAAAACCAGTGGAGCGGTTCATTCCTACGTGCTCTAACAGTAACCATGGGGCTGGGATGTATCTGGAGGGCTGGAAGCATGTAGACATGCAGATCATGCTATGCAGCCTAGACCCAGTCATGATCTCTCTGCATATACCCCATACAGAAGATTTTGCTTGTGTGTGAGAGAGAGAGAGAGATGGGCTTTGGGTGACGGTGGCTTGTTGCCAACCAGAATAAAGGAACATCTTGATGTTTTTGTAGCAGCGTGTGTATGTGGGGGCGGGGTGCCTTCACCAGCACGTGGGGATATTTCCACACCAGCCCAGAATTTGGTGTGTTTGCTAAATGTGTCTGGTGGTGGGGAGGAGAGGAGATTAATGTCACTTTCAAGCATGTAAAAGGTTATGGCAGATCACCAATGGACACACAGCATGTCAATTCCCACTGGCATCAGGGCACGATTCAGTGCTAGCGTCATGGTGCTGCCAGGGTTTGTGCCTGCCTCCAGTGGAACAGCATTGGAGCCCGGGCTGTGAGGGGCCATACCGTCACCTGCCTCTGGAGCAGCACCCGCTGCTGGAATAGGGTTGCATCATGGCACCGCTCTCTGCCCCTCCACTCAGAGTTAGCAGAAACCATAGTGTTGGGGGCAGCCGCTTGGGGAGAAGACCACCCTGTAATGTCTCCTCACAAGCCCTGTGGCAGGGAGGGGAGGAACCGCCCTGCCCTGCCTCCAAGTAGGAACCAGGGGCAAACATTACTTTTTAAAAATGATCCCTCCCTCCAAAGAAACAACCAGCCAGCCTACCTAATGCAGGGTATAGAGAGCAAACTCCTCCCTCCCCCGCATCTACCATAAACACCTTACAGGACATCCATCTGGCGCCACTGTAGTTCGTGCCGTCGCTGCTCCTCTGTCCGCCCGATAACGGAGGAGCAGCAAGAGGCCATGAATGCAGAGCTCCTGCCAGGATGCTCTTCTGAATGAGATGGGAGCGTCTCCTCTCCCATTGCGCAGTGAGTTTCTCAGGGCTAGTCTGCTGTCTTGTGAGGGTGCAGTGAGAGCCTGGTGCGGCCAGACAGCATCATGGCACTGCTGAGATGTTTTGGCCTCAGAAAGTGGCTTTACACGGGTAAAGGCTAAAAAGTATGTTTCTCAGTCTGCAGGGCAGTGCCCAGGGCCGTTCAAACACCGAGAAGCTAAAATAGGTCCTGCTTGATGCTGGCACGAAAATAGCTGCTATTGGGTCGACAGCCCTGGAGACAGAAATCCTCCAGTCTGAGTAGCAGCAGTCCAGGCTTCCCCAAAATGCCTCCTCTTGCCCGAGGTGCCATGACCCTCATTGGGAGGCCACCGTCATGGATAAGACAGTAACTGGGTCAGTGTAGTTCTATGTCTTTTTGCTGAGACTGTCCTGTGTAACTAAAATGCCTCCTGCCTCAAAAACATTCTCCATTTTGCCATTGAGCACGTGCAAGCTACTCAGACCATTACCCGTGATCATTTACAGCTTGTGTGCATGCTTGCAGTGGGGGAAGAGTGTTGGTGAACCTCTGATGGCATGGGTAGCCGGCTTGGGGGATTGAACTCAGCTTCGCTCGTTCTGCATCGACTGCTGACTTTCGCTTGCTGATGGTGTAGGCTGTTTTTCAGTTGGTGATCTAGTGGGTAAGATGGGAGACAAAGGGAGAAGTGAGATAGGATTCATTGGCAAAACAAGTGCGGGAGCTGGGAGGAAGGATGGTTTAGTGGGTAGGCTCCTAGCCTGGAACACAGGAGCCCTGGGTTGAATTTCCAGCTCTGCTGCAGACGTCCTGTGTGATGTTGCGCAAATCACTTGGGATACATCTACACAGGGATTAAAAAAACAGCAGCTGGTCTGGGTCAGCTGAGTGGCTCATGGGGCTTGAGCTCTAGGGCTGAAAAATTGCTGTGTAGATGTTCGGGCTGGAGCTGATCTCTGGGACCCTGCGAGGGTGGAGGGTCTGAGAGCTCAGGCTGTGGCTTGAGCCCAAACGGTCTACACAGCAATTTTTGGCCCCGCTTAGATATTTCCTCAGGAAACTGAGTCACAGAGTAACTCTGTGCTATCTGTAAAATACTACTACTGATGATAATTCTTAGCTCTTACCTCCCCGACCTCAAGGAGGTGTTGTCAGGGTAAATATGTTAAGGACTGTGAGGGACTTAAATACTCTGGTAATGGGGATCACAAGTACCATAGATAGTGATTGGGGCAATCAGAACCATTCTGTGCCTCAGTTTACCAAAGAGACATCACTAGGTACTGGGAAGCCTAGGATTCCTGACTTGCATGTTAGGCTCTAACCACTAGTCCAGCCCCTCTCTCAGGCAGCAGTTTCATACAAATTCATGCCCATATTGTCCCACGCTTCTGCAGGTTTCAATCCGTGTCATGCTGAAACGTGCTGGCAGCACGTTTCAGCATGAGTTGGAGGCTTCAGTTTCACTTTCTTAACCTAATGATTCCCAGAGAACACAGTGGATTTATATGTCCTGGCCTGGCACAACTTGGGTGCTATAAAACCATCTTTTTCTCCCGGTTCTGTTGCTCTGCCGTTGAAAGGAATTCTTTAAAAACAATATTTTGATTACCAGCAATTAAAATTAACCAAACATCATAGTCCTACAATTAGGATAAGAAGCAATTTATACTTCAATTTATAATGTGTTCACCATCATTTTGTGCTCCCTTTAAGGGCACAATCTGATTAATCAGCTTCATTTTCGGCAAAGCTGTTGTCTCAGTGCAGTTGAAATGTCCTGTTTTCAAAAAATTTCTTACAATAAAACATGAAGTGAACTTGTCATATATGATCTGTGCAGTGTGCCAGCTAGGGGGAAAAGGACTCGGTTTTGCTTATTCATAAGCACTTAATAAAAGCCTGGACTGGTGGCTTATGAAAAGACTGTGCTTGTCCAGTCGTGTCCCCCGCCCCTCCCCTCGAGTTTGGGGCATGCAGCATTCTGGCAGAATGGCATCTCCTGAGTACTTTGTGCTCTAGGACTGTGGTAGGGAAGCTGAGGCAGGTCGAGATTCTCATGTACTTGGAATCACAGGTATTAGAGATGGACAGGCCTGTTAAGTCACCTGGTTCATCCCTCTTCCACTGCAGAGCTGCCCTCTTGTTGTGTCGTGTCGACTGCTTTGTTGTGCTCACTTGCAGATCCCTCGAGCACTGGAAGGCCATTCCGCGGTGGAATAGAACACACTGGTAGGGAATGCTCTGCTGGAGTCACAGGTCTCCCTAAACTCACTGTAAAAAGGCCTTAAAAATGAATATGAAGAAAGGGAATATTAAAGGCTGTTCCTCTGTTGGGAAAATGATGGGTCATATTTGTTGCAAGATTAGCCCATGACTTCAGAGTATCAGGCTGCCCTCCCGTTGGCCCCAGCCTGCATCTTCAGGAGCTAATTCTGATGCCACTGAGAAGCTCTGGATCAGGTTGTTGGTAGGGGTCCTTGCTCTGCATGGGAAAGTGCCCGAGTCTGGGGCCTGGTCTACACTACGCGTTTAAACTGAATTTAGCAATGTTAAACCAATTTAACCCTGCACCCGTCCATACAACGAGGCCCTTTAGATCGATATAAAGGACTTTTTAAACCGATTTCTGTACTGCTCCTCGATGAGAGGAGTAGCGCTGAAATCGGTATTACCATGTCGGATTAGGGTTAGTGTGGCCGCAAATCAACGTTATTGGCCTCCGGGCGTATCCCGCAGTGCACCATTGTGACCGCTCTGGACAGCAATCTGAACTCGGATGCACTGGCCAGGTAGACAGGAAGCGCCCACGAACTTTTGAATTTCATTTCCTGTTTGCCTAGCGTGGAGCTCGATCAGCACGGGTGCGATGCAGTCCCAATCCAAAAGAGCTCCAGCATGGACCGTACGGGAGATATTGGGTCTGACGCTGTATGGGGAGACAAATCTGTTCTATCAGAGCTCCGTTACAGAAGACGAAATGCAAAGCATTTGAAAAATCTCCAGGCTAAGATAGACAGAGGCCACAGCAGGGACTCAGCACAGTGCTGCGTGAAAAGCGTAACGGAAGCCAAAGAATCAAATGGACGCTCATGGAGGGAGGGGGACTGAGGACTCCAGCTGTCCCACGGTCCCCGCAGTCTCCGAAAAGCAGTTGCATTCTTGGCTGACTCCCAATGCCTGTAGGGTCAAAACATTGTCGGGTGGGTTCAGGGTCTGTCTCGTCAATTTATCCCCCCTCCCCCCCCAGTAAAAGAAAAGGGAAAAAAATCGTTTCTTGCCATTTTTCAATGTCACCGTAGTTATGTCTACTGCATTGCTGCTGGTAGACGCTGTGCTGCGGCGCTGAACAGTAGCATCCCTTCCCTTCCTTTCCTGATGGCAGATGGTACAAAATGGTGGAAACCATCATCGTCCCGTGAATGCTCCTGGCTGGCCTCGTTGAGGTTGGCCGGGGCGCCTGGTAAATATGGGAATGATCCCTGTCGTTCCTGCAGACGTAACAAATGCTTGGTAACCGTCCCCATCACAGCAGCTGGAGCCTGAACTCCATCAGCGCGCCCCCCCCCTTTAATGAAGAAAAGATTCTGTACTCCCTGGACTCTCATAGCACTGAGAGGCTGCGCTCCCCCCTTTAATGTCCTGCCTGGACTATCAGGCAGCTGGAGGCTGCCTCCCCCTCATTTTATCTCACTAAAAAGTCAGTGTTCCTTATTCCTGCATTCTTATTACTTCATCACACAAATGGGGGGACTTTGCAACGGGTAGCCGGGGAGGGTGTGGGAGAGGAAGCAATGGGTGGGGTTGTTGCAGGTGCACCCCCTAGAATGGCATGCAGCTCACCATTTCTGCGGGATTCCTGGGGCTCTGACTCGGAGTGTGCTGCTCTCTGGCTCTCTTGTAGACTTGCCCCATATTCTAGGCAGGACTGACTCTATTTTAGGCAAAACATAAAGAAGGAATGACCCAGGGAATCATTCCCATTTTTGTCCATCGCCCCCAGCCGACCTCAGCGAGGCCAGCCAGGAGCACCCATGATAGGCAGATGGTACAAAACGATGATAACTGTCATCACCATTTCCAATTGCAAACGGTGCAAAATGACTGATAACCATCATCTCATCGCCAATTTACAATGGCAGATGGTGCAATAGGATGGTAACTGTCTCTGCTACCTTGCAAAGACAAATGAATGCTGCTGTGTGGCACTGCAGTACCACTCTGTCAGCAGCATCCAGTACACATACGGTGACAGTGACAAAGGCAAACAGGCTCCATGGTTGCCATGCTATGGCGTCTGCCAGGGCAATACAAGGGAAAAAGGGCGCAAAGATTGTCTGCTATTGCTTCATGAGGAAGGATTGCGTGGGACATTTACCAGAATCACCCGCGATACTGTTTTTGCACCATCATGCATTGGGATCTCAACCCAGCATTCCAATGGGCGGGGGAGACTGCGGGAACTATGGGATAGCTACGGGATAGCTACCCACAGTGCAACGCTCCAGAAATCGACACTAACCTTGGTACATGGACACACACACCGAATTAATGTGCTTAGTGTGGCTACACGCACTCGACTTTATACAATCTGCTTTACAAAACCGGTTTATGTAAAATTGGAATAATCCTGTAATGTAGACATACCCTGGGAGACAGGAAGCATAACAGTGGTTGGCTGTGACTGATGTTGTCTGGGTTTGGAGGAAAGTGAAGGTCCGAACTGGAGCAGATTGCAGAGTTGCTTCCAAAAGTCCCTTTCTCTCTCCTGGCTGGAGATCAGGCAGCCAGACCCTGCCAGCTGGAAGCAGGGAGAAAAGAATGAAACATGCAAGCAACCACAGACGGTTAGAACCGCAATCAAACTAAGCAGCAAGAAATGGTGGCTTGCATGCAGTTATTGGTTTAGTATACAGGTTATCTTGAGGTCGGGAGCTAATGGGGGCTTTTATTTGAGACAGTGTGGTAGATGGCATTGCAGACAGAAAGCTTTCAAAATCAAAAAGCTTTTTCATTAGAACCCTCTGGGTTTCTGTGAAGCTCGTGGCTTTCTTGAGGACTGATTCAGTCCTCTCTCTCGCTCTCCTCCCCCCCTTGTGCGCGCGCGCGCTCTCTCTCTCTCTCTCTCTCTCTCTTATGACAGTTTGACTGTTGTATCTAAATGAGCCTGACAAGCTCAGGTTATTCAGGGTCAGAGGATTTACCAGGAAGTGGGGGTGGGAGGAGTGCTTTCAGTAGTGCTTCAAGAAGAAGAAAAAAAAAAAAAGCATCGAAAACAAAAACATAAAAAGACCGTAAGCATGCCAGAGCTGTCTGTCATCAGCTAGCTCCCACCAACACACAGCGGATGTGCAAATTAATCTGATCCTTCTTGGTGGCTAAGGACGGCTCTAGACGGATTTCAAATAGGCCTTATGCACCTTTCCATGCTCCTGAATGAAGACATTTTAATGAGGCTGTTTGGCTCTTTAGCATTTTTTTTTAAACACTAATTTTTTTTCTTCTATTTCGATCCTTTGCAGAATCCCGAGCACACGTACGTGTGTGTGTGTGTTGCAGATGTAACGGTTTTTGTTGGGTTATTTGAACTGGTTGTGTATTTGGGCGCAGTGGAAGGCACTGCCCCAGAAGCAAACAGGTTTAAATGGAGAGCTGTGGTTTCAGTGCATGGAATTGTCCGAAGCTCAATAAAAATTTCATGTATTTTGAGGGGACTGACCATGTTGTTTTAACTTCTAGGCCCTTACCCCACTAGTTCTACCAGCAATCAGCATAAAATATGGTGCCATCAGTGACCACCTGTCAACCCTTTGGGTTCAGTGGGGTTTCAAGGTCTAAATTAGAGCAGAATTGGGCCCAGTATTTCCATCCAGAGGCAAAATTAGAATCTGACCAAATGCATTTTTGAACAGAAGGCAGGAGGGTGGGGAGCACACTGCAGCCTTGCTAGTTTGATGTGGGAGTCGAGGCTCTCGATGTCCCACTTGGATCTTCTCTTATCTCCAGGGTGTATGCCATGGCCCATGGACACCATACACTTTCCAAGGTTTTAAGTAGGTGAAACTAGAATTCTTTTTATTCTTGGCTGCCACGTGTTGTAATCCCTGTTCCCATTCCCTCTCCCTCCTGGCTAGTAGCCGCGCACATCCCTGCACCTGGGTGCTGCATGCACGCTATAATTAATGGAGCAAATGGATGGCCAGTACAGTTACTTAGTGGTTTGGGGAATGGACTGCCACTCAGATCTGCTGTGGACAGGATCAAAGTTTGGATGTTAGCTGCAGTGAAATAATACATAGGGCAATTTCAGCATCCTGGCCAGGGCAACGATCCAGAGTACTGGAGAGAGGGCCTGTGATTCTGTGCAACAGCTGCTGGTTTTAGAGTGACAAATATGTACAGGTCTGTCGCATCTTATGCGCATTTAACATTTCAGCTTTATGTGGTTGGCAAAAAAAAAAAAGAAGAGAAAAATAACAATTGAAATACTGTTTCTGTAGTGCGAGCGATTCCACCTGCCATTCGACTCAATGTAATTTTGACTATACGTGGTTTTCACTTTACGCGCTAACAGCGGAATGGAACCCCCTGTAAGATGAGACAGACCTGTACGTTGATACATTTCTGGGCCTGGTTAATCCTGAAGTTGTTTGTTTGTTTTCTCCGTGCATTTCCATGGAGATGTTACTGCTAGCAGGGAACCGTTTCTTTGGTCCTTCAGCCCACATGGTCCAGCGTGGCACTGAGGGGAAAACTTGAGGGGCTTGAGGAAGATCAAGAGGAACTGTACCGTTTGCACTTTGCTGTCAAGCTGCAAGTGATCACAAGGACATGGTGGTCTGCTTCTGAGTCTATAATGACTAACAGGTCTGCGTCTGCTCCGGGAGCTGGGCTGTGCAGTGCCACTCCCCTTGTGCAAATCTGGTGTGGTTGGAGTCTCTCACTAGGTTATTGCGGAGGATTTAACTGTGTGCAATATTAGCCAGCATTCAATTCATGTGGTGAGGTTGCAGTAAAGATTTGATGGGGTGTGTGTGTGTGTGTGTGTGTGTGTGGACAGTTTTTGTTGTAGAAAAGGGATCTTGAGAGCTATCCAAGAGCCTTTGCTCTGCGTACAACACACTCTTTGTTCTCAGTGGACCTATATTCTACCCTCAGTCTCCGCATAGAAATCCAGTTAAAGTCCAAGGGTTATGGGCTGCCCTTATCCCCTACAAGGCAGCCCCACTGCTAGCACATGCTGCCTGCAGTCCGTAGCATGAACTCCTGTTGTTATCCGCAATGAGTGTCATAAATGGCTAGATCAGAGGTCCCCAACGCGGTGCTCACGGGCGCCATGGTGCCCGCCGGGGCATCTGTGTGCACCCGCATACTGTCCGGTGGACGAACATCTGCCAAAATGCCACCGAGAAGTAGCGTCATCCAGAGGCGTCGCCACTGAAATGCCGCTGTTTTTTGGTGGCATTTTGGCGACGCCGCCTCTGGGTGACGCCACTTGTTGGCAGCGACGCCTATTGACGTTGCCGCTTCTTGGCGGCATTTCGGCGAATGCTTGTCCGCCGGCCACGGGACCACTGGGCTAGATAGACCAATCTCCATGTGGCATGACTATTGATGTTAACAGACCAGTTGTTGCCCAAGACCTACACATGGAATAGGATCTCAGGCAAGGGGCAGAACCCTTTCGTTTGAAACATAACTCTTCGGTGGCCCACTGAAAGTTGCCATGCTTTCTGAGGATCCATGTGCTGTCATAGCAGAAAGAAAGCTCAGGACAGTTTGTTTATACATTGTAACAGTTAGTGTAGTTTTTCTCTCCACAGTTAGGTTTCGGGGGAGATTGATCAAGAGGATGATGAGACCTCAGAACTGGGGTTTCCCAAATGGTGGCTGATGCTACTGTTTGTTGGTTTGGCTGGTTGTCTCTCGTTCATTTGTGTATTAAAAAAAGTTAATTTCCACCAGCAAAACTGAAAGATATTGCTAATTCCTTCTTCCCACACCACCTATTTTCAGGACATTTGTTTGCAAAATTCTGTAGAATTTCCAGAAGCTGCAAAGCAATATCTAAGTCATCATGAAAGAAGATCTGGTCAGCCTGCAGGCTGTTGGAAGGTATGTCTCAAATGATCCCCAAATGATTTCAAAGTCAAGACACCCCAGACAAGCCTGCCTACTTCCTTTTGGAAAAACCACTACACACTGATTTATCTTCCAGCTGATGCCTGATATGAAATATCCTGTTTTGGTCCCCTCCCTCCGCCTCCCCGCCCCCTGTCTTAGCTGAGCTGAAGTCATTGTGCACAGTAGTATCCTTGGTTATAGTAGTTAGAGCTGTCGGACACTTTTGTTGCCTGTTTACTGTTTTTTGTTTGTTTGTTTTTCCATGACCCTCACCTCCCCTTCAGCCAGCATCTCTGGTGAAATGATGGCTCAGTGGTTAGGGCACTAGTCTGGATCTTGGGAGACTAGTGTTCAATTCTCTGCTCTGCCCTGGGCTTCATGTGTGACTTTGGGCAAGTCATCTAGTCATGCAGAACGGGGATAACAGCACTGCCCTGCCTCCCAGGGACGTGCTTTCGAGGTTGTGAGGCACTCAGCCCTCATTCTTGTAGCCTCTACGTAGATAGATGCATTTGGAGCAGATGTTACAGTTGGAATGCTTTGAGGATGGTGACTGCCCCATAGCAACCCTTTAAAACGGGGGGGGTTGTTGATGAGAAGTGAAGTTGGGGAGTGAGGGAGAGCGTGTTTAAAATTTGTGGCCCACTTTTGTTACTAATCTGAGTGGGTGCCTCTTGGTGCTCTAGTTGAATGCTGTTTTAAAGGCAGGCAAAAGACTTGAGCTTTAGAGAGCACCAAGGGGGGGCTTTTCATGTTTTTGTCTGTCATGACAAGTTTTATCAGCAACTTGTGAGCTAGTAAGGTGTCAGTGCGGATATTTGATGGTCGTTCACCGAAAGGAATCCCTGGGCTGGAGATGCTACGTTTAGGTTGTACAGTCTAGGAGATGACGTTCCTACTAGCATGTTGTGTTCTGGAAAGGTTCCTACTAGCATGTTGTGTTCTGGATTAACCGCCAAGGATTGTAAAGTGGAGAAGCAGCTGAGAGGGCAGATGAGTGGGGCTGAGGAGGGCTAGGGAATGAAATCGCAAGAGGGGAAAATGGGGGGATATAACAGCTCCATGGAGAAAGAGCCTACTGCTTTGAGCTATCAGCAAATAGAGGAGAGAGTTCATTTTCGTGTTTCAGTGTTTTTTGTTTTTTTTTCCAAAGAAAGAGAAAAGACATCCAGAGACAGAAGGAATGGAGAATGAGCAAAAAGTAGAATTAAAAAACCGAAAACAACCAAGAAAGAAAAAGAAGAGACGTATAGCTTTGGGGCTAGGCAGTCTTTGGTCATCTCACTCCCAATGTTTTGTCCCCATTCTCTAACAGGAGGCAAGGAATTGCAGTGTTTAAGCGCATGGTGCTGCATGCCTCGCTGTGGCATTGGGGCCATCACCTGCATTCTGAGTGGGGAGGTCACAAGAGAGGCTTTGGAATGATAAAGATGGTCATTAGAAGATCATCTCTTTGTCATGGCCACACTTGGAAGGTTTTCTGGCAGAGAGTGCCTTTTAAAGATTGCAAAACAAACCAAGGCCTCTTCTGACACCTACTTGTTAAACCCTAAAGGTATTTGTGTGTGAAAAGCACAATCTTGGCATACAATGCAATTTACTGTAGTAACTTTCTGAACAATTAATCCACCTACATTCTGACAGGTCTCCTGTGGCTCCTTTGATGGTTTGTCAAAGGGCACATAGAGATTCATGGATTTTAATCCTTTATGCTAAATTTAAGGTTGTTTTATGCTGGCAGAACCAAGCACTAGCATTAGTGAAGTGAAACACATCAGAGTCTGTCAGTGAACATTTGGAAAGTGTATTGGCCAACGCTGTGTCTCATGGGGTACGTCCAGACTACCCACTGTATTGGCGGGTAGCGCGATATATCTATCCCCGAACGCGCGCCCCGTCGACTCCAGAACTCCACTGGAGCGAGCGGTGGTAGCGAAGTCGACAGGGGAGCCGCAGACATCAGTCCTGCGCCATGAGGACAGGAGGTAAGTCGAAATAAGATACTTCGACTTCAGCTACGGTATTCCTGTAGCTGAAGTTGTGTATCTTACATCGACACCCCCCCTCCCCCCCCCCCCAGTGTAGACCAGGCCATTGACACTAAACTAGGAGGAGTGGTAGATACACTGAAGGGTAGGGATAGGATACAGAGGGACCCAGACAAATTAGAGGACTGGGCCAAAAGAAACCTGATGAGGTTCAACAAGGACAAGTGCAGAGTCCTGCACATAAGACGGAAGAATCTCATTCACTGTTACAGACTAGGGACCGAATGGCTAGGCAGCAGTTCTGCAGAAAAGGCCCTAGGGGTTATAGGGGATGAGAAGCTGGATATGAGTCAACAGTGTACCCTTGTTCCCAGAAAGGGCTAACAGCATTTTAGGCTGTATAAGTAGGGCATTGCCAGCAGATTGAGGGTTGTATCATTCCCCTCTATTCGACATTGGGTAAGGCTCATCGAGTACTAGTCCAGTTTGGGCCCCACATACAAGAAGGATGTGGACAAATTGGAAAGAGTCCAGCAGAGGGCAACAAAATGATTAGTGGGCACTGAGCACAAGACTTATGAAGGAGAGGCTGAGGGAACTGGGATGTTTAATCTGCAAGAAGAGAAGAATGAGGGGGATTGATAGCTGCTTTCAACGACTGAAGGGGGTTCTCAAAGAGGATGGATCTAGACTGTTTCAGTGGTAACTAGAATGACAGAACAAACAGGAGTAATGGTCTCAAGTTGCTGTGGGGGAGGTTTAGGTTGGGTATTAGGAAAAACTTTTTCACTCAGAGAGTGGTGAAGTACTGGAATGGGTTACGTAGGGAGGTGGTGGAATCTCCTTCCTTAGAGGTTTTTAAGGTCAAGACTTGACAAAGCCCTGACTGGGATGATTTAGTTGGGAATTGGTCCTGCTTTTAGTAGGGAGTTGGACTAGATGACCTCCTGAGTTCCCTTCCAACCCTGATATTCTGTGATTCTGTATTCTATGATTCTGTGGCGAAGCAGGAAAGACAGGTCTCAAAGATCGTAACTCATGGGTAGTAGCACATCTTTGTGAGCTTTCCCTTCACTTCAGGCAGTATAACGACTTGTAAGGCTAGTGAGAATTGGGAGGGAGGCTGGCTTGAGCAGGGGATGGAAGCTGGAGAGCCTTCTTACATGCTTAGAGCTGGGGCGCTATTGGGCCTGACAAACAAGAATTTCCCTTTAGACCATGGGTGCTCAAGCAGGAGGTCAGGCACAGGCATCAGGGAATCATGACTACTCTGCCCTTTGCACAGTGCAAAATGGAAGGATGTCCTGGCTAGATTGGTGGGGATCCGGTTATGGAAAAGGGAACCAGAGTATAGGAAAGATTGAACACCAGGGCTGAAATATGCCTGCCTCTTTGAGGTTTGCAATACTCTTCTAGCAATCATGTAATTGGCTTGGCAGGGTCTTCCTGGTTAGGTATGACATAAACCATATATAATTGTTAATAATGCAAAATTGAGTTTGACATTTTTACTGGGCAAATCCACTTCTCGATCTAGGAATCTGGGCATGATTTATTCCTTTTTATATATTTCTTTCAAAAGGTGATGGTCCTGCTTATGGGCCTGCCTATCCATCCGTTCACTAGGTATGCTTATATTTTGCATAGCTTCCCTAGTGAAGTGCCGAAAGCAACACCATATGGGACCTTTAAAAATAGAATGAGCCAGAAATTGGGGGAATGTGCCTTAGTGAACAGTCCTGTAGTGCCTGGGAGATGGACTGGAAGATCTAACAGGATCATTCCATCTCAAACTTCCTTGGTTTTCTGTATAAGATAATATGATCTAATCTACATTCCTGGGTTCCAAACAGAACCACCTGCTCAATGAGCTAGTATTGCTACAGACTAAGCAACTCAGGGGATTTTATCTCTGGAGATCTGGGTCATATCAGAATTTGGAATACCAACGTAAAGTTTGACCTAGACAGTCTCCAGTAGATGATGTTGTCTTCACATGAAACCATCTGTCAAGTCATGCTTCAGCTCAGGAGAGGCCCAGGTCTGGAATAGTAGGGGTGTAGCTGGAGTTGCATAGAATTTATCCAGGTAGAAGAAATGGATGAAATCTATGCAAGCTCATCCATGCTGCCTAAAAGAACTGGACTTGACTAAGATAATCTAGAATAGAAAAAGAAAACAATGGGTAACACCACGTTATCATATAGCAGTGGGAAACCATGAACCCTGGCGCCATGGCTAATATCCCCGTGTGCTATTCCAGGCATAACAAGAAATAGTAGCTAGTAGACACCATTTCCCCCCCATTTGATATTGGTCTCATTTAAGCTTTTGTGAAGGAGATGCTGAACTTGGAAATTATTCTGTTTTTCTTGGCTCCTCTGGAGAGAATGCCTAGAATTCTTCTTATTTCTTTCTGATTTTCCATAGAGTTACTGTACAAACATGTTATTTTACCTCTTGACATCCCAAGATGTTGGGCTTTGATATTTCCTGACATTTTCTTCTAATCTGTAGTCCCAGTTGGAATTGAAGCATTGCCTTTCATTGCTGATTTCTTTGTTCTTTGTTAAAGTTGAGAAGGGATGGCTTCAGCGTGAGATCATTGTCCAGCTCCTCTTGATTTTTAAATCTGTGGGACTCATTTTGAAAATTGGTGGGACTTATCTGGCCCCATCACCATGGTATCTGGCACCAGGTCTACACTAAAACGTTGAGTTGACCAAGCTACGTTGCATGAGGGAGTAGGGGGTGAAAACTGCACAGTTGTGAGTGACATAGTTAAGCCGATCTAACCCCCTGGCAGAGACAGTGCTCGGTCGACAGAAGAATTCTTCCACCAACCTAGCTGCTGCCTCTTGGAGAGGGGGATTAACCACAGCGATGGGAGAACCCCTTCTGTCACTGCAGTGAGTGTTTACACTGTAGCGCTTCAGCTGTCTCTCTGCGGCGGTAGTGGTTTGAGTGTAGACACAGCCTGAAAGAGTCGCAGTCTTTAATGTATTTACAAGGGATGTTTGAACCTTTTTCTTTTGAAATTGGCTTTTCCCAGAAAATTGGAGTTTTCTGTCTGATTTCCATGGACAATTTTACTTTTTTTCATTCAAGAAAAAAACCCCAACAAACAAACCCAGGAAATATTTTGGCAGAAACCCCAAATAGTGTGATTTGCATATGCTGCTACAGTGCATCATGGGAGTTATAGTTTGGTTTCCTCCTGTCCCAGTTCTCTTTTGTGGGCTGGGCTCCCTAGCTGGACTTCATTCTACAAGGGCTGGGGACTCTCCTGGTGCACTTTGCAATTTTTGCCAAAAAACTGAAATGTTCTGTGGGGGGGACACCTGCTTTCTGGCAAGCTCTTTTCTTTAGCCTCAGAACCCCGCTGTGAGGAGCAGCCATGTTTGTTGTTGCAGTTTATGATGGGGCCCGTGAGGCACAGAGGGACTAAGTGAACTGCCCAAGGTGTCACAGCGAGTCTGTTGATCTGGGAAGGGAACCTAGGTCTCCTGAATCCTGGGCTAGCCACTGGATCATTCTTCCTCCCCCCGAAACACTTATCTGCATTGAGTGGCTTGGGAATCAAACCAGCGTAGAAATGTTTCAATTTTTTTTCAGATGAAAAATACTTAAAATATGCTCTGAAGTCCTAGTATTTCCCTTCCTTCTTGCATAACTGCACCTCTACCTCGATATAACGCTGTCCTTGGGAGCCAAAAAAATGTTACCACGTTATAGGGAAAACCGTGTTATATTGAACTTGCTTTGATCCACTGGAGCACTGCTTTACCGCGTTATATCCGAATTCGTGTTATATTGGGTGGTGTTATATCGAGGTAGCAGTGTATATTCCAATATTACCATGGTTGTCATGAAAGTGGTGTGACATTATGAAGCATTGATCAGTGTTTTAGGTAATTAGATTATTAATCTTTGTTCTCTTCCCCCCTGCCCTGTGGTCAGGCACCTATCTGCAGTTAAATAGCAGTTGAAATATAGCAGCTGAAATATTTCATTGTTTGAATAAGAGTCTTTGTGGCATAGAGCAGAAGGGCTCCTTAGTTAATTAAATCAGGGACATACAGTACTGTACCCGCCAAGGAACAAAAGGAATGTGTACATAGTAAGTAACAAACTGTCCTTTCCACCCCTTTTTGCTCAGTTCTTGGGAGCCACGTTTAAAGGGTCATGGTCAAGATGATGATGTGTTTTCTTTGTTACCAATACCGTAGGTTGCTAAAGTTGAAAGCATTTTAGAAATTTAATTTTCTTTTAAACTTTTCTACTCTGTGGATATGACTTCAGCAGACCCACTTGCATGCTTAAAGTTAAGCCCGTGTTTGGCTGGATTGGGGACACAGTGCTCAGCGTGTTGCAGGATTGAGCCCTTTGTCTGCCTGTTGCTGTTTCACACCGATATACCTGCATCCTCACTACAAGGAGTTGTCCTTCTTTAACTATAGTGGTGTAATTAAAATGGTACAACTTTCTAGTGTAGACAGGGCCTCAGGCTGGACAATTAAATGAGCTTGATTAGTTTTAGTTTCTCATGACATGAAGCTCTTTAGGGAAGGGACTGTCTTTTTGTTCAGTGTTTGTACAGTGCAACGGATCCGTGGCTGAGACTCTTTGATGCCATGATAATACGAGTAGTAATAATCTTCCTTTTTGGAAGATAAACTTTAGCCAAACACAGATTATTGGGTTCAAAGCAGGGGCAACTGGGTGAAACGTAATGATCTGTTAGACACAAGATGTTAGACTATAGGATCTAATGGTTCCTTAAACTCTGTGGGTCTGTTGCGCTGAAGGTTGATAACTCTCTGCAGAACTGTATTGAAACCAAGGAAAAGTGATCTCCTATTACAAACATTTTTCATCACACCTGGTTTTACTGTATAAAGCCCCTGTCTGCCTCCCAAACCCCCCACTTGACAAATTGTGGTTTCACCACATGACTGTGTGCTGTACTGTGGGGGGATGGCTGTTTAACACTTCTGCTGCTGGCCTGGCAGAGGTAGGCCTGCATCCTTTCACAGACGATCAGCTGTCCCCTTGAATAGCAACAGAAAGATGTAAAATGCCTGGCAGGGACCGGAGTTGGGGTGGGTGAGTAATAGGAACCTATATAAGAGAGACCCTCAAATATCAGGACTGTCGCTATAAAATCAGGACATCTGGTCACCCTAATCTTAACCCCAACATGTGTTTGAGGTTCATTGGTAAGGCAGCTCAGGGACCCTTGCACTGCTTCCCCTTACATAGTGGATAAAGAGTGCTCAGAGCTCCCCAGGGAATTCAGTCTGGCACCTGGTGTTCTTAAATGAATATCACACATAATTTGCTGAGATGTAAGTGCAAGTGATCGTGGTCTTCTGAATATTTGATATCCGCATAACAGCTCTCTTTCTATGTTTGTTGCAGGATGTGGGTCTGTTAGAGTATCAGCATCATCCCAGAGATTACACTTCCCACCTACCACCTGGATCTATTATGCAGCCACAGCGGAGGAGGCCTTCCTTGCTGTCTGAATTCCAGCCAGGGAATGAGAGGTAAGGAGGCGGGCATTCTACCCACAGAGTCTCCTCCTGGGGTTTCTGTGTGTCTGAATTCCTCATTTCTTCTTGTTCGTACAGCTCTTGGAAGGTGCTGAATGCTTTGTAATACCTAAGCCTATTATTATGAGCTCCATGTGTTTTAATGTGGTTTATTATACTTGATGATGCAAAAGCTCTTCTGATTTTTCCAGTCTAATTCAATCCTCATACTCATTCCTACATCCCAAATGTTTGGAAGAAAGGGCCTTGTGTGTCTGGGGCTGTCCTTCCCGTTTCCAGTGGATGCCACTGCTAAGTGGGAGGTCACTGGGCCTGCGGGTGTGTGCTGTTTCTGGTTCTCTGTGGATGCTAAAGCCAGAGGAACCCTCGAGAGTCTGAGCTAGAAAACACTAGAATAACCGGTGTGTGCTCTCTCTGTTCCCTGGGCCAGACTCTGAGTTCAGTTGCACTGGTGCAAATGTGTAATTACTGATTTATGACTTGTCCCTTTTTCACAACTCCTTTACTGTCCGCTGGGTAACTGTAAACAAGAAAGCAGCAAAGAGTCCTGTGGTACCTTATAGACTAACAGACATTTTGAAGCATGAGCTTTTGTGGGTGAATACCCACTTCGTCGGATGCATGTCATACTTTAAACAAGAATGCTTCCATGAAGCTGTGCATTGGCTCGATCAGCTCTGTCGGTTTCTTTGAGTGGGAAGTGAATGCAGTGTTTTTGGTTTTGGTTAAGAGGAATTAGAGGAACAAGACTGGTCGGTTTCCATTGTTCACTTCCACTTCTTCTTTTGTTGCTCTCATCCTGTATTTTTTAATTTTTCCTTTCCACTTGCATCTTCCGCTCCTTTCATTCTTGCCAGGTCCCATTGCCTTCCCATCACGCTTGCCGATAACCCCAGGGAGAGTGTGCCAGGTGTTTTATGTGCGGCTCAGGCAAACACAGAGTGGCTAGCAGTTTTGCAGATGCACTAACCACAGAAGCTAACCAGTTACAAAGGCCAACACTCTCGCTCTCTTGGCAAAACACCACACTCTCCATGTTACAGTTTCTCTTCTGCATTTGACACCGAGTGGTCTTGGAAAAAGTAGTCTGGAAGTGAAATACATACTGTAGAACAGTAGACTTATGCAAACCAGTGTTTGAGTCTTGCTATTGGGTATGTCTAAGTGCAGTCCTGAATCACTGAGCCCTCAGTTATGGCTGGATCAGAAATACATTTCTGCTTTTCCAAAGTCATAATAGTTAGAGAAACAGAAAAATAGATTAGGTCATCAGGTTCATTCCACGGTAAGTGCATGAACCTTTTGATGGATCGCTCCAGATTTTGGCCAGAAATGCCAAAATACTCTGTTTTCCCAGCAGCATGGGTTCTGACCAATGAAGTCGAGACAAACAAGCGAGAATTTGACAATAGAACACAGATTCTGAAATTGCCCTTTGCCTCTGCTAGCATGGTGATGTATGTACTTGGGATGTGGACTGAGTGCAGGCCTCAGGCACTTGTGCAAAGAGGTTGTGTCAGCTCTGGTGACTAATAATCCGTCTCTCTGCCAGACGCATTGTTTTGACTTGCTCTGATTTCTCAGTGGTAACTTCTCCATTGTGTAACACCCGAAAACAAAGTTGGAAGTGGGCCAGATCAGAACCATTTATCTGACTCCTCTTCTGTAAATTGGACCTGGATAGAAACTAACTTCAGTTTTTACAATTATGAGTGTGCTGTTGAGGTTTGGCAAAAACCTGAACTGGACCTACCCTTTCCTGGGTGTTTGCCCAGTAAGAATTCATGTTTCAAGGCCCTGAATGTATTCTTTTTGCATTCATTTCTTGTTTCTCTGTATAACAAAATACCAGAGAGAATGCAAAAGCAGCCTGCTGATATGACTGACTGACTTTTTTACATGGGCCGTTCTTAGAATACCAAATGCAAAAGGGGCTCAGAAACATCTGCCTCTCATATGCTATGTGATATATACAGTAGAGCATATCCTGTGTAGTGTGGTCATGGACTCATAAACTTTAAGGTCAGAAGGGACCATCATGATCATCTAGTCTGACCTCCTGCATTCTGGCTGAATTACTGAAGTCCTCAAATCATGATTTAAAGACTTCAAGTTACAGAGAATCCTCCGTTTACACTAGTTTAAACCTGCAAGTGACCCAGGCCTCATCCTGCAGAAGAAGGCAGCAATTCGGCAGCAGGTCCTTCCCTCCGAGAGAAACCTGCCGCCGAAGAGCCAAACGTGCCACCCCTGTCCCTTGCCTTTGTTTTTAACCCTTCAAGCACTGATTAAAGAAAAGATGGACGGCATGGGTCCTCTGCTCAATGGAGAAGGTGAGCTGGTAACAGAGGATGATAGGAAGGTGGAGCTGCTCAGTGCCTACTTTGCTGCAGTCTCCTCACAAAAAATTGCATGACGGGATGGCTCGCGAAGTTACTGTAGACAAGGGGAAGGGCTGCAGATTGAGATAAGCGAAGAACACGTCGGGGATCTTCTGAATTTGAATGAATTCAAATCAGTGGTGCCTGATGCTGTTCACCTCAGGGTACTGAAGGGCCTTTGTTAATGTTAAGTTTATCAATTAATTCCAAAACCTCCTCTAATGACACTTCAATCTGTGACCGTTCCTCAGATTTGTCACCAACAAAAGCCGGCTCAGGTTTGGGAACTCGCTGATTTAGGCTGCAGATCCAAAAAAGGCAGTATAATGGGTATCCCAAGGGCATCTCCGTATGAGATGGGGGCATCAAATCTAACCCTTTAGGAGTAGGAACAGGAGTAGGAGCATTGGCAGCAGGTCAAGGGATGTGATCATTCCCCTCTATTCAGCATTGGTGAGGCCTCATCTGGAGTACTGTGTCCAGTTTTGGGCCCCACACTACAAGAAGGATGTGGATAAATTGGAAAGAGTCCAGTGCAGGACAGCAAAAATGATTAGGGGACTGGAGCACATAACTTATGAGGGGAGGTTGAGGGAACTGGGATTATTTAGTCTGCAGAAGAGAAGAATGAGGTGGGATGTGATAGCTGCTTTCAGCTACCTGAAAGGAGATTCCAAAGAGGATAGATCTAGACTGTTCTCAGTGGTACCATATGACAGAAGGAGTAATGGCCTCAAGTTGCAGTGATGGAGATTTAGGTTGGATATTAGGAAAAAGTTTTTCACTAGGAGGGTGGTGAAGTACTGGAATAGGTTACGTAGGGAGGTGGTGGAATCTCCTTCCTTAGAGTTTTTAAGGTCAGGCTTGACAAAACCCTGACTGGGATGATTTAGTTGGGGATTGGTCCTGCTTTGAGCAGGGGATTGGACTAGATACCTCCTGAGGTCCCTTCCAACCCTGAGATTCTATGATCCTGCGAAATGCAAACCAGGGCTGGGGCACTACCTGGGGGGACTGCCCTGCCAATGCGCTTGATGGTGTTGCTGGCTGGGGGTTGAGGTCCCCTCTTGCCTCAACCCCCGAAAGGGAAGGGATGCTGACAGGTGAGTGGAGGCCCCCAGGGACCCTCCCTTTGTGATGATTGAGAGCCCCCAAGAATTGGCAAAAGATCAGTGGGCTGTGACAGCTCTGGGCTGTCCCCTGATTGGCAGCCTTGGATGTGATTTGACTAAGAAAGCTGTGGCCTGGTTGAAACCCATGTCACGTGTCCTTGCCTTCTTCCACTCCGTGAGCACACTGACACTGTTAAGCTCAAGAGGGATTTTAGCCCAGGGCTTGGGAATGTGAGGCCAGATTGTCAAAGGTATGTAGCATGCCTAGTGGGGTTTTTTTTTTTTCTTTTTTCCCTCCCCGTCCAAAAGCGCCTGGGTGACTAATTGCCATTGAAATCTATCAAACAATTGATTTCAATTGGAGCTGGGTTTCTAGGTACTTGTGAATATCCCGCTAGGCACTTATCTGCATCCTTAGGTGCCTAAATACATTAAAATATCAGACCCCATGGGACCAGGCCCCCCTCTCTTGTTGGTGTGAAGTTCGTCTCTAAAACAGTATCCCAGTGAAACAGCTGTAGACGTGACCCTTTGGGCACCTTGCTCCTGGACCCCAAGTTGTTTCGTGTGCTCATCTGGAGTGTACGCTCCACTTGCCTGCCTGAAGACTGCCTGGCACCTGGAATCTGGTTGGAATGTTTATTAAAACAGCATTTTAGATATAAACCGCTGCACATAATACAATAAATACATTCACGTTTTAAATAGACACAACTCCCCCAAAGATACACTTTTTAAAAACACACACTAACAACAAAAGATTAACCCTTCCCTGAAATCAATGACGCCTTTGAAATCACCACCTCTTAAACGATATAGTAGAACCTCAGAGTTATGAACACCAGAATTACAAATTGACCAGTCAACCACACACCTCATTTGGAACCAGAAGTACACAATCAGGCAGCCCCAGAGACACCCCCGCCCCCTCCCTCAAAAGGCAATACAGTACAGAACTGTGTTAAACATAAACTACAAAAAAGAGAGAGAGCAGCGTTCTTCTTGTGCATAGTGAAGTTTCAAAGCTATATTAAGTCAATGTTCAGTTGTAAGCTTTTGAAAGAACAACCCTAATGTTTTGTTTGGCGTTACGAACAACCTCCGTTCCCGGGGTGTTTGTAACTCTGAAGTTCTACTGTCTATGAAAATAAGATTAAAATAATCTTCGGAGTCATTTTGATTAGAAAGAGCCTCTCTTTCACGTACTTTAATTACTAGGAGAGGTACCATTGAAAAAGGCAGAGAAACATCCCTGTTGTCTTGCCCTCTGGCTGCAGCAAGTCAGGGTGGTAGCCTGTATCTGTCACAGTGACTAGTTTTGGTTTCCCTGGCACAGAAGCAAACCCCAGTGCTGAAGGGAGAGGAGCAGCTCAGGAATCTGGGCAGCTGAGTCCCCTGTGGCAGGTTGAAGCAAGGCGCATCTGTAAGCACTTTGGCTTTGTTCCGGTGTTCTGATGGATTGGCTGCAAGCGGAGGCAGCTGGCTCTCAGCACGCAGGGCTTTGAGGGATGACAAACACAAATCATGTCTGTGAATTGGGGGGTGAGGGGGATGGGAAGCACAAAAGTGTGCTCTGTCTGAAAGGAAGAGTCTCATCCCGCCTTTGGTGGTGTAATACTCTGCCTGGCACACAGCAGCGGGAGGTGTGAGGTACTTGTTTATGGATTTCTAGGCTGTTGCCCCCCCACCCCCCTTTCATTTAGAATATACTGAAAGGAAACAGCCTGTCTGGTGTTGGCTGCTCCGTCTGACACTCTGTCAGAATCACTTTTCCCTCCACGCCCTTAAAAAAAAAAAAGTGTGAGTGAGTCTGGTACAAGTGGAAGGTGCCAGACTGATGGCCCTGGAGACTGAGGGGCTGTGTTTATTCACAGAACAGATGCAGCCCAGACAGACTTCGCCTCACTGCCTGGCCAGCATGCTGAGCACCTCCAGCCCAGAGGAATTCATTGTGAACCCATCCAGCGCTGGCCTCTCTGGAACCGCCAGTTGGGGCAGTCGGATTGGTGCTATTGATGCTGCTCCTCTGGAAAAGGGCTTGATGCAACTTATTTGACATAGAGGGAAGGTGTGGCCTGGGATTTAGGAGACCTGCCTTTGTTATCTTGGGCAAGTCCTCTTGCCTCTCTGTGCTTTGTACACTGTGGTGACACCATTGACCTACTGCACAGGTGTGTTGTAATGCTTGTAAAACCCATTGAGATTCCTTGGACTCATGTAGCATCTTCCGCCTGGGATTGTTATTGAAAAGGTGGTTATGACTGGTGCCAAGGCAATGTCTCTCTCTACCCTGTTGATTAGTCTATCTTTGCTGCTGAGGAGTGGCTTTAGGAGCTCAATGTAATGGGAATGGGCTATAGAGCATTTCATTGTGAGGATACCAGTTCAAATCCAGCGGAGCCCTAGCTTCTTGCCTGGGATGGTTGGTTGGTGCTGGTTGTGATGGTGGTGGGCTGTTTGTGAGGTGGACATTGGGCACCCTGTTGAGAGAGATTAGTTTGATACCAGTTGTGACAAAGAAGGGCTTGCAGATGTGGGTAGTCAGGTCTATTGCCTGCCCTTTCTGGTGGTAGGACTGTAGCTGTCTTTCACATGAACCTTTCGGAAGGGTTCCTGGGGACAGGTAGTGGTCAGCACTGCTGTGCCCCAGAGCATGTGTCTCCAGGGAGGAGGGATAGCTCAGTGGTTTGAATATTGGCCTGCTAAACCCAGTGTTGTGAGTTCAGTCCTTGAGGGGTCCACTTAGGGAACAGGGGTAAAAATCAGTACTTAGTCCTGCTAGCATAGGCAAGGGGCTGGACTCAATGACCTTTTGGGGTCCCTTCCAGTTTTATGAGATAGGTATATCTCCATATATTTTATATATTCTATTGTGTACTCTTTGGATCTCCACAGCATTGGGGTGGTGCTCACAGGATTTCCTCTGCTGCATCAGCAGGGCTTGGGCAAAAAGGTTTTTACAACACGTAATACATCCTGGAGCTGTCACCTTTCTGGCACTGCTCCCACTGCCTGCCATGGTGGGGCATTGTGCTGTCCTTTTGACCTTCCCATGCATAGCAGCCTGGACCTGCAGAAATTGCTGCTTGGAGTAGCTTCTGACACTTCCCTTTGCACAAGCAGGGTAATACCCATAGGGAAGGGAGCTTCTCTGGGTTTTGACCTAGGAGGAAGTGTCCACGCACTTTGTGGATGGCTAGGAACTGGCAGCTCTTTTGTGATCCTGACTTGAAGGAAGGAAGGCTTGAACCCTGTTGGCGGCATTGCTCTGGGGAAGTCACCTCTGCATTTCATCTCACTGATATGCTGCTTTCCCTGACAGTTTATTAATTGCAGGATTTTTCTTGGAAGGAGCTGTAAGACTTCCCCTTAGCTTGTTCAGTTGACTGTGCCAGCTGGAACGCAGGAGCTAAGAAAAGTATTTCAGGATCTACTGTTGGTACAAGTCGTACCATGAATACTTGCAAAGGAATGTTCTGGCAAGATTACAGGGCTGAGTTTATTTTTTTTTTTAAATTTTAATCTGCAGGAGAAATGAGGATAATTGGGTTGAGTGTTGCGTGGCAGGTGGTGTGTGTGTAACGGTTTTTAGTCAAATTTTCTTATTAACACAAGAAAATTTGGCTAGATAATGGTTTCACTGGGAGAAATTGTAGCTGTAATGTACGGGACATGTGTTTATCTGTGGTAAAGTGAGTCGCTGTTTTCAGGGGAGGTAGATTATATCACCAGTTTGTGAGCCATGCCCTGTCTTTGCAGTTTCTCCACCGAGCAGAGATTCAAGTTTTAAAGAGTTCACTCAGCACTGACGTGAAGTATGTTCCCTTGGACGATAATGATTTTTAGGGTTTGTTAACCAGCTGCCAGGTTTCTGCGGCAGTCAGAAGTAGCCACGTGTGTTACAGAATGAGGGAGGGTCTAATTACTCTGTTTATTGAATATGATTAATCCCCCTGACTGATGAGCCCAGGGAGTTGTGGGAGTTGGAAACTTGTGGAAAGCCGCCACAATATGCAGCTAAGGAAATAATGTGCAGTTTTTCCATCTTAATCGGTTTCAGGCCAAATGGCACCAAATGTTCCAGAATTAACAGCGCGATTGCTCTGATTTTATTTACTCTGCTTAATTAAGGTCCCGTTTTAAAGGTGACCCCCCACACCTCTTTTTTTTCAGCTGAAGGCTGTAATGCTGGCTTCAATTCACTCCATCCATAGCTAAAATTTTGCCAAAATCCAATGTAGGAAAATAATGGATGAAAGCCACAGCTGGTAACATCTGGATATTGGTTCCCTATGTTAAGATCCTCTCCAACAAGCTTCTTCAATTCCCACTGAAGCTAGGTTGAGTTAAGGTGCTCAGCAACTCAGCGGATCAGGTCCTTCAAAGGGAGAGGTTTTCAATATAGCATTTTTATTTTTTGTAAAACAGGCACCGGAGTCTTTCTCTGTGTCTGTTTTACTTTAGCCCTTGTTCTCCTAAGGCCTGGATTCAGATGAAGCTCAGGTCATGATGAATGAGCATGGTAGTATCAACGTCATAATTTACATACGTCTGTCTCCTTTGGCATGATGGGAGAAGATTGTTCTGAGGAGAAGTCCTGGGCTTTGTGTGACTGAACCAGCGTGGCTTGGTTAGAGTAATGCGAGGAAGCTTTCACTACTCTGCCTGGTTGATATTTTGCTTTCCTCAACACTGAGCTGTTCATATTTTGGAATGAAAACTAGAAGTGTAGGGTTCTCATCGTTATGAATTTCGTCCCATAGGGCAAACTCTTTTGCATTGCCACTTTGTGACGTAGTGATGTTTGTATAAGTCATTTCATGAAGCGGTTTCGCTGTAATGATATGCTGACCCAGAGGGGAAAATAGTCTTGCAAGGTGTGTAACTCCCCTGGTGACATTGGGAAGACCCTACAATCTTCAGGATAATTGCTGGCCTCTGGGGTCTTGTCTGCATTTGAGAGATGCAGTACACTTGTGCCATTGTTGTTAAAACTAGTTCTCCTCCCCCAGTGTGAACAAAATTGGGAGGAGCCCTCACATAGACTGGCTGCTGCTGACATTGTAAACAGTATAGATAAAATCCTGGCCTCATTGAAATCAGTGGGAGGTTTGTCATTGATTTCAGTGGAGCCAGAATTTCAAGCTGTGTCTTACAACCCTGTTTCAGTTTCCCTAGTGTAGAGCTTGGAGATTATGGTTAGGAGAGGGAAACAGGACATGACCCGGTGTGGGGCTGTCACCATTTTCAATGACTAAGTCACTTCTGAAGAAAGTCTCCTAGATTGGGAACCCATGTGTAAAATGATTTTTCTGATATATATTTCAAAGAGAAATTGCTAAAGTTAATGGGTCCAAAGCATTACCTGCTTTGGAAATAACACATCTTTTATATGATCCTCATTAATCTATGTGCTGCCAGCAGTGTTCTGGGCACTTCCATGTAGCACTTCCTGCTAGATCTCTAGAAAGGATGTTTTTTCACAAAAGTCGGGGCTACAGACTGGCTTTAAATTAAAAGCGACGCTTCTAGCAACTTTACAGAACCAGTCCAGGGTGGGGGGGGTGGGGGTGTGTGTGTATGATGAATTTCAACTCTCAGGATTCTCTTTGGAAGTGCTCAGAGCACTAGGATATCTCTTGGGGTCGCCGACAAAGACCAGGCATGCACCAAACTCAGAGCTGGGGGAATGTGCCATGTGCACATATCAAAATCCCAGCTCGGGGTCCCTTTTTTTGGGGGGGAGGGGGTCTACTGGTGTTGAGAGTGTCCTTTAGAGATAACACTTCCATTTAAATAGCGAGGAACTTCATTACTGCCAGAGGAATGGTGATAATCGTCTGAAAAATATGTAATGGTGTTAAGGGTTTGGGCCTCATCCTCCTTTTTGCTTCCCCCAAGGTTAACAGCCCATTGGAGAACATGGTTATAAAAGATTTGAACGAGAACCCAAAAGGTTCAGTTGATTTGAGGAGCAAAATTATGTACTTCTGAGAGACACTGAGGGCAGCTTTAGTTAATGCAAGAACTTGATTCATTGTTAATTATTTTATTTTTACAGTTTGAAAAGTCCAAGCTCCCTCCCTCCGTGGGATTTGACTTTGCTAACAAAACAAATGAGAAGATAAAGTCAAGTTCAGCTCAGGTCTTCCCTGGCCTCGCTACTCCCAGGGTTCCTTCTGCTCAGCACACACCCTAGATCGTGTTTCCCCTAGAGGAAAACACACTCAACTTCCTTTATGTCCAACTAATGACACCTTAGTTAGTGAAGCAACAAAACCCACATAATCCTTTCCTGACTATTTCAGGCAAACATTGCAAGCCTGTTACAACCCCCCTTTTATAAATGATACTGACTTAAAACAGCCATGAGTATAGTATGATAAAAAAATCTGTTTGTAGAAGGGCATCTGCAATAATGCCTGACACTGCAATTTGATGAGCACCCTCAGTACGCATTTGATTGCACTGGTAGTTGCTTAGTAATTTGCATGAAATCCTAACAGTTTATACTTTACTAATTCCAAGCGTCAGTTGCAAAAGATTAGCCCGTTGGTGTTTAGTTACTGGTTGTGCAATTGAACATGACATTAGAAACGTTCTTTTCCTTTAGTATCAGAGGGGTAGCCGTGTTAGTCTGGATCTGTAAAAACAGCAAAGAGTCCTGTGGCACCTTATAGACTAACAGATGTACTGGAGCATGAGCTTTCGTGAATGAATACCCACTTTGTGGGATATTTACCCGTGAAAGCTCATGCTCCAAAAAGTCTATTAGTCTATAAGGTGCCACAGGACTCTTCTTTTCCTTTAGCAAACTGGAAATTTCTGGAATGAAGTGCCCAGGTGGGTACTATTTTGGAGAAAATGCAGCACTCACTGAAACAGAATGTAACTAAACATTTTTCTGGCTGGTGTTATTTTTACTTGAATGGCAGTGCCATTGCTGCATAAAAGTCCATTGTAAAGATCTCGCTACAGACGTGAACGTGGAGAGTGAAAGGTGTGAAAATTTCTAGCCATAGGATTTTATTTCCTAACAAGAAAGGCTGAAGGAGTTATATTGGATAAAGTAATCTCAGGAGCAGTTTGAAATTCCTCAGGATGAAAGTCAACAGAAGTTCCAGTGGATGTGGAAATAGAAAGAAAATAGCAGTCTATAATGTAATAGTTGCTTGGCACAGTATAGGCCTGAGTCATGATAGAGAACTGTGTTCTTAAAATTGTATTCTTTTATCTTTAAAAATGTCTCAGTGTAATGAATACGTCTGAATCTAGGTTTGTGGGAGTTTTTGCACGTCTAAGGCTTCAGACCAGTCCCCTCGCAATTAGCAGCTTCTTGGTAATATATGCTTTAAGAAAATAGGAATCTGATGCTCAAAGGTAATTAAAATCAGAGTCTGGGTGTTGAAATATTTTAACACCCTCCCAGCTCAGCAGTTGCTGTTTGTTATTTAGTGTTAGAGCAGAACATGAAATGTTGAACTGCAGCTGTGGGTAGACAGAATTTGCACCAGGGACTGGGCAGAACAACAGGAAACTTGAGAGGTGCCACCGAGTGTATCAGGGTTGGCTAGAAAAGCGCTGTACCATTCAAGTAAAATGATCGGTATTTCAGAGTCTTAGTTTGAAAAGTAGCTACGTAAATGGCAAATTTCCCCTCTGCTACACTTGGAAGCTTAAGTGGGAAAAATAATGCAAGTGTTGAACTGATCTTTATCCTCTTATCTCCTCAGCTGAGAGTGAACAAGCCACATTTGATTCCTGTCTGTATATCAGCAGAATTGTTTACTGAACTCCAGCAGTTTCGCCTGTGCCAAGCCCATGGCAGACAATGGGGGTTGTCACTGACAGTGTAGTTTGGCCTGCAGAACCTTTGTTACCGGTGGTGATATGCAAGAAGGAAAACTCCTGGCTTGATTCTTGGAACGCACGCTGAGTTTGCAAGCCCAACGGTTGTGGGGTTGGGGGCTTCTTTAACTCATAAACTAAATGCATTTGATATGGAAACCCACTGATGCGTTTACAGAAAACTTTCACATCAAATTGACTGAATGTGATTGTTTTCAGGAGGATCCCTCCTCTAATTGCTTTGGGCCTGACCCAAAGCCTGATGAGGTTTTCCCCCCCCGATTTTTCACCCTGTTTTTGTATCAATCAAGTAACTTGTTTTATTAGGAAAATACATTACACTGCATGAGATATATATGTATTATGATAATACATTAGTCTGTGTGTATATGCAAAGCTGTCTGTTGAAGTAAAGCTATATGTATTAGTCTAGACCAGTGTTTCCCAAACTTGGGACACCACTTGCGTAGGGAAAGGCCCTGGTGGGCCGGGTCCATTTGTTTACTTGCCGTGTCAGCAGTTTGCTGCTCCAGGCCAATGGGAATTGCAAGAAGTGGCGGCCAGTACGTCCCTCGGCCTGCCCCACTTCCAGCAGCTCCCATTGGCCTGGACCAGCGAACGGGGAGCCACGATCAGCCGAACCAGCGGACACGGCAGGTAAACAAACCGGCCCGACCCTCCAGGGGCTTTCCCTGCACAAGCAGCATCCCACGTTTGGGAAACACTGGTTTAGAAGATGCACACAATAAGCAAACAGGCACACATGCAAACTCTGAAGTGGGTGCTCATCTGAACATACTGATGAATCTCATGCCCGCCATGTACGCATTTCAAGCTGTTACCAGATAACGGTTTAAAGATCTGACACACTAAAATGGGAAGAAAACGAAAATCTGTATCAGATTGTGGTTCAGAACACAAGGAATTATTCAAAAGTTTAAAACAAAAACAGGCGAAAAAGATTAAGTCGAATGTATGTGCTACAAATGCTGTGGCCCAGTTATTAAATGTAAATATTTATAGGCTAATAGTTCTATGTCTACAACAGTAAACTGTTTACTCAAATGAACAGTTTATTGGGGGATTAGAGATGTATTGTTTTCTTAAACTCAGAGGTGGCTGTTTTAGTTTTGTGGCAAACCACATTGAATTCCATTCATCGAAGTATTAATCTACTGCGGGGTTCTCAAACTTCATTGCACTGTGACCCCCTGCTGACAACAAAAATTACTACGCGACCCCAGGAGGGGCACCGAGGCCTGAGCCCCCGCAAGTCCTGCAGCCCCAGACAGGAGGGCCAAAGTCAAAGCCTGAGCCCTACTGCCCTGGGCACAGGGGCCAAAGCCAAAACCCCAGGGCTTCAGCCACAGGCAGGGGGGCCCTGTAACCTGAGACCTGCCACCCAGGGCTGAAGCCTGGGCAGTGGGGCTCAAGCTTCAGCTTCGGCCCTGGGCCCTAACAAGGCTAATGCCAGGGTTGGCGACCCCATTAAAAAGGGGTCATGACCTAAGTTCCCTCTAAGCCGCATGGCTGTGCAGCTGCCTGTTAAGCCCCGCGCAGGGGAGAGGCGCCCTTCCCCACCAGCCCCAGCATAGACCTGCCCCGGTCTTATCACGGCTGGGGGAGAGGAGCTCCACTCTCAGCCCAGGCCTACTGGAGCTGCCAAGGTGAGGAGCCCGTCCCCACCTGCCAAAGTGCGGACCTGCCCCAGACTCGCCATGGCTGGGGAAGAGGAGCCCCTCCCTCGCCTCAGCTATACCAGAGTTGCCATGGCTGGGGAGAGGCGCCTCTCCCCCAACCCCAAACTGCTGCGGCGAGAGAGGGCTGCGGGGTGGGGGGGGGAGTCTTTTTTTTTTTTCCTCCCCAGGGCAGCCTGTACCCTGAGCCCCTAATCCCTGGCCTCAGCCCCACCCCAGAGCCCACACCCCCTCGCACCCAAACCCTCTGCCCCAGTTCTGAGCTCCTTCCTGTGCCCCAAGCCCCTCATCCCTGACCCCACCCCAAAGCCCGCACCTCCCGCACCCCAACCCTCTGCCACAGCCCTGAGCCCCCTCCTGCACCCTGACCACCTCATCCCCCACCCCACCCCAGAGCCTGCACCCCTAGCCAGAGCCCTCATCCTCCGACACCCCAACCCTCAGCCCTGAGCCCCCTCCCGCACTCTGAACCCCTTGGCCCCACCCCCACCACATGAATTTTATGTGCACCAATATGAAGGTCACGTGTCACACACCACCTCCATATTGGTGCACATAACAAAATTCATTCTGCACGTGGACATAAAAAGTTAGAGGGAACACTGGTCACGAACCACTTTGGGGTCCCAGTCTAGAATTAGAGAACCGTTGATCTACTGAATATTCCTGCACCCCCCGCAGCCTTCCATCCACCAAAATAAACCTCGATATTTACCCAGCAAAATTAAGATTTTTTTTCCACCGCTTTTTACCTGTTTTTGTTATTGTAGTAATAGACATTGATAAATTCATGGGAAAAATTAAATAAAATAAAAATCAAAAAGAAAGGGCCCTACAGATAAACCATTGAGGACAGAGAAATCAAGTTACTTGCCTAGGACTATACAAGAAGTCATTGGCAGAGTTGAGAAATGAATCCAGATCTTCTGAATTCCCATTTGGTGCCATTTCCACCAGTCCATCTTTTCCCTGGATAGCCTGCCGTGGGGGGAGTGTTGTGAGACACAAAACTAAAGAACACAGGTTTTTAGCTGCCTGGGAAGTGTAAATCAAGTTGAATGCTTTATCTTCCCGTGACAGGTTAAAACCCGTTAGGAATTCTGAATGTGGAAATGCAGAAGCCCTGTGCCTGCCAGAATGGCTGCTTGTGACTCTAAAACTGCTTCTCGCTTTCTCCCCAGGTCGCAGGAGTTGCACCTGAGAGCCGAGCCCCACTCTTATCTCTCGGACATGAGCAAACAGTCAGAAATAGAGTTCATTGAAACAAAACGACCGCGGCTAGACCTGCTGCAAGAGCCGCTGCTGCGGCACTCGCCTCTACTCAACCAAAATCAGCAGGGAGGGATGGAAGATCTCTCCAAGGTAAGGAAAAGAGCCCCACACAGCCGTAGGATACTGAGCAGGTGCAGACCCTATGTTACATGGCGCCTGTGGGAATTGCGTTTGCTTTACCATCTGACTCCTACAGGTTGCCTATGGGTAAGATTAAGGTTTCATCAGTCACTTTTACTAAAAGTCAGAGACAGGACACGGACAATAAACAAAAATTCACGGAAGCTTGTGACCTGTCCCTCGTTTTTACTAAAAATAGCTGTAACAGAAGGGGCTGACTGGGAGATGAGAGCCTGAACCCTGCTGTAGAGGCGCCCACCAACTAACAGCTCCAGGCTCGCCACCCTGGTCTGAAGCAGAAAATGTCACAGAGGTCTCTGGAAATCAGACTCCATGACCTCTGTGACAGAATCTTAGCCTTACCTAGGGGGCCTGTGATTCTCTAGTTCCTTGAAGGCTCCATGCACCATTTGATGCAATACAGGTATAGCTCACAGGCTTGATGGCACTAGCGTTCTGCTAGATGTTGTCAGGTGCTAAATAGCGACCTGGATGCCCTGTTCTGAGGGGTGTAGGTTTTCATTGTAGCTAATATAATATGCATGTTTTAGACATTCCAGTCGCTAGAGCAGCTTGACGCTGCCCTTGACCCCATGTGACATTGGGAAGCCCGGCTCCTCTGGATATTGGGGTCTCTGATGTAATTTTACCTGATCTCTTTCTTTCATCCTGTCTGTTGATTTGCTAGCTGTGCGTGAAGGGTTCTGTGATCGGCTGGCGGCTCTGTTCCCCTCATCACAGTTGTACTTCCCTTGCAGTGAACATTTCTGAGCCATCTCGATGAAGGAGAATAAGTTACACACGCTGAATGGCGGGTAGAGCAGCCCTTTATAATCTTACACAATGAAGCCTCCCTCATCTAACAAAATAACTCATTTATCTGAAATGGCACTGCCTCCCTGTGTAACAACTGTGATTTAAAAATCCCCAGCTTAAATGAACTCCTGCTTATTTGGATCAGTTTTGGTGCTGCGTTTGGGTAAACAACATTTCACTTTTCCCTCAGTCTGAAATTCGGTCCAGATTCATGTCTCTCAGCGTTGGCAGGCAGATGGCATTAGCCTGATAGAGCCATAGCTCATTTTTATGGTGCATCTAATTCTGGGCTGTCGTTATGAGTTCTTTAGCCTCTGAGCCCATTGATTAATAAAATTGGACCCAAGTTGCCTTGAAAATGAATGGGTTAGGTATCCAAATCTAGGGGTACTGTGTGTGCATTTCACGCTAATTCCTTTCCCGCTTGGGAGTAACAGAACATGGTGATTTCTCCTGATCTAGAGGCATGGGAAACCATAGTTGCAAACCTCTAGTAATGGAGATGCCACCTAAGAAAGAGAATGGCATTGTTTGGCTTCCGAGGGAATCTCATCAAGCTGTCCTGAGTGGGAAAGACATGTAGTTTCAACTAGCAGGGTGCAAAGCTGAAGAGAATGAGGATGCTCAGAGATCCCAAGGACTATTATGGTGGACCTCCCTGGTGGTTGGGGAGAAGCTCTGGAATGAAGCTGATAAAACAGGTGCTCTGATGGTTCAGATCCCTGTATAATTAGTGAAAAGCAACGGAGTCCTGTGGCACCTTATAGACTAACAGATGTATTGGAGCATGAGCTTTCGTGGGTGAATACCCACCTCGTGTATAATTAGTGAGACTCCGTTGGAAACATGTAGAGCAGTCAGCACTTAATGGCCAGTACCATGCTGTGGGACTAGGACACCTTCCCCAGGTGAATCAGATCTCTCCCCTACAGCCTTATAGACTCATAGACTCTAGGACTGGAAGGGACCTCGAGAGGTCATCGAGTCCAGTCCCCTGCCCTCATGGCAGGACCAAATACTGTCTAGACCATCCCTGATAGACATTTATCTAACCTACTCTTAAATATCTCCAGAGATGGAGATTCCACAACCTCCCTAGGCAATTTATTCCAGTGTTTAACTACCCTGACAGTTAGGAACTTTTTCCTAATGTCCAACCTAAATCTCCCTTGCTGCAGTTTAAGCCCATTGCTTCTTGTTCTATCATTAGAGGCTAAGGTGAACAAGTTTTCTCCCTCCTCCTGATGACACCCTTTTAGATACCTGAAAACTGCTATCATGTCCCTCTCAGTCTTCTCTTTTCCAAACTAAATAAACCCAATTCTTTCAGCCTTCCTTCATAGGTCATGTTCTCAAGACCTTTAATCATTCTTGTTGCTCTTCTCTGGACCCTCTCCAATTTCTCCACATCTTTCTTGAAATGCGGTGCCCAGAACTGGACACAATACTCCAGTTGAGGCCTAACCAGCGCAGAGTAGAGCGGAAGAATGACTTCTCGTGTCTTGTTTACAACACACCTGTTAATGCATCCCAGAATCACGTTTGCTTTTTTTGCAACAGTATCACACTGTTGACTCATATTTAGCTTGTGGTCCACTATGACCCCTAGATCTCTTTCTGCCATACTCCTTCCTAGACAGTCTCTTCCCATTCTGTATGTGTGAAACTGATTGTTCCTTCCTAAGTGGAGCACTTTGCATTTGTCTTTATTGAACTTCATCCGGTTTACCTCAGACCATTTCTCCAATTTGTCCAGATCATTTTGAATTTTGACCCTGTCCTCCAAAGCAGTTGCAATCCCTCCCAGTTTGGTGTCGTCTGCAAACTTGAGTGTGCTTTCTGTCCCAACATCTAAGTCGTTGATGAAGATATTGAACAGAGCCGGTCCCAAAACCTTGATAATATTTTCCTTTGAAATAACCCTTCCTGGGCACCCTAGCCCCTTGCATTCCACAGCCACTTCTGTACCAGAAAGTATCATCAATGAGGAGGTACTGTGAGCACCTTGGAGTTTTTCTTTAACACCACTGGAATGGAACCACATTTGGCAGCAGCTCTGCACTGGAAAACATGTCCAGCTGACTGCCGGATTAGATATCTTGTGATGCGGTGGAAAACAAACCCTTCAGTTATGTGGTTTAAAGCAAAAAGCTCTTATGGAGAAACTGTCACAAGCTTCTCCATCTACACATTATTTCATTCAACACTTTTGAAGGCCAAGACTATAACAGGGTTAAAAAAAATAATTAGATAAGTTCATGCAGAATAGGTTCGTCAATGGCTATTAGCTAGGATGGACAGGGATGGTGTCCCTAGCCTCTGTTTGCCAGAAGCTGGGAACGGGTGATACGGGATGGATCACTTGATGATTACCTGTTCTGTTCATTCCCTCTGGTGCACCTGGCATTGGTCTCTGCCAGAAGACAGGGTACTGGGCTAGATGGACCTTCGGTCTGACCAGTTTGGCCATTCTTATGATGTTTTCCAGTGAGAAATATATAAGCTAAGCCACTTGGAAGCGTTAGCTAATGAGTATAGGGAGAGCAGTTGTTTCTTGTTCTGTGACACATCTTATGGTCATTTTCTGGGAGTGTCAAGTGTTTGTTAAAAAAAATAGAGCAGTGAGAAATATGCTCCTACTGGAAGGATTTGAAATTTCAGAGTCTGTACTGAGAACAGGATCTGCTATTTCAAACGGTGGGAATCTTAGTGGAGCCTGAAATCATCATTTGACATTTCTTTTTACTCCAGCACCCAGGAAGTGAAATTAAGTGATCTTTCTTAGCCCCATGCTATGGATTGCTGATTGTCCTCAGCTCCCATTGAAGTGGAGGGGAGGTGAGGGCTTCCAACATCTTGAAAGCCTAGCACAGGTGTGGTGCTAGAACCCTTAATCCCAGAAGACCCATCGTATGCCTTCTCAGAGCCTTACAGACCAAGTTGGAAAGGACCTCCAGGTTTATCTAGGCCATTTGCCCCCATAATAGAACAAGGCCGTCTTCTACCCTAAACCAAGAAAGGTCACCTTTTGGCACTTGCTGGTGTCAGTGTACATCTAAAATAACTACTAGCCTTCATGGAGTTATTCTAATCCATTCTTATATAGGCACCCCATCTTGCTCCTCTCATTAAATCTTCAGCGATATTTTTCATTCCTGGCAGAGTTGCACTGACTTCTGATCTGAAGTAAATCTTCACTAGTATGGCCACCCTCTGCCTGGGTGTGTCGCCGAAGGGAGTACCTCTTCTACATGCTGGCCTGGGATTCTCTCTGTTTGCTGCCAGTGACTTCTTCATGAGTGACTGTGAAGATCCCTTCTGTGGATGCTGTCAGCTTTCCCATGTAGCACCTGTGACTTTGTGAAATGGCACATTGTGTATGTGTCCTTGGGTCCTTGTTGCTAATCCCCGCTTAGCACTGTCCTTGCAGACACTTGGCTTTTGCTGTCACACTGCTTTTTTTTTTTTTTTAGCACCACCTTGGTGTTCCTACTTATTCATCTTACCCCTTGGTTCTTACAAGTTTATCTTTGCTAGCTTTGCTCCTTCCTCCTGCATGTGTTTCATGTGCAGAGCCGGATGTCTCCGTTGCTGTGTATTCACCAGCTATGCAGACGAAAGTCTTGAGTCTCTGCATTGATCCTAGCAGAGGAGGAGATGTTCATGTACATATATAGATATACATACATAGGCAGCGTGGCTGAATCTCTGAAAACTAGAGATAATACTGGCCTCCTTTGGGATCTAGTGGAAAAAAAAATTACAGAAGAGCTGGGTGATGGTATTATTTATTTATTTATTTATTTATTTATTACTCAGAAGCTCCCTTGGAATTGCGACTTCCGTTGTTGGCGAGTTCTTTTATTGCTTATGTTTGTACATGAAACGTTTTTGTTTCAGACCAATAACTCCTCGAATATTCATGGGGAAGGAGTTTTATGAAAAGGTGGTGGCACCCAGGCTAAGACATAGATTTGACAGAACTGAAGTGTTCAGAACTAAGGGGGTTATGATTTGATGTAGATTTAAAAAAAAAAATTTAAAATGACCAAACTAACCCTTTTAAAATAAACTCGTAATGACACATTCAGGCGAACGATTGACTTGCCAAGTTTCACCCTGACTGCACATTCCCGAGACCAGATTGCAATAAATTCCTGGAAAACAGGCTTTACAGTGGAAAAGGCAGTAGGTCATTAACTAATGCTTTGAATGCACCCTGCAAGGGATTAAAGACCTCTTCTAAGGAATTCGATAGTCCTATTCCCTGTGTTTTCCTATTCATTTCTCTTCCATTGTGCGGTGTCTTGGCAGTGCCACTCTGAGCTAGACTTCCTCAAACAAATCTCTCCCTTCCTCTGTGAGAGGCAGCCTTGGGTTTAGAATGTAACTAAGTGGAGAAATTCAAGGTTAGTGACCCTTACAGGCTCAGCTGGCCATAAATCTCAAACTCCAGTGACCTCTCACCCACTCAAGTCTCACCCACGCTATGGCCCAGCTAGAGATTCAGGTGAGGTGTCAGGAGCGTGATGTCCGCAACCTGCCCTGAATTTGCTAATGCAGCTAGTCGGAATGGTTAGCTGGTAAACTACCAGCTGTGTTTTCTCTTCTGTGTTTTTCTTCATGGCTTTGTTATGGGAACGTTCATCTGTTTCTGGGATTAACCTCTCAGAGTTTCCAGTGGGCTGGGTCTCACCGTTATTAATGAAACTGGCTGGAACTTGTGTTGACCTTGGCAGAGGCCCCAGTTGGCTAGGAGGTGACTGGCAGAAGCATAATCCCTAATTGAGTAATCCAGCACAAGGGGGTGTGGACGCCTCGGCTCTTTGAACTTTGAAAGCTGTGGCATTCAGGCAGGATGCGGAGGAGGAGCGGGGCATTCAGAAACTTGCTGAGCCCCGTGGCCTGCCTTTGAATTCATGAGGAAAAGTGAGGTGACACCTCTGCTCCATCCGCTTGTTGGTAAGGGGTCCATGTTGTGGGAATGGCCCTAGAAAGCCACATTTGGGGAGAGCTGCATTCAAACCCAAGGCCCTCTTCCGATTTAGTACTTTGGAACAACAGTGCAAAATGGCTGTGTAATAAAACAAGTCTGACAACAGGAACTGTCACCCAAGTGCCTTTCTGTAGCCACTGGGCTTGTCGCTTGTACCCAGAGCCTCCGCTCGCCTTCGACTTCCCCTCTGCAGATTTCGTTTAGACCACGTAGATCCAAGCTTAGTAACTAGGGCTTCTTTTAATGAGGCTGTGGTCACTGTGGTGCCTCCTGGCCTATGCATGCCGCCCTTTAGTTCAGGACAGGTAATGGCAGCCTTCGACAGGAGAGATTCTGGGTCTGATTGTGATCGAGTCCAATACTGCATGCTGATTGGGATCATACCAGGACACTAGTTGGATGGGAGACCTGCAGGAAATCCCCAGGTGCTGCGGGTATTGGGGATTCAGCAAGTTTCGCTTTTCCATCCGAGGACATGCTGTTGTACTAGGCGGCGCTGTGCTGGGGTGTGGTTTTACTGGACCCATGAAAGACCTGCTATCTACAGCATCCTGCCCTGAAGGATTCTTGTTTCCAAAGCTGGCTCATGGTGTGTATTCTTGGTGTGTAGTTGGGCAGAGCCAGTAGAGAGCATATATCTGGCCTCTGCGCTGTCTTATAGAGAGAGCTACATCTATTCACATCAGTTTAATCTAGAAAGTGGCATCAGGACATGCAGTTGAGCAGATGTAGGAGGGTTTTGCAGCATGCAACATATTCATCCATCTGCCTGGCTTTTGCTTGGGCTGTTTACATGTGTGGTTAAAAATCTGATTATAAAAATGATTCGCTCTTGGGTGAGGGAGAGCTGATGGTGGGGATTAGGACTGAGATGATTCAAAATGATTTCTGGGAAGACGAATGGCTTGTTGGCTTTCTGTCTCATTCCAGACATATTTAAAAGCTGAAATGTTTGCATTGCTCGAGTTTTTGTAGTGCAAACACTGCTGGCTGGCTGGTCTTCTCTCTTTTCTTCTTTTTTCCTCCTCCTGGATGGATTAACTTTTATTGCAAAACAAACGTGTGTTGATGTAGTGCTTTTGGCTGCTTCTGGCCTGTTCCCTATTTCATCCTTCACCTGCTTTTACCTGAGCTGACCTGACTCTGTGTGTGTGTGTGGGGGGGGAGGGGGGCTTGCTGTGGGTTGTGGAAACTATCCATTAACTTGCACGGACAGGAATTGTGTCAGCCACCGCCACAAAGCAGTTATTGTGGGTCAAATGTGCAGGCTCATTTGTCAATAGCAGGCACTGTACGAAAACGGGGGAAAGTCAAAAAAAGAATATTGTGTCTGTTGCAAACTATAGTGAGGCAGAATGTAAAGACCTGAGCTGGAACTTGCCAAGGACGCTGGGGTTAGCACCCTGGCATGGCAAAAAGAGCTATGCATGGTCTTTAATGACTACACCTAATCAGGACTTTGGTTTAACTTGTCACCCAAAAGACAGCCCTGTCAAGAGAGCCATAAATCATGTCAAGTGAGGTTAAAGATGCCAATGCAATGAGAAACTCCAGTAGGGAATTATTCACCTGGAAATTTGTGCCTGGAATGCAGGTTTTTATTTCTCACTTCCTTCTGCTCATTTATGGTGATTGATGCTGAAAACAACCATTTAAATTGCCTTTCAAACCATAACTGTGGAAAAGAGAGATGTGTTAAGGTTGGCTGCTTTTTTGGGAACCTGCCTCATCGTTTACATAATTAGACCTTTCTTTTCTGTTCAATGAATATTACAAGGTTTGTATAGTGTGACATCTCACCTAATCCGCTTGGGATGAAAGAAAACCCTTTAACTTCATACACTGTGCCTCTGTAATTGGAAGAAATATTGCTAGGTTTTCTGCTTCTGAAGGGAAATGTTCCAAGCTGTGTGTGCTGCAGATACAGGTGTGATTTTTATATATGTAGATGTATGGTAACTACAAGGCTTTGGAAATCTGGCTCCTTAATGGTGCACTGAAATTCTCATACAGTGAACAGGTTTAGGCTGTGTTAATAGTTGGATGGGGATCTTCCAGGGAAGACCCTGCCGTGGTGGCTAGAGGCAAACAATAACAGACAAGATAGTTTGGAACCAAAACTGATTTTTTTTTTTTTTTGGTTTTTCTTCTCAAAACAACAAAACCCCTTACGAACATTTGAACATTGTTTGGCAATTAAATTTTTGTTTTGAAATGGAATGTTGAATAGTTTGTTTAGAAAATGTCAAGACCCTTTCCAATCCCACTCCCCCCAATATATTTTCTGGCTGAAACTCTTTGCCCCATTCAACCTAGAAAATGCATTTTTTGACTTATGATTTGCTCTAATTCTCCCCCCCCCCCCCCCCCGAGCTCTGAGAGTGACCCGGGAGGTGGTTTTGTTCCCTGAGTGCCAGTAAGGACCCAGCAGAATAGGGTTGTTTTTTTTTGCGGGAGGGGGGTGTACTTGCATTGCTAACACTGCCGATTTGCAGCGCAGTATGTATACGTATTTTAAAGAAAAGGTGCTTTGCGTTTATGGTAATTAACAGCCAAAAAGTACACATGCAGCATTTTGCGAGGAAAGGGATGTTTGCCCTAGTGCAATGAAGGCAGGGACGTTTTCCCTTCTTCAACTCCTCCAGAAGTTTCACAGTCATCTGGCGCGCTCCACGTCTTCCGAGCTGTTACGGAGACTTTCTTTGTGCTCTGCCGGATTAACACGTGGAATGTTGCTGCAGGTCAGTGATCCCTTCCCATGTACAGAGTATGGTTCGTGAAGACCCATGAAGCGGTGTAAGCTAATTTGGAATTCTGTTTCCCATGCACGTGTGTCTAGTGATAGATAGCCACTACCTGGACACCTTCCCCATCCCTCTCGGCCTGTTTGTTCTGTCTTTGTTCTGGGGTGGAGCCCCCTTTGCGTTTGGACAGCACCTAGCGCACCGTTGGCATTACTGGAAACGAATAACGCACAGCGGTGATACCACACTGAGTTCACACTTGTTACTGTGCAGCGTTTGTGTGTGTGTCCCGAAAGAAGTCTGTCTGTTGGGACTCAGGTTGGATGCCTTTTGCACACTGTGCTGGCGTGTGTATTCCACACTGAATCCTTCCTGTCATAGCAGCTGGAAAATAGCAGAGGGGATTGTGTAATTGTCGGTGCTGTTCACTTCTCTGGTGGAGGAAAGGAAAGACAGAGCTGGGTTTAGCAGAGAACGGCAGCTGTCCTCTGCACATTCGTATATAATGCAGTGACATCCCTTGCTGAAGCTTAGTGACTTCACCTCATAGCACTTCATAGCGGTTTGTATCTTAACAGCGCCCCAAGCGACAACAACAAAAGAGGGGCTCTCCGGTGCCACGGGCCCGGTTGAATAATGCTCAAAAATACCCCACGCTTGGAGCCAAGTCTGTTTTTTAACGTGGAAGCTGTTTGATTATTTTTTAGCCAGAGAATGAACGTTGCCTTGTTCTGTGATCAGATGCTTTGCTGGCTCAGAGGACATAGGGAGGGGGAAATCGGAGGCTAATGGACACTGCTGGAATGCTGCTACGTGCTGTATGAGGGTCATTTGAGGACAAGCTGCCGAACCTTTTGCTTGTTCAGTCTCTGGCTAAAGACCTAATGCTGGCTCTCAGCAACTCTTTTCCAACAGAGGATTCAGAGTGACAATCTAGGAGTCTCTCCCTGGGTTCAGAGCTGAGACTAGAACCAGCCTTGTGATTTCATGGCCCCCAAACAAAAATAGGGGCTGGTGTAGGGGCAAGTGAGGAAAGGATCAGGCCCTGAGTTGCTACCTTTTCTCTCAATCTGTTTCTGCTCGCAGAAGGGAAGGAGAGGTCTGGGGTGGAGGAGGTTCCTCCATCTACCATCCTATGGAAAGAGGGGGAAGAGGGTCAGTTGTGGGGTGCCAAAGGACTGGGATCCCAAGCACTGATTGCTTGCTGGGTAGCTAAGGCTGACCCAGGTCCTGTCAGAGCGGCTGCCCTGCTGATATGTTCAACCTAATGGCCTTCTGCCCTCCTCTTGTGGTATGTCAGTGTGGGAGTTAAAGATCCCAGGGGTAAAACCCAGTTCTGCTCTGTACAGCTTCTTATACCAGCTCATCACCATAGTATCTGTGTTCCCAAGGCCATTTTCTCCCCTGCAGGTTTTACATTCAAGGCTGCATGAGAGTTGTTGCTGAGCCCCCAATGGCAGCTTAGTTTGCCCCCACAGTCACTGTACTAATGAGGCTGGAGTCTGCTCTCCTTTCCGCAGGTGTAAATCTGGTGCCAAACCCATCGATAATTGTCTGAATTTCTGCCCATGCAAAGGAGAGCTGATTGCCAAAGCACTTTGGGATGCACTGAGCCTCATTCTGATCTCACTTAGCCACTTGTACTCCTGTTAACTACACTGCTTTCAGGGGGGCACCTGGTTTACCCTGCTGCAAACTGAAATCCGAATTATAACCTTTAATAAAACAACTCTGCTGCGCCCTGTTAGTGCTCTGGGATGCAGTGGGATAGTGGTGGAGCTAGGCAGTTAGGCAAGTATGTTGTTGCAAGTTCTGTTGCCTCTTTGGAGCAGCAGATGCTGATCTAGAAGAGTCTGGATATAAACATAGTTAATTTGGGTAGGGGGATGCTGGGGTGAAGTTGACAAAACTCTGGAATAGGACAGGTGACTAACCTCCTCCTCGGGATGCCGGCATACAGTAATTGTAACAAATCAGTAGCCACCTAGGGTTTTATGGATGTCGCTTCATGGTCACTTGTAGCTTCATGATGGCAGCAGGGATAGAACCTAGATCAGGGGTTCTCAAACTGAGGGTCAGGACCCCTCAGGGGGTCACGAGGTTATTGCATGGGGGCCGTGAGCTGTCAGCATCCACCCCAAACCCCGCTTTGCCTCCAGCATTTATAATGGTGTTAAATATATTTAGAAGTGTTTTTAATGTATAAGGGGGGTCGCACTTGGAGCTCTGCTGTGTAAAAGGGGTCACCAGTACAAAAGTTTGAGAGCTACTGACCTAGATCTTTCTGCTCCAGGTTGCTGCAAGTGGAGCAAAGGGGTGAGCCATTAGCCTGCGAGGACTAGGTGAGCAGTCCCTAGTCGATCCAGCAGAGGGCGGTGCTACACATACACCATATCCAGTTATGGCAATATATGCAAATTCCTCTGGCCTGTTTTTAGGTAGGCCCCTGGCGCTTTGGGTATTGGCCACCAGATGCAGGGCTAGATGGCTCATTTATTCAATCCATATAATACTGGAGACAGGTAACAATGTGTAAACCAGATTTTGGCTTCCTTCCCTGACATAATCTGAGCCCAGGAGGCTAGTACAGCTGGCCAGGACTGGCCACAGCTCAAACTGGTACCGGAGACTCCCAGATCTCAGTCTTGACATCATTTTTCATGCCTGGGTATGTTTTCTGCCTGTACCATATTTACTGTTCCTATTTTATGTGATCTAGGAATGGCTTCAGCAGAACCTCAAGAGTTATGAACACCAGAGTTATGAACTGACCAATCAACCGCACACCTCATTTGAAACCGGAAGCACACAATCAAGCAGCAGTAGAGACCAAAAAAAAAAAAAAAAAGCAATACAGTACAGAACTGTGTTAATCATGTACTACTAAAAAAATAAAGAGAGAGCCGCATTTTTCTTCTGCATAGTAAAGTTTCAAAACTGTATCAAGTCAGTGTTGAGTTGAAAACTTGTGAAAGAACAACCCTAATGTTTTGTTCAGAGTTCTGAACATTTCAGAGTTCCGAACGACCTCTGGTCCCGGCCTGTTCGTAACTCTGAGGTTCTACTTTAATCTTGGGCCTGGTAGAATGTTCTCCAAGCACAAATCACTGTAAAGTTGCCATTAGAACAAGGAGCATTTCTCCCAGCAGCCCTCTCGAAGGGAAACAAGTGGCAGACACCAGACTAAAATGTGCAGGTGGCTGAGTGGACAGTCTTGCCACTGACTCTCACCCGGAGCGCATGAAGGAGAGACCCGAGCTGTGCATCAGTGAATGGGATTGCCTCTCAACCTGGCTGTTGGGATGACAAATTTAGAGTCAAGCCCCTTTGTTACCATTTGGGCACGTTTGTGAAATGAAAACTGTAGCAGAGAGGAGTGAACCAGGAACCTGTCAGTTGTGTGGTAAGGAATGCTCTTCTGTCCATGTTCTCTGCCATTCGTGTCTGATGTCACCGCATGGTTCTTTTTATAGCAAGCCCCGCAGCACAGAAGATGAGAGATCAGCTTTACTCTACGCTTGCAGCCACTTCCCCATGGGCTTCCCAGATCTGGCCTCCCACTGCAAAATTAACATCCCGTTATGAACACCTGCAGTGGCTTTATCCTCAGACCACTGTACTGGAGCACTTCACCACTTACACTCTTGCACTTTCTAGGTTTGCTTTTCAGTCTGCTTCTCTGAGTGCTGCTCTGGCAGGGGAAGTGCCTCACTTTCACGCTTCCCTGCTCCATTAACTGAGGGTGAGCTTTGATGGGCTCTGCTTTGTGTCTCTGTCACATGGACACCGTCCTCCCAGTGGACACTTAGGAAATAAAAAAGGCTGTTGTGCTGTGCAAATCATACTGTCTTGGTACTGGTGATGTGGCTAACCAGGGCAGAACAGGGTACAGAAATGATGAATAGGTGGCCTTTATGTCAGATATTTTTCAAGACGGTGTGTATATAATACATACACATGCTAGCTCACACTCAGTCAATCAAATATATTGAAACATTTTATGTATGCTATTAATGTGGGTTTTCAGTCCTTTAAAGCTGTGTGTGTGGTGTCTTTGTGTATATATATACACACGTATGTTGGTAATTTTCAGTGAAAAGCTACAACAAAGAATAGGCACGTGTTTATAGATAAACACATGTACGTGCTAGATAAATAGGTCTGTATATATGTTGAATATGTGTAAATATTCATACATGTGTAAACTGATAGTGTGAAGTAACTGAAAACCGTGTCAAACAGTACATAATGTAAAAATATGCTCTGTCTAATATACTTGTAAGCAGTATTTTCAAAGACGTCTTGTAGCTCTGCAGTTAAATGATCCTCTCCAACAGCTGCACTAAGAATGGCTCAGTCTCCAGGAAACTAAATATTGATTTGAGCCGATATGCGTGCACTTCAAGACCTCACCAGTGGTCATGAATGCAGCATAATCTCTGATTGGAGTGGGGCAATTTCATCATAAAGACCCCAAAAGGGAGGTTTATTGCTTTCTTCCAAATGCCTGCATTTTATTAGCTTCAGTCATTCTTGGCAGAGCAGTGGAATGGGATTTTATAGTCAGCAAAAGAAAGGCAAACACAGTAATAATTTCACAGCCCTGCGCCTGCCAAACCAAGATGGAAATTCCAGCCTTGGTGGGAAGCTGCTGCTTTGCTAACTGATAATAACAAATTCGTTTGCAGGCTTATCCTCGTTAAAGGATCTGTGGGTTTTTAAAACTTCTTTAGCCAGAAAGCCAGGGAGTGTTTTACACTTGTTGCTGCTGAAAAGGAATGGACATCGGTTTGCATTTTCAGTTATTCCTACTTTTTGCAGTTATTAGCAGACTGAGATGCTGCTTTTTCCCCTGAGCCCTTAGAAGTCTTTTGATCTGGAGGCCATTTGGCAGCATTTGGTCTTTCAACTGACAGCGAAATAATATTTTTTCTGAGCATGCTGTGAAGTCTGGACAAGCGCTGAATGTAACATGGGGCATTCGGGAGAGTTTCCAAAGCCGAGGGTTGTCGGGTTCCTCCAAATGAAATCTATGCAAAAGCAACAATCAGTCTGTCAAACCCAGCACATGAAGGATTTCCCCTGGGGGGTTGCTGTGAAAATCCGGATAGCATGTTAGGCACTTCTAGCTGGTTTGGGAAAAATTCTTAGGACTTGCAGTAGGTTGTAGAAGAGCTAACCTGCTTTTCTGAGCAGGGAGCTGCCTTTACCTTAGGCAACCTGCTGAGTGGTAGATATGGAAGCATGCCGATTTGTCATTGGTACAGGAGGCTGGATTGGGGACAGTCAAAAGAATGGTGTCTGGAACAAAGCAAAGTCCATTTTCTGCTGAATATTACCTGTGTTTTCACAGTTCTGCCCAAATTTGCTGAGGTGCACAAGTTTTAAAGCAGGGAGGGCTGGTTTGGTTGGTGTTTTGTGTCAAAACCAGTAACCATTTGAGTTTCATTATTGAATGAAAAATCGCCAGTGGTGTAGCAGGTGAATGAAGGTTATTGGGGCCCAAATGTACAGGAAAGGGCAAAATTCCCTTTGATTTCAGTGGCAGCACAATTAATGCATTAAAACAGGCCAGCTCGTGCACTGCAGGCCTGTGGGCGAATAGGATCCAAGGGCTGCTTTAAATCTGAACATCACTTCCCTCCTACCTTCTGAGCCAGGGGGTCAAGGTGGGTGGAGCCCTGGTGATACTGACAGAAAGCAAGAAGGAAGTGACCTCAGAAATAAACAGCAAACATTTAGGAACCCCTTCCATGTGTCTACACAGTTAGTAGAAAAATAAACCATTGAGTACCAGCCTCGTGCTGACAGTGATTGATAGTGCCGCTGATCAGGGCTGGCTTTAGGAAGTGCAGGGCCCAATTCAAACAGTTTTGACAGGGCCCTGGCAGGGATGACTTTAAAAAAAAAAAAAGAAAAAAAAAACAAAAAACACACATGTAAAAAAACACATGGGGCTTGTATTCACCGGGCAGTGCTCTGAGTCTTTGGCGGCCCTTCAGTGGCAGGCCAGGTCTTCAGCAGCACTGAAGGACCCGCTGCCGAATTGTCGCCGAAGACCCACAGTGAGTGAAGGACCCGCTGCTGAAGTGCCGCTAAAGACCCAATGTGCCTATAGGTGAGTAAAAATTAAAAAGGCGCCTCTAGCCAGGGAAGGGATTCTCACTGGGCGTGAGGCCCGATTCGGGGGAATTGGTGGAATAGGCCTAAAGCCGGCCCTGCCTAAGGGTAGGGCACTTGGAGCTAGGGTTAGGGTTCCTATGGGTAGGCTTCCTGCCCTAGGGTTAGGGTTCCTATGGGTAGGGCGCCCCGCCCTAGGATTAGGGTTCCTATGGGTAGGGCCCTTGGAGCTAGGGTTAGGGTTCCTGTGGGTAGGGCCCTTGGAGCTAGGGTTAGAGTTCCTATGGGTAGGGCACTTGGAGCTAGGGTTAGAGTTCCTATGGGTAGAGCTTCCTGCCCTAGGGTTAGGGTTCCTATAGGTAGGGCACTTGGAGCTGGGGTTAGGGTTCCTATGGGTAGGTCACCCCACCCTAGGTGACCGATGCAGTGCCACTGAAGACCCAAAGCGCTGCCAGTAAAAGTGAGTAAAAATTAAAAAGGCACCTCTAGCCAGGGAACGGATTCTCACTGGGTTTGGGGTCCCATTCAGGGGAACTGGTGAAATAAGTATAAATCTGGCCCTGCTGCTGATGGTCATGTTAGGACACCAGTGCTGCTTCGTTAGCAGAGTCTCAGACTGCTACATAGTCACGTGTATTATTCATATGGATTCTCATTAGTTAACATCAAATGAGACCGGAGGCTGCTGGGTGTAATGCCCTTCCCTGGAGTCTGTCCTGGTCCTGATCGGACATTCTTGGTGTAATATGATACAATGGTATTCCATGTGAATATCCCAGAACACGAGTAACACTCATGTACGCTGCAGTGTTTGGGCTCACTGCAGTATTGTATGTTTTACACGTAAAGAATGATTTCTAGGGCTGTTGATGGATATCTTAGACGAGTGTAAGGAGGCAACAGCTGCAGCTGGGTGCGGCTGTGTCCTGTGGGTTGCCATTGTTTTAGTGAACACAATGTCTTTGTAATGTCACATGCACATGTTTTAGAACAGTGTATTCCATAGCATGTGGCCAGCCAGCTTTCACTTAAAGGGGCACGGACAGATTTAAATAAGTGTGGTTGTAGCTGTGTTGGTCCCACGATATGAGAGAGACAAGGTGGGTAAGGTCATATTTTTTGTTGGACCAACTTCTGTTGGTGAAAGAGACAAACTTTTGAGCTCCACGGAGCACTTCTTCAGTCTTTTAATTTCATTAAAAAAAGCACCCTTCTCTCTTGGTGTTATTGCGATAGAGAGAAAATTTAGGTGCTATCACCGTAGCTTGTCTCTTAAAATCCAGGATAGATTGGTAAAAGTGAAGGAATTCTTAAAAACCTCATTTTCTTTTCTTATGGCTTGTCTATACTACCGCTCAAGTTGATGTAACTTGCATTACTCTGGGGTGTGACACTCTCCCCCCAACCCCCCGCCACTGCCAGCAACGCAAGTTACATTGACTTAAAGTGGTGTCTGCACCATCGCGGGAGATGCTCTCCCGTTGACATAGCTTCTGCCTCTCGTTGAGAGGTGGAGTAATTATGCCATGGGAAATGGCTCTCCCAAGGCCATCGTGTGTCTTCACCAGATGCGCTACAGTGGCACAGCGGCGTAGGTGCAGCTGCGCTAATGTAGTGCAGCAGTGTTGACTAGCCCTTAGCTTGTCCTTGGTAAATCTTTCAAAAGCACCTAACTGACTTAGGAGCCTAAATTTCATGACTTTCCATGAGACTTAAGAATGTTTCAGAAATGTTACTCTTAAGTCTCATTGAAGGTTAATGAGATTTAGGCTCCTGTGTCACTTTGGTGCTTTTGAAACTATTACTTGCTATTAGTTTATTATTTCGTTTTACTTCTCTGGATCACTGACAGCTCTTTCTGGTCAGTTTCTCTTTCAGGTTTTTTTGCTCTAGCACCCTGCCATTGTGATTGGGGGAGAAGGTCTGTAGCCACGAGCAAAAAAAGCTGTTTTCATTTAAATGAAGAATTATGATGATAATCACCTTTGTACTCCTATTAGCTTTTATTTAAATCGTTGGAGTATTTATATTCGACACATGTTCAGAGAGTCCTAGAATTTCCAGTTGTACACACGGGGGAACAGAGGCTAAGTGATCTGCACACCAGCCAGTAAATCAGTGGGAGGACCGGAAATAGAACCAAGGTCTCTTCTGACTTTGTGGCTCCTGTTCTAATTACTAGAAAGCATCTGAATGCTCAATGACATGGACAAGATATTAATAAAATCACCGTTATATATTTATTGCATTTAGGGCTGGTAAGAAGTACTGGACTGATTCGCCTAGCAGCTGATGACCCCGCCCACACACCCACCAGCACAGCCTGGGTGGCAGCAGAGCCTCTCAACTCTGACTTGGCAAAGGAATTGCCACTAGCACTGAGAGGGGCCCATTTGGTCTTTGCCCTCCCTGCTGGCAATGGCAGCGCCAGTGTTTGTGGTACAGACAGTTGTGCACTGGAGCGGGGGGGATTGGGCTGGCCCCACCACTCAATCCAAGCCCAGCCACTAGACAGCCATGAATAATACCATTGTACCAGACACCTTCTCATGCAAATACACTAGTAATTCCTTCCTTTTCCTGCCTTTCTGTGCCTGTCCCCGGGGAGTCCCAAAGCACCCAGACAGCTCAGCCTCCGGGCGTTGAGTAAATAACGTCATTGAGGTGTAAGCCAAGTGCCCTGCTCTTCAGTAATGGAGAGGACAGAGGAGCAGCCCAGGCTGCCCCTGGGAATATTTTATGTGCTGGATTAAGTAGAGCTGTCTTCATTCCCTTCCCTTCCCTGTGAATCTAAACGCCCTTCAAGCTAACTCTCTTTATTAACACTGTGCACTGGTGCTGGTGAACTCTTTGCATCCCCTCTCCAAACAGCTGTCCTGGCGATGCCATGAATGCACCAGTATTTGAATTGACGTGGTCTAGAAGACCCTGCACTATCTCCAACCCCTTGGAATAAGGTGAAATTTAAATGTGTCTTCAGAGTGATATTTCATTTCAAAAGCTGTTTGTGAAAATGAGAGATCCCCTCCGCACCTCTTTGCATGGGAGCTTTAGAAATCTCATTTCTGGCCTTATTTTTTTAAATGACCTTAGAAGCAGGGCTGGGCAGAATTTTTTCCACTCCCCAGTTTGCTCACCGGGTGGAAGGATGCACCTGGTGTCCCTCTCAAATCAGATGGAGCATCCAACCTTGGAAGAAAGTCCTTTGGTCTGTAATGTTGTAGGCGCAATGTCTGGTGACGTTACAAACTAAGAGGATTCTTCCTGCTGCTTTTTTTTTATTCCTCCGGCTTGTCCCTGTGGACCACAGCTAGTAAAGGCGCTGGTGGTAGAGCACAGATTTCGCTCTGGAATGATCCACGGACCATTCTCTGAATATCCTCCTTCTCACTAATGTTGCTCCCCCCCTTGTGGAGGTCCTCAAGCCTGATCTGATCCTATGGATTCTGAGGCCAGAAGGGACTGTCTGAGCTCCTATATAACTGCCCTATAGAACTTCCCTAGAATAGTTCCTAGTGCCGAACTTTTACAAAAACATCCAATCTTAGTTTAAAAATAGTAATTGATGTATAATCTACTGCGGCCCTTGATAAATTGTTCCAATGGTTAATTACCCTCACTATTAAATACGTACACCTTATTTCCGGTCTGAATTTGCCTAGCTTCAACTTCCAGCCATTAGATTGTGTTAAACTTTTCACTGCTCGATTGTTGAGCCCGCTATTAAACATTTGCACCCCATGTAGGTACTTACAGCCTGTAATCAAGTCACCTCTTAAACCTTCTCTTGAAGCTAACTAGCTTGAGCTCCACAAGTCTCTCACTCTATGGCAGGTTTTCTAATCCTTTAATCATTCTCGTGGCTCTTCTCCGAACCCTCTCCTGTTTGAGCATGAGAGGGCACTGAGCATTAAAACTTCCATTGAAGACTACGTGCGTGAAAGGCGCTCAGCCTTCCGCGGTGCCAGTACCTGCATTTGTCATAATATGTCCTTATGTGTCTCCAGTCACTTAGGGCTGGTCTACGCACTGCTTTTGTACCAATATAGCTGTCGTTGTGAAAGTGGGCTGTTTTTTAAAATTTGTTAATCCAATACTGTCCCCTAGTGTGCACTCAGATCCATATAAAAGTGCCTTTTACCCATATAGCTTATTCCCCTTTCTATACAGGAATAAGCTATAGAGATATAAGAACATTTATACCTGCACTGCGGAGTTGTACCTCTTTAACTATAATTAAAGCAGTGCAACCTTTGTGTATAGCAAAGCTCTTACTGTAAATGGCATGACGTATTTGATTATTCACATTAAACTCTTGGTCTGTATTGTTTGAGACCTTGTTAGTGTATTGAGGGCTCATTATCTAGGATACTGCAGATATTTCTCCTGTGATTAACGTAGGTCTTTAAAAACCATCGTTCTTGGTTAGGTGCTGTGCTGGAAAGATTGTGACCATATATGCGGCGTGCAATAAATAGGGCAGGTGTGAGCGCGCGAAAAAAAACAGCCAGACAAGAAGAGGCGGGCAATTATGACCTGGTCCTTCCCCAGTATCGCCGCGAGGGGTGGCGCAGTGGCCCCCGAAGACTTCAGAAAGCAAAACACGATTACCCTTCATCCTCGCCTCCTTCTCCTATCACTTCTAATTCCTAACTCTCTACCAACAGCCACCATGATCATGGCTACCTCAAACTCGACCATTCGGGGCTTTTCATGGGAACTGAAACCATCCATTCTTCTCATAAAATTCCTAAATTATGCGTTTCAATATGCTCTCCAGGACATCCATTGTTCCTGAGTGTCACACATTGCCTCCTTTCACACCCCTTCATCGACTTTGTCACCTTCTACTTCTCTGGGTGCTATATCCTTATTACTGATCTTCACTTTATGTAATCAACACACAATTCCTGGCACCCTCCTAAACACAGCCTCAAGACGAGGTGTTACAGTCTAGCAATTTATTGGGGCTCCCTAGTAGGGAGGCAGATCAAGGCCTGCTGACTTCAGAACTCTCGGAACAGCCTGGTGTTACTTCCCACTAGCTCGCTACTGGTTCGGACTCGGATCTTGTAACTGGCTCAGGTCTGGACAAACAAACAGGATGTACATGAGTCATCAACCTTGCCTGATCATAGGGACCTGAAATAACTCCTACCAACTCTTACTACAAGCAGTAAATTCTCACAGTGTTGCCATCATTAAGCCATATAGATCCCATTCCACCCTGGTCATGCAAAAACCCACTTTGGAGTGATTAAACCACTTTATCAGAGATTCAGGGGACTTGGTCTGATACGGGGCGAAATCGATCTTTAGAACGGCAACTTCGCTATGGTGAATAACGTAGCTAGTCAGAATACTAAGATTCGATTACTCACCCGTCCTCACACCGCGCTCTGAGAGGAGATCGATGTCCGTGGCTTCCCCTGTATGATTCCGCAATTCCGTTGGGGAGCGGTTGGTGGAGTTCTGGAATCGATAACAGCGCGCTCGGGATCGATATATCGCGTCTAGATTGAGCAGCGATTTATATCTGATCCCTAGCAATCGATTGTAACCCGCGATACGGCGGGTGTGTAGATTGTAGCCTCAGAGTGGAATCAAACCACGCTCAAGCTTCAGCACCATGCAGGGAAAGGTACAGAATTAGGGATGACGGGAATATATTTCTTCCCATCAATCCCAGGAAAATTATATTTGAAAATATGCTCATCAAAAATTTTCTGCATTTTTGTCAAAAGCAAAGTTTGGAAACGCCCCTCCCCTTTTTCCCCCCCCTCTTCTCTTCCTCGCGTTTTCAGAAATAAGAATCCAAAAACAAAATACTTCAGTTATTGGGGGTTTTTCAATTGAAACCCTCCCCATTTTCTGTCTGCAACAAACACACTATTGTCAGGCGACGTTCCTACTTACTCTCAACAAGCCTCTTTTCCATTTGGAATTAACCCATCGCTGAAATACACCTTTCAGACAGGTAAACTGAGGCAGTAAACACCTATTTGAAGAATATCAACTCTTCTTTGGAACAAAGCCCACTGACTGCTTAAAAGTATCCAGCATCAATCACTGTGAGGCCCACATGAGTCTAAACACTGAACATTTTAGCTCCTTATTCCATCATCAATAACAAGTGATTCCTAATCCTCTGTTAAATGTTCAGAACCTGTGACGTTGCATTGTATACACAAGCACCAGGCGTGTCCTGGGAATATATGAGTCGATCGCATTATGTGCGAGTTTACCATAGAAATAGCCACCTCAAGGCTCGCAAAAACTTTTGAGCAAGACCGAGGCCTAAGCACGTCAATGAGCAGCAGATGAAATTTAATTTTTATAAAATCCTCAGACAGAAGACGTACATCTCCGTTATGACGACTCACCATTTACTGAGCCGGACCTTGTGTAGACGCCGAGTGATTTCATTTAGCAATGTGCATATGCTCTCTGGACAGTGGAACTGACACTAGAAGCTTCTTTAAATAATCTACGTGCGTCTTTTCTCTCCTTCTTGCATGCTCCGTGGTTGTCACGCAGCTTATGCAGTTGTAGGAGAAAGAATATATTAATGAGCCCAGTTTCTCGTGAGGCGCTAGATGAGTCAAATGGCGTTGACGTTGCTAAAGAAATTGTAGTCGCTCTCCTGTGCCCATACGCTCACAGAGATGACTATAATCCTCAGCATCGCGGTGGTTTAATCTCGTCACTGCTGCTTTGCGTCTCTCTCACGAGACTCTGCAGTCTTATAAGATTTGATCTAGTAGTCTCGTCATTAAATTCCAACCGAATTTGATTTGCCCAGGCTCCTTTGGTTGTGGATGCCCCTCAGATGTAAGTCTAGTATTAGTGAGATCTCTTGTTAGGTATTAGAATGCACATGAATCTCTTAGTAGGCAGACTCCAGAGCCATTGATATCTAGTAGTTCTGCCTGCTGTCCTCAAGGAAAACTATTGTGTGGTCGCGTCAGTTTAGGTCAAGTCACGTGGTCATCTCTAGCTCTCCTATCCCCGAGGATTATTGCTCTTCCAAAGTGGTGTTCTTGCCTTCTCAGTTTACTGTCTGACACGGTGTATATTTCACCTTGCCATGCGCTCGCGAGATATTAGTTGCCAATGGAAAAGGGCTTGTTGACGAGTGTAAGCGTGCCCTGAAAATTCATTTTTCATCTGCAACAGAGCAGTTGGAATGTGGTTTCATGTAATAATTTATCCCCCCATAACTGGAATAGTTTTTGGATTTCTTCTCCTATTTCTGCCAAGAGACTCCCGTGGGATAAATGAGAGGGGGGTGGGTAATAAGGGTCAGTCTTTCCAGATAGGATCTCTTCTCGCCTCTGCATTTATCACCCAAAAGCAGTGTCAACGAATGTATATTGATGGGCTACTCTCCTCTTTAATTGTTACTCTGAGTTGTATGGTGTCATATTAGTTTTATGATTCTCTCTTAGTCTATCCCGTGCATTCATGTCAACCTTCCTCTATTCACATGGAGGAGCTGAAGCTTGATGTTAGGTTTGTCTCCATACTGCCTTGACCGCTACTATCTATACACTTCACGCCTATCGTCGTGGTTTTCACTACATTTTCGTGACCTGCTTGCGCGGATCTGTTGTTTAGTTTTATCGCAGTGCGATAGCATTCTTAGGACCGCGACATGATAGTGCGCTCCGGACTCAGACTGGTACTAGTCTACTTCTCTTCAGTAACTCACAGCCTAACGCGGCACATTTGCTCGGAATCAACAGAGGGGACACGATTACATCGATCCTAGACGACGCGGGTCGATGCCGATACCGTGTGAAGTAGGAGTAGCCCCTCTCTCTAGGTATTTATCTGTATCTTGCAGATTATGTGTCACGTGCAGGCATTAAGTCCTAGTACGCGTCCCAGAATTGCAGATTTTCCCCCGTGTCTAGACTTACGCCTGAGAGCTTCTGGTCATGCGAGTGGATGATCCCCCTCTCAACTTCCAGTGTGTCTCCATGCAGTGGACTGCGATGGTGGAAGTAGAGCATCTTATCGCTCTACATTATCGGCTAATTATCGGTAGTAGGTGATTCGGCTGCTGTCTAGCTTGTTGTTTGTGAGATTGACTTCATGGTGCCCTCATGAATACAGGTGTGTGGCGAGTGATGAGACTGCGTGTGACTTCGTTTCCATAGTCACCTGATGGGTGGTTGCTTCCCTGGCTGTTGACATATATGACTTCGCATACAGAGTATGACTGTGGCAGAACATGTAAGACAAATAGTGCTTTCTGAAGTTTTACGTCTTTTCACGCAGGCTACTTCTCACCTAAGGACAGTGTCTGCCATAGGTGGGTTACCTGCTCTTCCTGTGAGCGTACAGTCTCCATCCGTAGATAATTTGTTATTTTAATATATAATTAATGACAGTTGATATGAGGACAGTAGAGTGCAAGAGAGATGCAGCGGGTGGAATCAAGTCACTGATGGATTTGACACTGACATGATTACGTGGGAATCAAGGGATCGCCTGATCTTCGATCTCATATCTTAATCTCTCTCTGCGCAGAGCTGTGGAGTGTTTCTCGCTCCTGGTGACATCGAGTTGCGGGTTTGAGCTTAATCCACCATGATACTTACGTGATGTTGCTTGCGCATGTGTGGTAAACTGTCAGATGTTGCTGAAGGCCGAAGACGAGTTATGCCATGAGCAGTGAGTCTCTCCTGGTTCTGTCTGATCTTATCACGCCTCTCTCCTCCCTTCCTATCTGGCTGTTGTTCTCCTTCATCGCTTCAGTAAAGGACTAAGTTGATCGCATATTATTCTGTAGGTTATCGCTGCGATGTCGTAGGGCAGGTCAATACATAGCCTGCCAGAGACTGTCGTCGTGATCAGATGCGGACACTCGAAGTGCTGTCTGCATCTGGTGGGGTGTTTAAGTGTTTGAGAGATCAACATCTTGATATGTGTCGACTGTAGATAAGTAGGTCTGATTCTCACACATCCACAGTCCCCAATGGGCACTACTCGCAATCAGCTCTACTGAGGATGGGGAGCTGCGGCCGTGGCTTCGGTATGTTAATAGGACGGCTTCAGGCGTCGAGCGATGCACCTACCGTCCCATCCCTCCTGCAGTAGTCGACCTCTAAATACAGCCTTACTTCAGCAAACTAGCTGCTATACTCGCATTCGTGTGAAGGTTGCGGTGTACTTAAGTTCGACACACCTCTCTGCTGTCGAGCCTTGGCGCTTTTAAGGCAGACAATCTAAGTAGGCGCTTAGTATCAGAGCTGTATGTCTTGGTGCTAGAATGATATGCATATGGTGAGGGAGTGGTCGAGATTAATGGGCATAAGTAGGACACATCTGTCAGAAAGTGATATAGGTTTGTCTGTGCTACTCATGTCTTGAACTTATGAATACTCTAGATAACCGAGCTTGATGTGATCCTTAGCTGAGGTAAGAGGTGTTTCAAACAGCTGTGCAGCCTGAAGGAACTGAGAAGAGGAGAGGTTGGGTGCGGGGGATATGGGGAAGGAAGGTCCAAATAAAATAATGCTATGTTTTGTTTTGTGTAAACCCTTCAGGAGGCACATACCTGCTTGGTGCAGTAATATTGCTCCTGCCTCTCAGGAGAACATCTCCGTTTAGCAGTTTTAACTAAGAGATAATGGAGAGATATTTTTTTTATGAATTATGGCACGTGGGGAGCACAATGGAGTCTTGTCCCACTGGGACTCACCCTCAGAGCGAGCTGTGTTTCTTTGACCAATTTGATCACCACCTTCCAAAGCCCAAGGGAGTCACCATCATAACTTTGTACTCGCACTTTAACTGGTTCAAATAAAGCCTATGCTGTCTGAAGAGGGCAACGGTCTGTGGTACAGATACCGGAGTGGGAGTAGTTCTTGTTTAATCTCTCTCTACCACTGCCTCAGTAATTATGGTGTTCAGGCATGTCACGATTGACTCTCCCCTCTGTCTCAGTTTCACTATCTTTAATAGTAGACTACTTAACAGTCTTTATTCAGGGATGCTATGAGCGACTTCAGCATAAATGTCTGTAAATTACTTTTGTATAAACCCAGTTTTAGTGAAGGATTGCCAATTAGTTAATTAGGATTGTTCCACCGCCGTTTGATGTTTATTAAACAAACGTGTTTTTTAGCACTCAGGCTTCTACCCAATTCTTTCACTCCAGGACACCCACAGTACACATGGGACAGTGGTTGATACTTGTGCAGAATCCCAGTGGTGCAATTAATTTAGATCTAAATGAGGAAGTCCTTGCACCAAGTAGCATTGAGGTGATATGTGCGTTTATCTGGGATACAATTCTTCTTCTGATCTTTTTATTCTATTATACCATAATGCAGCATTAACTCTGCAACTAATTTAAATCCCATAAGTTGCGAGAGCCTGTGCCACGCGAGCCTATTGCCTTTGTCTGCAGAACTTTGGAAGCTCGTTTTCTGTGGCTTACATACAACTTAGGGCTATTAAGCTTTGATCTCTATGGGCGGGAAAAGGCAGGCAGTACCGTCTCCAGTGTTCATACTGAATGGCAGAGCGATCGTGGAGAGCAAAGCAGGAATCAGGCTCCTTGCCCAACCTCGTGCCCTTCCCCTGATTGTTGCTTGCAAACAGCTTTAAGGTTAAACCACTGTCAAATGATATTTATAGTTAAAAGTCCATAACCAGTCTTACCCTAGGCATCTGCATCCAACATCGGCTTGTGCTAATGCAGCGGGAAGTCACATGATAGAACGCAATGACTGATAGCTGGTCATTTCTTCCAGCGGAGGAAATCAGAAAGAACTAAGCGGAGGTGAAAAGCGTCAGGTTATTCATCCGTTTTTTTTTCATCTTGCTTTTTTTACTGACCCATCTGTTAGGCCATATAAGGAAATGTATGAAACAATGGATTTCGTGACTGAGCCCGTTTAAGTACTGCAATAGTGAGCATAAGCAAAAGGAAGTTGTTACCTCTTGTATTGTGATGATAAATATATCTGTTTAACTAATGTGCATGTGAGAGATTTTTTATTAGCTCAAAAGGTGTATTTATGAGCACATATTTATGCCCAATGAGACTAGAATCGCTCGAAGTCTGCGCATTACAAGTCCCCGTGCAGCTGATTGACACTGTACCTGTCTTTTCTTGGTTGTAAATCGCAAGTTTAGGGATCTTCTTATGCGATTGTTCACATAGACGTAGAGGTAATTGTCATAATATTTATGAGTGTGAGCATTTACGTCCTGACTGAGCTTACTCAAGAGTTGTTTACTGGATACATTCATCGTTCGATCTCTCTAGAAGATCTCACAACAACTGCTGGCTTGTAAGAGAGACCTCCATGCTTCTTGTACTTGTTGGAAGTGGAATGGGATGTGTTACTGAGATGCTCTGCACAATTCCTAAACAGGATCATTACCTTTTAGGTCTCAGGGCATGCCTCCTTTCTTATAAATAAACCTTTTGTGTAATTTTCAGGCTTCGGAGAGACGTTCGCTGGTTTTACTTCTCTACTTATGATAACTGCGTCTTTGATAAAAGCGCAGGTGCAGAACAGATCACCTCTCTCTTGTAGCTTTGCTGGCAGGTAACTGTCTTATCCGCAGTCAACGAGATAGTTGGATGTGTCGTTGTATTGAGAAAACTGAGACGGACATCTCCTGCCTAGAGAGGCTAGATTTCTACTCTAGTGGAGTACGCGCGCTCATGTTTATGTCGGTGACATAAATGTTTACATTGAAACTAGGCGGGTTAACTCTAGCTAGGCGACTCCGCCAGTGCCTACTTAGCTTTATCGAACAATCAGAGTGGTGGCGCTTTGTTTGTGAAATATCAGTCCAAACGAGTACACTTCCTCTACCTCAAGTCTATTACCTCTATTGAAGCGCGTCCAAATATCAGTTAGATGTGTGTACGATACTTGTTTTTACTTCCCATTACTGAAAATGCATCCTACTGGTCTCTCATGACATCACACTTCAATAACGCAAAGAGAGAGACATTGTTGCTGACATGTAGAGCCAGAGGTCTGTTTACTTAGGTTTTATTATTTCTCTTTGGTACCTCGGCTTTTCTCTTTGTCCATCTCTTCACCTGGTCAAGTGTTTGCACATCAAGCTACGATAGACACCTCATGATGTGAATAGCATTCCTTATTCGCTAATAGAGTAAGTGTGGTGTGTGGGAGACGAGAGGAGAGAGAGAGAAGAGGGCTTATAAGCAATGTTCATACTGAAAAAATAGATGTCAGCACGGAGGAGAGATACTTAGACATGCTAAGCTCGATTAGGAATTATATAGTATAGCCTGTTATGGTGCTTAAAAGTAGATCAGCTCTGGTCATGAGTATGCCAATCACCTAGGAATTCATGTTAGACGGCTAGGGTGAGTATCTGGCATCAGTAGTGTAGCATGGTCAACTGAGCTCTCATATATGAGGCTACAGAAGCGCCCAGCTTGTTAAACAAGGCAATCTGTTAGTGTATAAGCAGATGGTGCATGCATTTATTAGTGTTTAGAAGTTTTCGTAGGAGACTTCCAGAAACACAACGCAGACAGGATCACCTATACTGCTCTGTTTGTTTTTTGTTGCATTTATGGTGCGCCTCTCAGGGCAAGGTGTATCGGAACTTCTCGCCCAACCACAAGTCTACATAACGAATGTTAATGTTGAAAAGATAGGAAGTGACAGAATTAAGCATGTCTGTGCAATCTTATTCACACCTCCTTGTGCATAGTCATCACGATAGTTCTTTAATTTACACATGCTATTTTTTCGAACAGGATCTTTATATGCCTCATACGTGCACAGGATGGACAGAGCTCAGTGACATGAGCATGCGATTCAATATTTGTTTATCCTCATTGTTCAAGATGTGACCCTAGTCTCATTAACTGATACACTATTTCAGACCCTGATCTGAATGCAGAATTCTTAATTTCCTATCAGCTTTTCTACAGCACATCACAACTATAGTATCTGAGTGCGTTAATTTATTTCACCGCACACAGAAGGGCTGATGGGGACGAAGGTGGTGATTGGCCCATTTTACACGTGAGGGAGCGAGGCACAAGATAGTAGGTCAAAAGTGATCATTAATTTTGGGACTGATTTGAGTCCAGTGGCTTCTCTTGCAGGTTATCTGGGGCCCCAGGGACATTGGGTTTTCATGAGAGCACAGTCTCTTGAAAACTTGTCCTTGTCTACCAACAGAAGTGGTCCAGTAAAAAGTATTATCATCACCCAGCTTGTCTCTCTAGACCTGGTCTACACTGGGTAGGTGGATGGGTGAGTAGGTCTAATTTTACACAACTTTGCCTATGTGACATAATGTAGCTGAAGTCGATATATTTAGATCGACTTACCATGTGTCTTCACCATGGTGAGTCTAAACTTGCTGCCGTCCCTCGTCAACTCGCCTACGCCTTCTCGCGGTGGAGTACAGCGAGTCGATGAGGAGAGCGCTCGGGGCCGATTTATCGCCCTAATAGAACCGAGAAATCCGATCTAGCAGGTAGTGTAGACATATCTTCAAGACTCCCTGTTCTCAGGTTAGGTGTCTGGACCCAGACTGATGAAGAGAAGCAATTATAGGAGAAGGCTTTCGGAGCCACCTATAGCCCTTGGGATGAACCTGCTCAATCATTCTGTTGGGGAATGGAGCATGTGCAGTCGTTGTCACATGTAGGAGCTGCAGGGGATAGGTATAGTTCGTTGAGGATGAATCTTCAGAGCTGTTAGTGCTGAAGTCTCTATTGCACAATGTGAGAGCTGAGAGTTTTCGCCTCATCAAATGTGGACAGGTTTTTCACAGGAAGCGAAGCACATGCCTGACACAAGGCCACCCCGCAATTTCAGTCCTGCTCAGCATGTAGATGCTGAAGCCTTTCTCATGGAAAAAAATTTGCAGACTTTTAAACATTGCCAACCACACATATTTCCCTAACTGTTGGGAAATGCTGAAATTTATAAAAATAAAATAAAATGAAAAATCAACCTGACGCAGACCCCCGCATGAGAAATATTTCAGCCCAATGTTTAAAATTTGCAACGGATTATGTTACGCAAGTCTAAACAAGGTTCTCTATAATGCAAGCACGAATCCTATTACTAATAGAGTGCATACTAGCCCACCGATAATTAGATTTGTAGCCTAGAGTATATCTCGTTATACTCGCTATGTATCCTCTGCGGAGGGACTGTGTGTATCAATACAAATTACATATCTGTGCGGGAAATGCAAGCGAGTGAATATATAACCAATGGCTGTTTTGCCTAAAGACCCCCAGTTCAGTGGGATTTTACTGTATGCTTTCAGGTAATATATGGTCGCATATGGTCTCTGCGCAACTTTGCTTTTGAATGACATACAATGTCAGTGTGCAATACTATTGCTGCTTTGTATTCTTCTGGGTAAATACTAAAGAAAGCCTGGTGAGGCTTGCATCCTGTGTTACACGTGTCTCCCATCCGTGAGACTGGCCAATTCCTTTGGGATTTCGGCAAACCTGAAGGGTTTGGCAAGGACGTCAGAGCTACTCTATCGCTTCCTTCAGTTTATGTGCGATATTTTTAACCATATGCACGGATCGGTTTAATTTGGTGTTTATCTCATATCTCTTAATAAATCTTGTTAGGTGATGTCTCATACTTGAGGAAGGCGTTTTACAGGTTCAGCGATTTGTATTATTTTGAAATTATATGCTTCAAGCTTGTTGAACTTGAGGAAGTCTTCGTGACCTAGTTTAAGCCTAAAAAGTTATGGATATTGTGCTCTGGCTACATGGAATTCGGGGCTGGGTATAGGGGATGGGAATTTCATGGTGTCTTTCTCAAAAGGTGTCTGTGTGTGTAACGTGTTGTGTGTTATAATATAAATCAGTTGCTGTCTTCTATCTTATGTTGTCTCCTTGCTTCATTAGATTCTATGAGAAATTTACTATTAAAATTCCTATGGATGATTTTTTTTTTAATCCTCTTGCTGCTTCTTTCAATGCATTGTGTGTAGGAACTGAAGGAAAGATTGCCATGTAATCCTTAGATCCAAGAGTTTTGAATTACTTAAATATTTGCTCTAGTTTTGCTTGGATGTTAGTGTACTTGCTTAATCAACTCCTTTTTTGGTAAGTCTGCGGGGTGATATTATTAAGGCATCATTTACAGTTTACTGTACAGTTCTGCAGAGGCCTTTTTCACCGACCCCTTCGTACTATGTTACTGGATAGTTACTGCGGGTTTAGTAATAACCACTTCTGCCCATCACTAGAAGGCACCCGAGACCAAGGGAGTGTTAGTTTGATTGTCCCAAGTCAGAGTGCTTTTGCCTTGATGTTTGGCTGCAGGATTTCTAAACTAGCTGCTGGCTGTCGTTCTCTATACATTACTTTGGCAAGCATTAAATTAACTGTAACCAGGAATCAAGTACAGTTTACAGCAGTGCCTGCACTTGGATCAGATCTAGAAAGCTAACTTTAGTTTTAGTTTATTGCAAAAGATACTGTCAATTGGGAAAATCCGAAGTGTTTAAAATTACATTTCCTTATAAAAAGATGGGCTACAGAAAGGGTCAGTAAATGCGATGATATTAAAAACAAAAGAATTTTGAAGTAACTGATTTCTGCTTTTCACTGCTCCGTCTTTTAGTTCTCATTCTGCATTTCCTCCGCTGGGAGATATGACCGCCCTAGTTCAGTTTCATTGCTGTTTTCTATTCATTTTACTTTCTTCCTGGTGCATTTCACAAGGCTGGTAATGTTGATTGCAGATGCTCTAGGGTTAGACTGGCTTCCCATTGGACTTTTAAACTATTTAAATTACATTTGACCGTTGGTTTTAACCTTTTTAGCAGCTTGTTTTTTGCAGCACAATCCAGGGAATGAGGCATCTAGGGTTGGGAATCAGGAAGGCTGGATTCCCTTCTTTGCTCTTCCACTGATTCTGGCTCTGCCATTTCTTTAGTATTTGACACTGGAGACGGTATGCCTGCCTTCGTCCCCCTTCCCCTGCTTCCATAGAGATCAGAGCCTAATAGCCCTTTTTGTTTTTTGGTACTGACTTCGTTAGGCTTCACAGAGCACACAATGCTTTCCCAAACCACAGGTTCTTGAAGACAAGATGCGCAAATAGTGGCTCTGCCTTGTGGCACAGGGCTCGTCGGCTAACTGTGATTATTGGGAGTTTGAATTAGTTTGCAGAATTTAGCTTGCATTTAATGGGTATATTAGAGATAAGAAAGTTCAGATTGACAGAATATGTATCCCAGATAAATCGCACTATTCCTATCCCTTCAACTGTTACTTGGTGCAAGACTTCCTTCATTTTTTAGATCTAAATGAATTTTGCCCATGTGGATGCGCAGCAGTCATCACCCAGCTGTCTGTAGTGTAAACCTTGTGGGTGTGCTGGGATGTTGCAGCAGAAACGATATTGGGTTTAGAATGTGATGCTAACAAAACACTGTTTGTTTTATAATCAATCAACTGCGGTTGGCAAATCCCTTAATTTACTCAAATTGTTCAATCCTTCACCTGAAACTGGGTTAATCAAATAATTACAGCCATTTGATGCTGAAGTCGCTCATTTGTTCCTGCGAATGAAAGAGACTTTTTAGTAAGGCTACTTTTTATAGATAGAACTGAAGACACGAGAGCAATTCGTTGACATGCTGAACACACATCTGAGGCAGTTGGCTAGAGAGAAATTAAAACAAGGAGACCTGACTCCAACTCCGTAATCTGTAACCACTAGACGTTGCCCCTCTTCTTTCAGACAGCATAGCTTATTTGACCAGCTGAGTGAAGGTTACAATAGTTATGATGTGACCGTTCCCCTTGGGCTTTTGGAAAGGTGGGCTGATTCATTGGTCAAGAAGCAGCAGGCCTCGTCTGAGGTTGGTGGAGTCCAGTGTGGACAAGAGCTTCCAATTGTGCGTCTCCCAGCGCGGGTGATTCATTTCTTTAATTGCTCTCCATCTCTTTATGTTAAACTGGCTAAACGAATGTCTTCCTCGAAGCAGAGCAATATCTTGGCACCAGGCATGATGCGCCATGGAAGTCGGGGGGTTTTTTCGGGGCGGTGCCCGAGGCGCTCTCCATCGACTCCTGTTATCCACCCGCAGGTAGGCGTTAGGCCGGAAGTTGAACGAGTGTGTAAAGCGGCCAGCAGTGGTGACTCAGGACCATGTGTGAGACACAATGTTGTAAGTCGATCGTAACGGATAGTTCGACCCTTTCAGCGATACATTATTCACATAGCTAAAGTTTGTTGTAACTTAGACCTATCCCTCACCCCATCCCACCACTCTCACCCAGTGTTGTTTAGATATTAGAACCAGGGTCTTCCCTTAGCAGAGTACAAGCTTGGGGTGTGATATATTCTTTACTGGACCCAACTTTTTGTTATCTTGAGGTGACGAGACCAATTTATCTAAGAGTTCCTGTGCTCTACATGACAATACCCCAGTTCCTGGGCCCAGATAAATCCTGCGCAAGGGAGAAGAAAGCCACTGGACTCAACATCCAAAATTTTGCGGGAGTCCCAAATTATCGTACCTTGGTTTGACCTTATTACTAAACTCTGTGCTCGGCTCCTCCTCTGTTTAAACAAAATTGGGGCATATCACACCCTTGGTCTCCATACAACCCCATCCTGTGTGCTGTGAAGATAATAAAATTTACGCACTCAGATACTATAGCTGGTGGAGTGCTATTACGTGCTTTGGTTAGAGAAAGTTAGAAAAGCTCTTCTGGATGGGGGGAAAGAACAAAATTAAAGGCATTCGTGCATTTTCAGAATCCACGGGTTTTTCTGAATAGTTGTACAGTTATGAGAACGTCTTTAGGGGTCCATCTCTTTGAACAATGAGTGATAATAATTTTAAACAAAATTTGTGTAATCGCTGCCTCAATTTTCTCTGAGCTCATGTCCTATCGCGTGTGACACCCTACACTAATAATGAGGTACTTTAAGGAAGCCTGTGTGAAAAAACTAATCGAGAATGTGTGTAATTATAAGACGTGATCAAGCACAATAGTCCAGCAGAAACCAGGTTGCAATTTTGTAAGTGGAT
>NC_133790.1:9215116-9231595 GCF_003597395.2 Chelonoidis abingdonii | reverse complement strand
TTTTTTTCCATAGCTGCTCAGTAAAGACTAACGTTCATGTATTCTTCCAGTTACTCGTGGCATTTCGTAGGGCAGGTCTACACTGCCTGCCAGATTGGCGGATAATGATCGATCTATTGGGTGTCAATTTAACATGTCTAGTGTAGACGTGATAAAATTGATCCCCAATCACACTCCCCATTGACTCCGGAACTCCAGCTCGCGAGAGGCGGAAGCGGAGTCGATGAAGGAGCAGCAGCGGTCGACTCGCTGCCATCCTCATGGCCAGGTAAGTCGACCTAAGATACGCCGACTTCAGCTACGCTATTCGCATAGCTGAAGTTGCGTATCTTAAGTCGACACCCTCTCTAGTGTAGACCTGGGCTTTGAGGCAGCTGATAAGTAGGGAACATTATAGGTAACAGACTTGTTTGTAGAATGAATGGAATTATGGAGAGGGAAGGGTGGTGGTAGTAGGAAATCTATCAGAAATAATATTGATCAGGTCTTCCAAGTGGCATATGATACCTTATGAATTCATAAACATTGATGGGTCCTTAGCCCTGAAGGTAAAGGCAGGTTATACTGATGGCTGCAAAAGAGTGTTCCTTGTATTGATGATAATATTCTGTTTAAATGTGCATGGAGACTTTTTTTTAAACAAAAGTGTATTTACTGTAAACACAAATATGCCCAGAGAAGATAAGTGAGCTGACATTACAATCCAAAGAGCAGCTGATGCCAGCTCTCTGGTTATCCCCAGTTGGAATCTGCTTCAAGGGGTTTCCTGCCGTAGGAAATAATGAAGAATACAATGATGTGGATTTCTCTGCTGTGTTCCCATGTGTCAACTGTCACATGTCGATCTCTCTAGAGAGCTACAACTGTGGTTGTTAAAGAGCCCATGCTTCTTTTGGGAAGTGGTGGGATGTTAACTGAGCTGCTCTGGCCAAATTCCAAAATGGATATTTAAATTTTGCCTCCCTAAATAAACCCTGTAATTTCAGTTGGAGAAGTTCCTATTCTTCACTGTTTGATCCTTTTAAAAGGCAGCAGACAGACACCTCTTTTGTAGCTTTGCTGGCAGGTACTGTCTTCCGCCCAACAGATAGTTGCATTTCAGTTATTGCTGAGCAATCCCTGCCTGAAGGCTAGTTTCTATCTAGTGGAGGAGGTCACTTTTTGTGGGACAAATTTTCAAACACGGGTAACTCAGCGGGACTCCAGATCCTACTGCTGTATGCTCAGATTGGCCTTTGTAAACCTAAACAGAACACTTACTCCCTCAAGTTACATTTTTGAGCCTCCAAATTCAGGATTTTGTCATACTTGTATTGTTTCCCACATCTGAAAATGCACCTCTGGTCTCTCTATGCATCCAATAAACCAAAAGAGCAATTTGTGTGCTTAGAGCCAGAGGTCTGTTTTACTTAAGGTCTTATTTTTTCCTTTGTACTCTGGGCTTTACTTTGTAGCAGTGGCAAGTGTTTGCAATCAAGGAAACATAAACCTCAGATGTAGCTTTATGGTAGTAAAGTAAGTGTGTGTGTTGAGAGAGAGAGAGAGAGAGAGAGAGAGACTTAGCAAACTGTTCATCTGAAGATGTCAGCCACGGAGGAGAGGAAACTAGACATGCAAATGCTGAAAAAAAGTAGAAGCCTGTTTGTGCTAAAAATAGAAGGAAGGGAATGGTCTGCTTTTGCCATCACCTGGAATTCATTGGTGCAGGGTGTGATTATGTAAGTGGTACTGTAACTGACTTCCTTATGAGGCTAACAGAAGCCCAGCTTGTTAACCAAGCAATTCTTGCTGTGAAGCAGATGGTGCAGCATTTAGGGTTGAGTTTGTAGGAGATCAGAAAAAGGGAGGTCACTTATGTTGTTTGTTTTTGCTTTTGTGCGCCTTCAGGGCAGGTGAAAGGACATTTGCACACACCAAAATCTACATTAAACGAATGTTAATGTTGAAAAGATAGGAAGTGACAGAATTAAGGCTGTCTGTGCAATCTTAATTCAACCTCCTTGTGCATAAGCATCACGATAGTCTTTAATTACACATGCTATTTTTTTCAACAGGATCTATGCCTCATTTAGTGCACAGGATGGACAGAGCTCAGTGAATGAGCAGCGATTCAATATTTTGTTTTATCCTCATTGTTCAAGATGTGACCCTACGTCTCATTAACTGTACACTATTCAGACCCTGATCTGAATGCAGAATTCTTAATTTCCTCATCAGCTTTTCTACAGCACTCACCACTATAGTATCTGAGTGCGTAATTTATCTTCACAGCACACAGATGGGGTGATGGGGGACAGGGTGGTGATATGCCCATTTTACAGATGAGGAGCCGAGGCACAGAGATAGTAAGGTCAAAAAGTGTCCATTAATTTTGGGACTGCATTTGAGTCCAGTGGCTTTCTCTTGCAGGTTATCTGGGCCCAGGGACTGGGGTTTGTCATGAGAGCACAGGCTCTTTGAAAACTTGTCTCTGTCACCAACAGAAGTTGGTCCAGTAAAAGATATTATCTCACCCAGCTTGTCTCTCTAAGACCTGGTCTACACTGGGTGAGGTGGGATGGGGTGGAGATAGGTCTAAGTTACACAACTTTAGCTATGTGAATAATGTAGCTGAAGTCGATATACTTAGATCGACTTACCATGGTGTCTTCACCATGGTGAGTCAACTGCTGCCGCTCCCTCGTCAACTCCGCCTACGCCTCTCGCGGTGGAGTACAGGAGTCGATGGGAGAGCGCTCGGGGGCCGATTTATCGCGCCTAGACTAGACACGAGAAATCGATCTAGCAGGGTAGTGTAGACATATCTCAAGACTCCCTGTTCTCAGTTAAGGTGTCTGGACCCAGACCTGATGAAGAGAAGCAATTATAGGGAAAGTCTTTCGGAGCCCCTATAGCCTTGTGATGGAACCTGCTCAATCATTCTGTTGGGGAATGGAGCATGTGCAGTCGTGTCACATGTAGGAGCTATGAGGGGATAAGGTATGTTCAGTGAGGATGGAATCTTCAGAGCTGTTAGCTGCTGAAGTCTCTATTGCACATGTGAGAGCTGAGAGTTTTCAGCCTCAGCCAAATGTGGACAGGTTTTCACAGGAACAGCAGAAGGCACATGCCTGACACAAAGGCCACCCCTGCCAAATTTCAAGTCCCTGCTCCAAAGCATGTAGATGCTGAAGCTTCTCATGGAAAAAGTTGCCAGACTTTTTTAAAACATTGCAAACCAACACATATTTCCCTAACCTTGTTTTTGGAAATGGCTGAAACTTATAAAAATAAAATAAAATGAAAAATCAACCTGACGCAGACCCCCCAGCATGGAAAATTTCAGCCCAAATAGTTAAAATTTTGGCAAAGTTATGAGCAGCTGAAAACAAGGTCTTTATAATGCAAAGGGTCAGACAATCCTCTTAATAATAGGTGCCATTACTAGCCCACCTGTAATAAATAGTTTGGTAGCTGAGTATTCGTAACTCGTATGATCTCACTGGGGGGATGTGTGATATCAATACAATTATTATCTGCTAGCGGGAAATGCAAGGAGGTAATGAGATATACTAACCAATGGATGTTTTGCCTAAGACCCACCAGTTCAGTGGGAATTTTATGTAAGTCTTTCAGGTTTTGGTCATTGTTCTGAGCTGCTTTGAAGCATACATGCATTGTTCATTGCTGCTTCTGTATTCTTCTGGAATCTTAAAGAGCCTGGAGGCAGCATCTGTTAAGTGTAATAATGTGGAATGGCTTCTTTGGACGCAAACAAGTTTTGCAAGACCAGATACTATGCTTCAGTTAGTGCATTTAACCATAACACAGACGGGAAGGGTTTACCACTCTCATAAATCTGTTGGTGGGGATGGGGAAGGGACAGTCAGCATTTGTTACTTATTTTGCAATTAAATTGCTTCAAGCTGTTTGAAACATTGGGGAAGTTTCTTGACCTAGTTTTGTGGAAGCTAAAAAGTTATTGGAATATTTTGTGCTCTGGCTACATGGAATTCGGCTGGGTTATAGGGAATGGAATTTCATGGGTCTTCTCAAAAAGGTGTCTGTGTGTGTGTGTGTGTGTATATAATATAAAAAAATCAGTGCTGTCTCTTATACTGTGCTGTCTCCTGCTTCATTAATTCTCATGAGAATATTTACTATTTAAAATCCTATGAATGATTTTTTTTTTTTAATCCTCTGCTGCTGTCTTCACATGCCAGTGTGTGTGGGAACTGAGGAAAAATGCATGTAATCCTTAGATCCCAGAGTTTTGAATTACTTAAATATTCTGCTTAGTTTTGCTTGGGAATGTTAGTGTACTTGCTAATCAACTCCTTTTTTGGTAGTCTGCGGGGGTGTATTATTAAGGCATCATTTACAGTTACTGTACAGTTCTGCAGAGGCCTTTTTCACCGACCCCCTTCGTACTATGTTACTGGTATAGTTACTGCGGTTTAGTAATAACCACTTCTGCCCATCACTAGAAGGCAGCCCTGAGACCAAAGGGAGTGTAGTTTGATTGTCCCAAGTCAGAGTGCTTTGCCTGATGTTTGGCTGCAGGAATTCTAAACTAGTGCTGCTGTGTTCTCAATACATTACCTTTGGCAAGCATTAAATTAACTGCTACCAGGAATCAAGTACAGTTTACAGCAGTGCCTGCACTTGGATCAGTCTAGAAAAGCTAAACTTTAGTTTTAGTTTTATTGCAAAGATACTGTCAACTGGAAAATCCGAAGTGTTTAAAAATTACATTTCCTATAAAAAGATGGGGCTACAGAAAGGGTCAGTAAAATGCCAGATGATATAAAAACAAAAGAATTTGAATAACCTGATCTGCTTTTCACTGCTCCGTCTTTTAGTTCTTTCTGCATTTCCCTCCGCTGGGAAGATATGACCAGCTAGTCAGTTTCATTGCTGTTTCTATTCATTTTGACTTTCTCCTGCTGCATTAGCACAAGGCTGTAATGTTTGGATTGCAGATGCTCTAGGGTTAAGACTGGTTCCCATTGGACTTTTAACTATTTAAATATACATTTGACCGTTGGTTTTAACCTTTTTAGAAGCTTGTTTTTGCAGCACAATCCAGGGGAATGGGCACTAGGTTGGGAATCAGGAGGCCTGGATTCCCTTCTTTGCTCTTCCACTGATCTGCTCTGCCATTTCTAGTATGAAACTGGAGACGGTACTTGCCTGCCTTCTTCCCCTTCCCCTGCTTCCATAGAGATCAGAGCCCTTAATAGCCCTTGGTTTTGGTACTGACTCTAGCTTCACAGAAGCACACAATGCTTTCCAAACCACAGGTTCTTGCAGACAAGAGCGCAAATAGTGGCTCTGCCTTGTGGCACAGGCTCTCGCTAACTGTGTATTGGGAGTTTAATTAGTTTGCAGATTTAAGCTGCATTTAATGGGTATATAGAGATAAGAAAGATTCAGATGACAGAATTGTATCCCCAGATAAAATCGCACATATTCATATCCCTCAACTGTCTACCTTGGTGCAAGGACTTCCTTCATTTTTAGATCTAAATTGAATTTTGCCCACTGTGGATCTGCAGCAGTCATCACCCAGCTGTCTGTTGTACCTGTGGGTGTGCCTGGGATGTGCAAGCAGAAAGAATTGGGGGTAGAAGCTGAGTGCTAACAAAACACTGTTTGTTTAATAAATCAATCAAACTGCGGTTGGACAATCCCTTAATTTACTAATTGTCAAATCCTTCACTAAACTGGGTTAACAAAGTAATTTACAGACATTTGATGCTGAAGTCGCTCATGCTCCTGGAATGAAGAGACTGTTAGTAGTCTACTTATTTTATAGATAGGTAAACTGAGACAGAGAGCAATCGTGACATGCCTGAACACACATACTGAGGCAGTGGTAGAGAGAAGATTAAAAACAAGGAGACCTGACTCCCAACTCCGTATCTGTAACCACTAGACGTTGCCCCCTCTTCTTCAGACAGCATAGCTTTATTTGACCAGCTGAAAGTGAAGGTTACAAAGTTATGATGTGACGTCCCTTGGGGCTTTGGAAAGGTGGCTGATTCATTGTCAAGAAAACACAGCTCGCTCTGAGGTCTGGGTGAGTCCAGGTGTGGACAAGAGCTCCATTGTGCGTCTCCCACCGTGCCATCATTCTAAAATCTCTCCCATTTATCTCTTATGTTTCAAACTGCTAAACGGAGATGTCTCTCTGAAGGCAGGAGCAATATTTACTTTGCACCAGCAGGTGATTTGCCTTCCATGGAAGGGTTTTACAAAAACAAAACAGCATATTATTGACCTGTCCTTCCCCCATATCCTCCATGCCCCCCCAACCCTCCCTCCCTCTTCTTCATTTCTCTTCAGCTGCACCAGCTGTTTGGAACACTCTCTTCCCTCTGCCTCACTGATTCTCCACTCTGCAACCCCACCTCCCGTCTGTTTAGCATTATTGCTTCTGATGCACAGCTCTGACGGCGCTGTTGTTCTCCAGGCACTGACTGTTCAGCCCTCCCAGTGAGGTCGATCGGTTTAATTACTGTGAGGGGAGGTGACGTGTCCTAGCCACTGTCTACACTACAAACGTACGTCACTATAGATACGTCACTCTGGGGTGTGTAAAAGCCACTTCTGAGCGACGCAGTTATCCCAGCCTAACCCCCGGTGCAGACAGCACTGTGTCGACAGAAGAGTTTCTCCCGTTGACACAGTTACTGCCGCTTGTGGAGGTGGATTAACTGTATGCCAACGGGAGACGCGTAGTAGCGTCTTCGCTTGCAGCTGCGTCACTGCAGCACTGTCAGTGTGGATAAGCCCCGAGGCTGCAGAGGGCCGTTGTTGTTGAAGATGGAGTCGGCATTCAAGAATTCCTGATCTTGTGCTTTGACCGCGTGCCCACATGCATCTTTTAAATCACTGTGTGGTAGCTGGATCGGGCCCACTGCAGACGTTAATTAGAGTCCGTGAAAGCTGAATCAAGCCCAGAATCTGCAGTTGTTTTAGAAACAGCGGGCCGTGGTGGCTTTACCAAGCCTCTTCCCCAGACTTTGCAGCTTAAAATAAGAGACGCTATCACCTGCATCCCAGAAAGTGAAGGTGGCGCTCATCACACAGAGCTCTGATTTTATTGGCGGGATCTCCAGCCAAGAGCTGTAATTTTCATTGGTAGGACTTATGCCCGGAACAACCACATGCAGAATAAAAACCTAGGACAGGTTCTCCTCTCAGATGGAGTCTCTCTCTAGTGTTAATTGTTTTCTTTTATGGCAGCAGCTGTTATTACCAAGGAAGGCTTTACATTAATCCTGTCCCCTCGCCCCCACCCTCGTTCCCCTTGTTATCATACAAATCGGTTAATAATGCGGCCAGGGATAAACAGGGACTACAGTAGCTGTTAGCTGTGTATAAAAACAAATCACATGGAAACAGTGTAATTACTGAGAAGGTATCGACTTGAGTAATGAAGTAATTGTTTTCTTCCCTCCAGCAGATTGATTCTAACTCTCTAGGCTGCATGCTGGTTTTGAAGGCCGTGACTACTTGTTAATAAGAAGAATTTTACGTTTCACACTATGTTAATTTAAAACCTGGATGTGATATGATCCCAGGCATCAACATTATATAGAGCCTAATTTAAGTGGCTTCTTCAGTGTGTTAGGAAGCAGACCAGTGCTACCATTTTTAAAAAAACATTCTCCCTAGCAGTGATTTGGGCTCTTATGTTGGCTGCAATGGGTTCCTATTTTAAAGATGCAATTCACAAATATTTGGCTTTCTGGTTCCGGATGCTCCGTCGTGATGGTATTTCTCTCTGTGGCTAGTGAGCCCAATCCAGTGGTGTTCTGCTCATTGGGTGCTAGAGTATCCCCCTCTTGGCTGGATGCGTTGAGCTGCCATTGCAGCAGGGGGGACCAGTACAGTGCTGAGGGGCTGGGATAACATTGGAGCAAGGAAAAGGCAGTTCCAGTCATAAGTGAATGGGAGATTCCCAACCCTTTGTTTCCCTTCTGTGGGCAGCTGAGAGGCCCATTGGCATGTATCTTCAAAAGGACATGTTATTCTATGCCTATCCTTGTTGGCCTTTGCAACCCTGCTTTCGTCTCTTCCCTGGTGATCTCCAGGAGATGCATTGCTCTGGGGTGTAGCATTAGTACAGTGTGCCGTTTACCTTTGAGATTTGTGCCACAAGGTCTGTCTCCGTCAGGAACATTAGTGTTGGCCCCGTATGAGGTTGGGCTGAATTACTTACGTTGCTGCTGTCTCTTTAGAGCATTCCTGACAGCCGGTTTTTTAGACATTCTTATGACACATTTGATGCCAAGATATTGGCACTTGTGCAAAAGAACAGGCAGATTCTCACAGCGACAAAGAACCAGCAGTAGGAAAACTGGATGTTCCGGTGACATAGCAATCACTGTGTGTAAGGCATGCTGGAGTAAGCTCCATTGAGCATCTCCTTATGTATTCTGTCATGGGAACTGGAGACAGATTAGGTCACCCAGGCCAGGCCTCTGACCGCACAGGATTGCTTCCAGCAATATCTGCTGCATCAAAAGAGCACTAGGCCCTCGTTACTTGACTGAGTCAAGCACAAGAGTATTTTAAATTCATAATCTGCGAACACTCATGCACGGTGCTCTTCACCCCGGGAGGCAATCAGACATCCTTTCCCAGGAAGAGCGCAAATGGAGGAGGTTGGAGTACACGTCGGGGATTCAAGTGTCCACAGCTTGCTGTTACTTAACCTTCTTTGGAAGTCCAGCCTTTGCAAGTTGACTGTGGCAGGCAGCTGCGTCACCCGTCTTTTCACATGCACCTGGTTTTTGTGCTTAGGAATAAGGGCTTCTTTGTAAAAGCGAGAGTGCTGCTCCCCGAACATCATTATCAGGTGAGAGTTTCCCAAGAGACTTCTGCATTCATTTCCTTTCTCCTGCGTCCTTGTTGCCTGCCTCTCTCTGTCTATATATAGGTGTCTGTGAAAAAGGCAATTTTCCCTTTTGAAAGAGCCTCTGAGCACTGCTGACGTAATGCAAGATGATGGCACTTTTATGTAAGGTAGCGCTCTGCCATTCTTTCTGCTCCACTGTACCGTCGCTTCTGTTTCAGAATCTGTAAGCTGAAAACGTGACTGGGCAGCAGAAACAGCGTCTCCGAAGGTTTTACAAAAAGGGCTTTAATCTTTTTAAAGTTCCTTACGTTTCGTATATTGCCAAATGCGGGCAAGTTTCATTTTGTTGTTTTTACTTAGATTCTCTCTCTCTCTCTCTCTCTCTCTCTTGAGCTCTGAAATTGTGGACTGAAATGACTTCTGATGATTTGCTCACCCACATACCATCAGCACACAATTTTCTTCCCACTCCTGCTGTCCTATAGGCTTGAGCAAACCACGTATTGCATGCCTAAAAATCTGTCTTCTGTTTCCTCTGGCTTTGAAAATTGAGAGCATGGGGAAGGTTTAGCAGTTGCCCATGAGGAAGGCCAGGCCTCAGCTCTCCGGTTGTGGTTGGCAGGTAATTGAGCACTTGCACCACCTTATCCCGATGTAAATAGAGCAAGACAGAAATCCATTGTTTTGCCTTCTCAGTATGTGTTTAATGCTCTCATAGCTTGGTTTTTGGAGGGACGTTTGGAGTCAACTTCTTCAGCTGCCTTTGTGGTATCTCCTCATGCTAAGAAATGGAAAAACCTCATCCTGTGGTGGGGAAAGGATATTAATATCTAGATTGCTACTATGCTTTATCTTCACGATGGCAGAAGCAGGAGCGACACTGATGACCCAACGTGCCTTTAAGTCTACCAAATAGTCTTACTGGAATAAAGCCATTTGAAGAGAGATCCTCCTGGATGTTTGGCTTCTGTGAGTCCAGTCTTGGAATTGTATATCTCTTTTGATCCATAAACTCCTTGTCTCGTAGCAGAGTTTTCTAATGGGGGAGGGAGGAGCTGGAGGAGGTGGGGGCGAGGGTGAAGAAAAGCATGAACATTATTCTGTAGCCCTTCTGGCCCTGGGGTCAGAAGCTCTGGGGCAGCCACTGGCAGGCAAGAATGCCGGGAGAAGGCGGCTCTCGTGAAGAGCATTGACTGTCCTTTCTCAATTCTTTCCAGTGGCTGGAATGGAGCCTTGGCAGAAATCTCCTCCCCATTCTTTGCTGCAACATCTTCCCCTTTCAGTCCTCTGCTCTGGCTGAGCAAATAGAAGATGATGATTCCGTTTGACTGCGGCACTGAATACCCATTGAAGAGTCAACAAATGTTGCTTTCTGGGAGGCTAGCGCTGTGAAACCTGCTTATAATTGAGTGAAACTTGACTGGAAGCAGCATGAAGTGTCATTTGAAGTGTAGTGAAAATCCCTTGAGCTGTCCATGGACGGCTCAAGTGGGGAGCAAGGCAAGGGTTAAGATGTGGTATTGTGATGCACGCCTCACTCCTAAGGCTGCCTTAGGAGTTCAGAAAGCAGGGATGAAGGTTACATGCTGCAGCTGCAGTTCCCGGTAAGCAGTTATTAATTCAGTGATGAGCTAGTGTCATTAAGGTGGTATCTTTTATTACACCCACATCAATCCAGAAGGTTTCATCGTGGGTAATGATGTCAGGGCCAGAACAATGCATAGCGCTTAACTGTGCATGCGCCTGCCTCTTTAACCAAGGCAGCAGAACGTTCTTATGTTGAATGGTTGGCCCCAGCTAGTTGTGGTCTGATTTCATGTCGTCCAGTGCCTCCCAAAGGAGGAAACAACCCCCAAGTACAAGTGATAAGTTAATGAATAGCCCACCTGTCGCTGGTCCAGGCGGGAAGCTAGCCTGGCAGTCATCCATAGCCCGTGAGAGAGAAAGGGAGCCCTTCTGGAAGGAATGAAAAGTGCCAGTTGGTGCTGAAGAACAATGGCAGCCTTGTCTCCAGTTGTGAGGCTGCTGTAATAAAGGTGCAAAGTTTGTGTGAGCTCTGTTTGCTTTTTTAAAAAAATTTTCTCAGAGCAGCTGCGGGGTGATTGAGTGTGTGGGTTAAGGTTACAAACTAAGCCATCATTTTTACCTCCCCTGTGTCTCCCCCACCATGGAAAAACCCCCAATCCCATTGCAAAATAAATGAACAGATAAACTGAATTACCTTGTCCTGTAGCTACCAACTGTGAATGGAATGCATTAGGCCAGAATAGGCTATTGCACTGGGACCCTGTCAGATCTCGCAGCAAAACAGGGTCAGGGCTGGGTCAGCACTTGGGCAGGAGACCATAAGGAACCAAGGGGAATGCGCTGAGTCAGCATGGAAGGATCAAATTGAGAGCCTGATGGGTCGTTACACATTCTATTGATGCTCTTTATAAAGGCACGAGCGAGCGTTAACTTCAGTGTCCTGCCCATTTGGCTGAATCTGTCCCTTGCCTGTTGAAATTGCCCTGGCTGTTTCAGGCCGTGATATTCAAGTCCTTGCTAGAGGTGCAAGGCACCCAAGGTTTTTGGGCTCCGATGCATGTGAAAGAGGAGGTTGTGTGCAAGCAGATGTTACTGTTACGAGCTAGGCAGAATCCTCTTTGCTGAGCTCTACTGGCGTTGGGATGAGCTGGAGCTCATGTCCAGTCCTACACTACTTCACATTGCCATGCGATGTTAATCAGCTGCGGGGCTCCATGTCAGTGCGTGAACGGAGCTCTTTTCCAAGTTTGTATATCAGAAGTTACAGTTCGAGATCTTTGCGGTGAAAGACATTATACACAAGCAGTATTATTGTTCTGAGACGGTCTGGAGATATTGGCTAATTAGTAGCAGCGAAACCATTGCTTTGCTTGGGAGAAATCAAAAGTGCTGATCTTTTCATTTTGATCTTTTCCCCAGAGTGGTTCCCTCTCCCGCCCCAGCCAACGCCATCCTAATGAGAGCTGTTCTTTGAAACTCTGTTAGGTTGCATTGTTCCATGAAGTTTCTTTTTTTGAAGAGCACTTCCTCCAATACTGTTTACTTTAGAGCCTGCAGACATACATTGGTCATTAGCTCTGCCTGTTTTATCTAACCTAGTCTCATATACGGTGTCTTTTTTCTTATTTATCTGGCACACGCCACTCTCGTATCTGAGCTCCTCCCCAAATTAACAAGAGCACGAAAGCCCCCCACCGCCACTCCTCCCGCTGGACTAGATTTCTCTCTCTCTCTTCAGGAGGCTTCTGGAATTCTTTTAGAACAAAGTGCATGCGTGTGACACACTCTCCTCCTCAATTTAGCTGTTGCAGCTATTGTCGTGTTAAGTTTTGTGGTAGTCTGGAACCAGTTGTCAACAGGAGCTGTAGGAGCATATGGTCCCAAAGTGAGTGGCCTTTCTTGGACCAGTAGCATGGGTGACCATAAAGATGAAGGGGAACCCGGGGAGTTTGTAGTGTCCAGGTGATGCGGCCAGCGTTCTTCCAAGTGTCCGTGTTAAAGGGCTGGAAAGTGACCAGAGAAGTGTGCATCTGCAGCGTGTGATGAGAGCGGGAGAGGGAAAGGTGCTGAATTCTCCAGAGAAATTGCTGATTGGATTGTTCTTACTCTCCACAGGAGCGAAGCCTGACAGGCAAGCTGGAACCCGTGTCTCCGGTCAGCCCCGCCCACCCTGACTCGGAGCTGGACCTCTTACCCTCCAGGCTGTCGAAGGAGGAGCTGATCCAGAACATGGACCGAGTGGATCGGGAAATCACCATGGTGGAGCAGCAGATCTCCAAGCTGAAAAAGAAACAGGTAAGGTGGCCCGGCGCTGGTGGAGCTGTAGGTGTGTCAGAGCACCAGCACTTCCCTGTAATGGCATCCCGGCGCTTCCAGGCGTCCACGGACATCCACTGAGGGCAGCAATTACAGCAGCTACTGTACATAAGACCCAGGCAACTGCTAGGGCTTTAACCAGCCTGTCGCCTAGACCTCCCCCAGGCAGCTCGCTGGCCCGTCTGTGCTGCTGTTTATACTGCAGTAGCACCAAGTGTCCCAAAGCAAGACCAGGGATCCATTGTGCTGTGCTGTGTGCACACTTGGTAAGAGCCAGTCCCTACCCGCATGGTGCTTCCAATCTAAATAGAGCAGACAGACTAGGGATGAGGTAAAAGGAAGTATTTTCATCGCTGTTATATAGATGGGGAAATGAGGCACAGAGAAATTTAAGTGACTTGCCCAGGGTCATGCAAGAAGCGGGTGGCAGAGCTGGCAATTGTTCCCAGGTCCTCAATCCTGTGCATTGTAATCAAAAGACTCTCTTTCCTCTCAGCTAGAGTCCTCCCGTGGTAATGCTGCTGGAGCAGCGCTGCGGGTAGTGCAATGGTGGGAAATGTTAAGAAAAAAATGCTGTTGTGCTCTGGTTCTAAATCTGCGAAGGCCGATTTCAGCGCTTGGCTATTTCCACCCTGAGTCTCAGGAAGGGAATTGCTTCTCTGCAGTGCCCCGGCCCTACAATACTCCATCTGTTCTACTGATGGAAGCCCTCCCGATTACATTGTATGTTGTTGTTTGTGGTGTTCCAGCATGCTTGGTCGTTCTGTAATCAGTGTGTGCCCCACTTGTCCTGTCCTCCCTCTTCCCCTGGTGCGTATGTCCCAAAATAAAGCTGCAATACTGAGATTTCTCATTGTAGCTTGAAAACCGACCCAAAGCTTTGTGTGTTGACGCAGTAGGGCAGCCCTGCACTGGTGGCAGTCTTGGGAACACCGCTCCTTGCTGTTTTGTGACCTAACCTGCTCCTTGTGCCTGGGCTCAGGCAGATGTAACGGAGGGCCCTGGGCGCCTCCCTTCCCACAGTTGATGGAGGGGAAGAGGCCCATATTTGGTTGCCACTGCATGCACTGCTATTCTAGGGAAGTCCTGGCTCTCTCAGTAAGGATCTGGCCCTTGTTACTGTTGTATTTGGACACATAACAGTCTTTAATGTACATATTCTCCCTGCAGAGAGGGCTATTATGTTACAGATGAGCACCGGGAGGCCGTGAGTTGCCCAAGGTCACACAGGCTGTCTGTGGCAGAGCAGGGAATTGAACCTAGATCTCAGGCTAGTGCTCTAGCCACTGGACCATCTGTCCCTGTCTATGTAGCACACTAGAAGACTGCCCGGTGGAAGACTCCATCCCACGTTTGTTGCCATGTAGATTACCATAACCCCATTAAGAGATTAACATGACAAAAGCACAGTGGCGGCCTGTGTTTTTTATGAAGGTTTTTTCAATGCCTACAGCAAAGCAGTTCTCTTTGTGTCTCCCTATTACCGGTTGTTACTTCCCCTGCATCAGGAAGCTCTGTAATGCTTGCTGATGACTGCTAATCCCCACCCGCCCCAGAGATGAGCCAGCTCTCCTGATGTGCATGTGCCCTGGAATTTATGAATTAAGGAGGCGGTATAATTGGGCTGTCATTCTGAATGAAAAACTGGGTCTATTTCCATGCTCCTAGAGGGAAAACAAGTTGCTGACGTTCCTCCCAAGTTCTGCAGAAGTGGCACAGGAAGAGAATAATGAGTGCAATAAAACAACTGAAGAGACTCCTCTCGTTTCACATGCACACGCTCATGCACGCCCAGGAACACGCTCGTGCTCACGTGCGCTCTCAGCAGGCTGTGCTGTAGCTGGCACAGAACCAAGCTCTCTCGTCTCTTTAATGCAAGGCCATCCCAAATGCCCCTTTTTGCTATGAATAGAGTTGAGTTTTTGATTAACAGATGCCTCCCCATCCCCCTTGTAAGTGGAATGAGGACAGTTTGGTTTTGTTTTTAAACAGTGTGGTGTAATTAGTCCTAGACACCTGTTTTCAGTTGATTTCCCTACAGAGGTATCAAAGGGGCTGGAAAGGGGAAGGGAGCTGAGAGGGCTAAGAAGCAGCTGTGATGCCAGGTGAAATGAATGGCCCCAGAGCTGCCTTTTCATTGGTGCAGCTGGAACATCTGGAGTGATTAAAACCACAGAGGATTCCCTTGTTTTATTTTGTGGGAGTTGGGTGGAGTCTGGGCCGCCATAAGGACTGAGAGCAATAAGATTCTGGCGCTTGCAGCTGAAAGGCTGGTTCCTTTAAAGACAGCCCTGCCAGGACAATGGTGGCGCAATGATAAAGTCAGAGTTCAAGGAACGCTGTCGGCTTTAAACTCTTGGGCCAAATCCCTTGGCCACCCCAAGCTGCTTTGCAGAGGAGTAGATGGAGGGATGGGGAGGAGGGCAGAATAGGTCAAAGGTAGCTTTAAGCCATCTTTGCATTCTCTGCTGATATGAGAGCAGGCTTCATGTCCCTCTTATGCCTGGCTCCCTATGCTCCAAGGGGCTGTTCTGGAAGCTGGGGAATCAGCCAGATGCGTCAGTTTTGCGGCCGTGCCCCCTTCACCGAGGCCTGGGAGAGATATTGGAATGGGAGCCATACAATTTCCTTGCACACTGCCTGGTCCTGGTGGCCTTTCTGCCTGCTTCGCCTTGCAGAGTGGCCCAGACTGGCTGTAGTGCGGCACTATGCCTCAGATGCTTCCCCCATCTGCAGGGGTGGTGCCCCTTCTCTGGCAGGGCTGTCTCAGGAAAGACACTGGCACTTTGCACCAACAGTCTATCCATTACAGTTCCTTTTAAAGAAAAGCCCTTGCTCCAAAAAGCTCCCAAGGGACCGGCGACCTCACTACGGGAGCAGTGTCCATCCCCAGGTCCGTTTGCAGTGAGGGGGGATTTAGCCTATTGAGATCAACAGGCTCCACTTAGTTAGAATCTTAGTGCTCATTGAGCCACCTGGCTTCACCAATGGCACAGGGTGTGCAGGCCTGTGCAGGCCAGGTCACCAGTGAAGCACCGCTGGGGAGCTTGGCTCTGGGAAAGCAAAACAAGATTGTCATCTTACCTTGGATTGGAGATCCCCTGGAGGAGTTGGAGGACTAATGCACAGGAGCTGTGGGAAACAGTGTCCTCATAACAGACGGTTCTGCAATCTGGCTTTTCCAGAGCTTCTGGGTACCCATAGATTGAAGTTAAGGGAGCTGCAGGTACTTAGCACCTTTCAAAACCAGGCCGTCGTCCTGGAAAGAAAAGGCTTTTGTGGGTTGTCTTGTTTTCTCCACCTAACACTGATTTTATAAACCCTCTGCAAATGCTCAGGTTAGTTATGAACGTGGCAAAAGTAGCTGCCGACAGATAAGTCTTCTCCTCCTTTTTCTTTGCGTGTGGTTCTGTAGCTTGGTGTGCGATCAGTTACAGATACTGACCGTGGCCTTCCCTCTCCTTAAGAAAGTTCGGTACATCTGGCCTTTTAGGATTCAGTGCAAGAAAAGAGATGTGAGAGTTTTGGGGAAAAACAGAGAGCAGAAAAGTTCCTATCTGTAATACTTTGAGAACATTTGGTCCATCTGGGCATCTGAGCCACTGACTTTTAAAGAACACGAGAGAGAGAGAGAAAACAAAAGATATTAGCCAGGTCTTCCTTGAGCAAACAGTAGAGCAGTTGTGCAAAGCCCTAATGTCTCAATGCATTTTCCCTCTGTCCTTGGGAGGTCTTAGAGAGAATTAAATACATTTGTATGCAAAGCCTGTGCAAAAAAAAAAAAAAAA